>NC_048299.1:129303622-129630676 GCF_013100865.1 Trachemys scripta elegans | reverse complement strand
GGGGGGCAGTTAGGGGCAGGGGTCCTAGGAGGGGGCAGTCACGGGACAAGGAGCGGGGGGGACGGTTGAGGGTTCTGAGGGGGGGAAGTGGGAGGGGCAGGGGCGGGGCTAGGGCAGGATGTGGCGGGGCCAGGGCAGGACAGGGGTGAGGCTCCTCCCGTCCCCTTTTTTGCTTGCTGAAATATGGTAACCCTAGAGTGGATGGTAAAATCCTGGCAATGGATTTGCTGGAGAGACCTGGATGGAAAAATAGGGGGAGCTGGTGGAACCCCCCCAGATAATTATGGAATAAACATGGGGTTACCTGTACTGTACACGTTTATCTGCCGGGTAGTCCCAGACATCTAATAATACTGTTGCGGCCTAATTAAACCCATGTCAAATGTCTCGGGTCCTTCTTTTGTTATAGCCAGACAACAGATCCTTGCTGGTATGATACACTGGGAATTTTCAGAACACCTTTGAAAAACTATATTTTTTAAGTGGTCCCAAAGTCTCAATAAAATCATGAGGTTAGAATTAGAAAAAAAAAAAAAACATTTTCAGTGATATTTTGCACACAGCATAGTCAAGCAAATAAATCTGCCCTTACACAAAAAATTATACTGTAGGTCCTGTTGGAAGCTTTGCCTGTCTCTCTTGTTTGTTTCATCCAAGCACATGTATTACCCTAACAAAGCTGTCACAGTGTTTCAGTATCTTGTGCTTTTTTTTTTTTAGGAGATGTGTTGCTGGCTACAGCTTTTCTATCGTATTCTGGTCCTTTTAACCAAGAGTTCCGCAATCTGTTGTTAAATGATTGGCAAAAGGAAATGAAAACCCGGAAAATCCCATTTGGCAACAACCTAAACCTTACAGAGATGTTGATTGATGCTCCGACCATCAGTGAGTGGAACCTCCAAGGATTGCCAAACGATGACCTATCCATACAGAATGGAATTATTGCCACGAAAGCAGCTCGTTATCCTTTGTTAATTGATCCACAGACTCAGGGCAAAATTTGGATTAAAAATAAGGAAACCAAGAATGAACTTCAGGTAACTTGAATGCAGACATTTCATACCCTCTAGTAGCTCTTACATAGCGGCCCAAATGCTTGGCTAATAGGGGGGTTCAGGTTGTAGCTAGCAATTATAATGTTTATATACTACCTACGTTGCATAGAATCATAGAATAGAATATCAGGGTTGGAAGGGACCTCAGGAGGTCATCTAGTCCAACCCCCTGCTCAGAGCAGGACCAATTCCCAATTAAATTATACCAGCCAGGGCTTTGTCAAGCCTGACCTTAAAAACCTCTAAGGAAGGAGATTCCACCACCTCTCTAGGTAACCCATTCCAGTGCTTCACTACCCTCCTAGTGAAAAAGTTTTTCCTAATATCCAACTTAAACCTCCCCCACTGCAACTTGAGACCATTACTCCTTCTTCTGTCATCTGGTACTACTGAGAACAGTCTAGATCCATCCTCTTTGGAACCCCCTTTCAGGTAGTTGAAAGCAGCTATCAAATCCCCCCTCATTCTTCTCTTCTGCAGACTAAACAATCCCAGTTCCCTCAGCCTCTCCTCAGAAGTCATGTGCTCCAGCCCCCTAATCAATTTTGTTGCCATTTGCTGGACTCTTTCCAATTTTTCCACATCCTTCTTGTAGTGTGGGGCCCAAAACCAGACACAGTACTCCAGATGAGGCCTCACCAATGTTGACTAGAGGGGAATGATCATGTCCCTCGATCTGCTGGCAATGCCCCTACTTATACAGCCCAAAATGCCGTTAGCCTTCTTGGCAACAAGGGCACACTGTTGACTCATATCCAGCTTCTCGTCCACTGTAACCCTTAGGTCCTTTTCTGCAGAACTGCTGCCTACCCATTCGGTCCCTAGTCTGTAGCAGTGCATGGGATTCTTCCGTCCTAAGTGCAGGACTCTGCACTTGTCCTTGTTGAACCTGATCAGGTTTCTTTTGGCCCAATCCTCTAATTTGTCTAGGTCTCTCTGTATCCTATCCCTACCCTCCAGTGTATCTACCACTCCTCCCAGTTTAGTGTCTTCTGCAAACTTGCTGAGGGTGCAGTCCACTCCATCCTCCAGATCATTAATGAAGATATTGAACAAAACTGACCCCAGGACCAACCCTTGGGGCACTCTGCTTGATACTGGCTGCCAACTAGACATGGAGCTATTGATCACTACCCATTGAGCCCAATGATCTAGCCAGCTTTCTATCCACCTTATAGTCCATTCATCCAGCCCATACTTCTTTAACTTGCCAGCAAGAATACTGTGGGAGACTGTATCAAAAGTTTTGCTAAAGTCAAGGAATAACACATCCACTGCTTTCCCCTCATCCACAGAGCCAGTTATCTCCTCATAGAAGGCAATTAGGTTAGTCAGGCATGATTTGCCCTTGGTGAATTCATGCTGGCTGTTCCTGATCACTTTTCTCTCCTCTAAGTGCTTTAGAATTGATTCCTTGAGGACCTGCTCCATGATTTTTCCAGGGACTGAGGTGAGGCTGACTGGCCTGCAGTTCTATTTTTAAAGATGGGCACTACTAGCCTTTTTCCAGTCATCCGGGACCTCCCCCAATAGCCATGAGTTTTCAAAGATAATGGCCAGTGACTCTGCAATCACATCCGCTAACTTCTTTAGCACTCTCGGATGCAGCACATCCGGCCCCATGGATTTGTGCTTATCCAGTTTTTCTAAATAGTCCCGAACCACTTCTTTCTCCACAGAGGGCTGGTCACCTCCTCCCCATGCTGTGCTGCCCAGTGCAGCAGTCTGGGAGCTGACCTTGTTCGTGAAGACAGAGGCAAAAAAAGCATTGAGTACATTAGCTTTTTCCACATCCTCTGTCATTAGGTTGCCTCCCTCATTCAGTAAGGGGCCCACACTTTCCTTGACTTTCTTCTTGTTGCTAACATACCGGAAGAAACCCTTCTTGTTGCTCTTAACATCTCTTGCTAATATCTTGTTGCATGCAGTCAGTGTACACTCTAGGTAGATTTAGCATTTAGCACTAGCGCAAATTCTCCCCTTTGTTACCTTGTAACCAGGCAAACCTGTTGGTTTCAGTGGGCTTGCTTGAAGCATAATCCAATGAAGAATGTGGCTGTTAGTGTGCAGATGGAAGACCTGATAAATTCTACAAGGAAAATGTTGTATGCCATTAACCCTAGGAAAATGAAAATGTGTATGCCATAGTTTGTTCTCTTATAGACTCATAGACCAGAAGGAACCATCATGATCATCTAGTCTGACTGCAGGCACATTGCAGGCCACAGAACCTTGCCCACCCACTCCTGTAATAGACCCCTAACCTCTGGCTGAGTTAATGAAGTCCTCAAATCATGATTTAAAGACTTAGAGAATCCACTCTTTACACAAATTTAAACCAGCAAGTGACCCATGCTCTATGCTGCAGAGGAAGGCGAAAAACCCTCAGAGTCTCTACCAATCTGATTTAGGGGAAAATTTGTTCCCAGTCCCAAAGACAAGTTAATTAGACCCTGAGCCTGTGGGCAAGACCCACCAGCAAGACAGATGGGAACAAATTCTCTGTAGTAACTCAGAGCCCCCCCCCATCTAGTGTCCCATCACTAGCCCTTGGAGATATTTGCTGCTAGCAGTTGCAGATTGGCTACATTCAGCTCAATCTTGAGGCCAGTTAGGTTTTCTGCCTCCACTGCTCCCCTTGGAAGGCTGTTCCAGAACTTCACTCCTCTGATGGTTAGAAACCTTCATCTAATTTCAAGGCTAAATTTGGTGATGGCCAGTTTATATCCATTAGTTCTTATGTCAACATTGACACTTAACTCCTCCCCCACCCTGGTATTTATTTATCCCTCTAATGTATTTATAGAGAACAATCATATCTCCCCTCAGCCTTTTTTTGATTAGGCTAAACAAGCCAACCTCTTTGAGTCTCTCCTCTCGTAAGGTAGGCTTTCCATTCCTCTGATCATCCTAGTAGGCCTTCTCTGCACCTGTTCCAGTTCGAATTAATCTTTCTTAAACGTGGGAGACCAGACTGCACCCTGCATTATGCTGATGTACTAAAAAATCAGCAGACACAGCATCACACTATTCCATAGCTTTCTGCTGAATTGGAGATAAATAGCCATTATTGTTATTTTATTTTATTTTATTATCATTATTCTTTTATTAGTGTTGCACCTAGGAGCCCTAGTCATGGACCAGGACCCCATTGTGATAGGTGTTATACAAGCACAGAACAAAAAGATGGTCCCCACTCCAAAGAGTTTACAATCTAAGTCTAAAACAAGAGACATCAGATGGATACAGACAGATGGGAGAGTACAAGGAAACAATGAGACGATATTGATCAGTATGTTGGCAGTGGTCTTAGCGTACCAGTGGCCTAATGGTTGAGTTTTTTGTAGACATTGTGGCAAAGGAGTTTAAGGGGAATTTGAAGGTGGTTAATGATGTAGGTTTGTGGTTATTTAGAAGGAGCGCCTCCCAAGCATGAGCCTTGTATTTATCTGTAACTGGTACCTGAAAACTGTTCTGCATCTCTTATACATTGGTAACAATTGTATAACTAGTGATATTAATGAAGTTTTACTGGATTTGAATTAGACAAGAGCAAAGAAACTAGACTGTGATGATTTACCTTATTATTGGTCTTGTTTTGTTGGGATGAGAAAAGCAGCTGAGTTTTAAGCTTAAAAAGCAAAGCTGATGCATGATTTGTACCATGCAAAACATTTTATACAGGAAGAAGTTAAATTTAGGATTGGGTTTACCACTGCTGTATTCCACTTTACTCTAGTGGAATTAAACCTATGCAAAACTGGAGTCCCATGGTGATGAATCAAGTGGTTGAACTTTTGGAACAAGTTTATGAATTTGGGGGGTGAGACTCTCAAAAATGCTTAGTGTTGGCCTAATTCTGCTCCCACTGAAGTTAACAGAAGTTTTACCCTTGACTATAGTTGAGTGGGAAACAGTTTTTCTGGCCCACACATATTTTCAAGTAGAAAATATTTTCCTCTCTTGAATCATGATAAAAGATCAAAATTGTGAATATATTCGTAAACCAAAAACCAGATTTTTCATTTTCATTTTAGGTAACTTGAAAGGTTTTGTCTTGATAATTTTGGTCAGGTTTGATTTTGACCTGTTTTCTTTTTTAGTCTAGCTTACATTTCTAAATAAAAAGTCATTCAAACTTTAAAAAAATTGATTTTTTTGTTTATAAAATGTCAGTGTTTTGTTTTGACATGTACAATTTTTTTCTCAACTTTTTTCAGGTTGTGAAATTTGTCAGAATTGACCGTGTTTCACAATGTCAGTTAATTGACAGTTTTCAACAGAAAAATGAGTTGAAAAATTCCCAGCCAGCTCCTCATGGAGAATGAGAGTAGTTCAACTAATATTGAGCATTGATCTTGGTCTTTAGCTAGTGTCTCTTTCAATAACATAACCATAGTAAACATACTAAAAACATTTTCTTTTACCACTGCTCTCATAACGAAGTGAGGCATAATATACTGGCTACATGTTTTATTTCTAGATCACATATCTGAATCACAAGTATTTCAGAAACCACTTAGAGGACAGCCTTTCTCTTGGAAGGCCACTGCTGATTGAAGATGTTGGGGAAGAGCTTGATCCAGCATTGGATAATGTTTTGGAGAAAAACTTCATCAAAACTGGTTCTTCCTATAAGGTAAAAGAAGAAAATATAACTGTAGGGGAGTGCATTAAAATGTTAAAATAATGCTAATTCTGTACAGCTATGATAGCCTTATGTTTGGATTTGTTGATAGCCAAGATATTTAAACCCTGCATTTTTCTTTTTCTGTTAGTCTTAAATGGGATTATAAGCATTAGAAGAAAATCCTATTTAAAACCCCATTGTGCTGTATTGTAAATTAATTATTGCATGCATAATTGTGCAGAAATTACAGAATCAGACAAGTTTCTGAACAAGTAGTTTGAGGCACTGCATGGATATTATCTTTGCACAGTTTTTTAATATAGAATTGGCTTTTTAAGTTAGATCTTTCCAAAATGCAGTAGCAGAAAAATTTTACTTGTGTATTCTGAACTATGTTGTAAGAATGTGACCCTTACTATCAGTGCTTTTCAATTCATCTGTCTGTTTCATAATATCTCATTGTGTTTTGCAATAAGGTAAAAGTTGGTGATAAAGAAGTAGATGTCATGAATGGCTTCAGACTTTATATCACCACCAAGCTCCCAAATCCAGCATATACCCCTGAAATTAGTGCCCGCACATCCATTATTGACTTTACTGTGACCATGAAAGGTCTAGAAGATCAACTCCTAGGGAGAGTCATTCTCACAGAGAAACAGGTAGGAGGAAAATAATTCCACTGTATTTCTGTTTGGTTTAGAATGAACATACATGTGTGCGTGTGTTGACAGGCAAGTTTCACTTGAGTTAAATTGATTATTCCGTTCTCTCATACTACAAGGTTACTGCTTTTCATTCTCTATGAACAACCGTGGGTGCAGCCTTGCTCAGAGAGCTCTTAAAAATAAGCACAATCGTAAAACAAAGTTGATATGATCCTGAAAAAGCTCTCTTGACTCTTTTGATTAGTCTTCCCTTTACCCACTGATTAAGGTCTTCTACTCGGTCTTTCTCAAACATGCACATTTTCTATCTTTTGTGTGTGTGTGCAAAATATACTACTTTGGATTCCAACATATGGTAAATAAAGTTTTCTATTCAAAATATGGTCTTTTAAGGTCAGAGAATCTCCTTAAATCAATAGCAGTAATTAAAGGACAATGTTTTGCTTTGCTGGTTTGAAGTTCTGACTGCCATCACTTCCCACAGAGATTTAGGTTTTCCTCTGTCCTTCCACCACACAACCATAGGCTTTTCATAATATGTCCTGGTCTGTAGCCCTGGTGAGATCTTCCATGGTGCACGGTTCCTCCAGGAGCTGGTAGACCAACAGATGTTCCATGGTTTGTTTCATCACAGTCACATGTATCTGGGTCATTGGAATAGCTGCACATCCACATATGGACTTTTGTCCTGTCAACTTTTGTTTGGAAGCAATTTAAAAATAGATCCCTAACCTCTGGCTGAGTTACTGAAGCCCTCAAATCATGATTTAAAGACTTCAAGTTAAAGAGAATTTACCATTAACACTAATTTAAACCTGTAAGTGATTCATGCCCCATGCTGCAGAGGAAGGCAACCCCCCCCCGCCAGGGTCTCTGCCAATCTCACCCAGGGGAAAATTCCTTCCCGACCCCAAATATAGTGATCAGTTAGACCTGAGCATGTGGGCAAGACCCACCAGGCAGATACCTTGGAAAGAATTCTCTGTGGTAACTCAGAGATCTCCCCATCTAATGTCCCATATCTGGCCGTTTTTCTGTTTTGCTCATTTCCAAGATGGGTTTATGAATTAAGTGGTGTGCCCGTGGCCACAGTTCAACTAATTCTTCATTTTCATCAATTATCCTATTGCCTCATTTGACTCTGGACTGTTAAAGTCACCAATGATCACCCATGTTTTGTTATGTTTGAGGTTATGTGGGCTACCAAACTTGACCTGTTTGGCTGATGGTTTGTAGAAAGACATGATGGAAATTCCACCAGTGTCACAGCAGTCAGGGCTTGAATGTTGTCCTTGTTGGTCATAGATGTGTTAATGACAAGATCAGGCTTTGATTAAAATGGTGCTGCCATATTGCTTCTGTGTCTTTTGATGGCCAAGTTCATCTCTAGTAACTGGAGACAGTTATTGTTGATCCATCTGCATGTCTCCTGGAGGCATAACAGCTGGCAGCTGTAGTCAGTGCACATTTTGGCTATCAGGTGGTGTTTGGCACCCAAGAGCCCTTTGATATTTGTTGATATTATCCTCAGCGTCAGCCCTGATGAGGACCCTTTTGAATGACACTGACAACTGCACTGACCTTCAGGTACAGTTGGTCGGTTATGCTGACGACTACGTCAGTTTGCAGGCATAGACATATTGTTTGGTTATATTGTAGTGCTAGCTGTTCAGCAGGATTTGCAGATTCAGAGAATCTGACCAGGGCTACAATGTGAGTGCTCCTCCTACTGCTATGGAGATTTAGGTAACTCAGCATCTTGTAGGATCAGGCTTCGGTGTTCAGATACTAGAATCTTTTACAATCGTACCCTATTTTTTAAAAATACTCTATTTAGAAAGTAGTTTATTTTGATGTCAGATTTGGAGTTCCCATTCCCTGCTGCCAATTCTTGACCAAAGAAGGGATTTGGAGGTCTTTGTGTTGATGGTATGTGGGAGCTGACCAGCAGATCCTTGGCTATGATTGTCTTGGGTAAGCGAATGCTGGACTCACTTTGCCTCCCACTGCAGAAGTTCAGCATGAGGGTGTTCACTGCTGAGTCAAAGTTGCTAGGAGAACTGCATCTACAAGCTAGGTTATAGCCTGCACTAATACAGACCAGGATGCTGCCTGCTCTATGGAGTATGGCAGGAATGGATGAGGTAGTCTGTGACATGCTGAGAGAGTGACACTTTGTATAGAAATGCAGGGATCTCTTTAGTCACCCTAGACTTGGAAGTGTGAACCCTTACGTAAGGTTCCTGGGTGCTGAACTGCTGAGCTATGTTGCAAGGTGGCTGCAACTAACTCCAACTGGGATGTAAAGGAGGTCTTTGAGAGAAATCATAAGAACAGTCAAGCTAAGGGAGGAAGCATTCTTTCTCTCTAATAGTTTTGTCTGTTAACCTTCAAACAAAACTTCAGGAAGGAAGCAAGTTAGGAAACAAACTCAGTGTGTGCATGCTCAGTTAAAGATATGCTAGGAACTTGACCCATTCAAAGCCTTCTAACCCTTGAGCTTTCCTATCCTGCCTAGGCAGCTGTGTTTGTTTTGCACTTTACCTCTTCTCCAGGTGACAGTGGCTGCATGTTCTCTCTTTCAAAATTTTACTTGCATGAGCTTAAGTTAACATGTATAAATTTAGAGATGGGTTGTGGCCTCATGGGAAAACTTCACAGCACATCACAGAACAATCTTTCTCTTTTTCTGATGGAGAAGTTGATATAAAATCTGTCCAACAGAGTACTTTAAGCCAAGCATAATTTCTAAGATTTCAAAGCTGCAGTAGGTTCAGGTATATCAATCCTCCCTGCCTAAAGCCAGTCCAACCCTAAGGTTTGGGATTTACAATGGGTTATGTTTTTCATGAATGTACCATAATATTTATTGGTTCATGACATAAAGTTGTCCGTTAAATGTAAGATCAAGTTTCTGTTTCTATAGTGTGGTCTCAAAAAAAACCCCTCAACAGAGCCATAGAATAATATCCAACAAAGGCCAAATTATGAGTCAAAGGGCAAGTATGGCATGATATTCTGCAGCAACAATTATTTCTATGACCATCTCTTTATATTCTCATCCCTAGCTCCTATTTATTTTATTTTATTATTTATCATTTTATTTATCATACAAGCACATACAAATTTGAACAGTGAAACATTTACATTTTAAAAGGGTCAAATTCAATACAATTCCTTACTTAGTTTATATTTCCAAATCACATAGGGCCGAAATCCTGTAAGATACTTAGCAAGCTCATGTCTGATTAAGCCAGTGGGATCTGGCGGTGTTCAGGATCAGTTGGATCGTTGACAGTGCCTTCCAGAGTTGAGCCCACACAGCTAGATTTGAAACACTAGACACTTGAGTTTACTGGAGTTACCTGTGAAACAAATATCCAAGGAGAGTCAATTAAAATGTAAACTTAGCAAGAATGGTTTTGCACCATTTACATCTTGGATGAAAATTAGCCAAATGGAAAAACATTTCATCCATTTGTTTCAGAAATGAACTTTTTATTTTGGTACAGATATGTTTCCTGTTTTGATTCTCAACAGATTGCCTGCTATTTAGTGTCCAAAGACATTTCATAACTACTGCTTTAGTGTGAATTACATTTTGTATTTTCAGATTGCACTTGTTCTCAGCAGTTTTTCTATGAGAAAACTATAGTTGTTCTTAATGCTTTAACTCCTTAAATCAGACTCACAAAACATTTAAATTTAATTGGGGTCAATTTGATTTCTCAGCAGTATTAACTATTACATTTAACTGACCATTACCATCCTTAAAATGTTCTATCTTTTTAACTACACCTTCTTCATCAGACCTGAATAATTCATGCCATGCTTCATAGATTTCCGTCTGCTCTCCTCTTGTTACATTTTTCATTGAATGACTTAAGTGAAATGAATTTCAGCTTCTTTACCTCTTGTCCAGAAAGCCCCATCCTGAGAATGCTCCTGTGCTTTGGCTCCCTCCCCTTGATGAGGTATTGTTTGTATTATTCTGCATCCACAACCCTAACGCTTTCTGCTATCTCTGATGTTTGGAAAGAAGGACTGGCTGCAATTGTCTAGTTAATCATAGTATGGGTAGAAGGAAGAGACGTAAAACAGACAAGAAATTATTCTAGTTCCTCCTGGCTGAAACAATATAGGAATGAGTGTATATTTGGCCTTGGGGTTCTAATTATTACTCTAATTGTATGCTAGCAGTTAAGTGGTGTAAGTTTCCTTGTAAGCCTAAGTGAATGTAAAGAAAGCCGGATAACATAACTTAAATATCACATTTTGTATTGTTTCTAATAATTTTTCTGCAAGTTGATATTTCTTTGAATTGGGTAAATGAGTTTGGAAAAAAAAACTGCTTAAAATGCTTTCATATGTATCTTGGGAACAGATGGAAGCAGACAAAGATAATAACAGAGCATCTTCTGCTTCAGCTGCCACATCTCAAAGAAGTAATGCTAATTGAAAATCCTCCTATTTTAGAAAGGGGAAATTTTACATGATGAAAGGGAGAGAATGATTGGGCTGGTTAGCAGCTGCCTGCATTATGCCCATTTCTATTATGTGAGCTTTTCCACCTAGCTTTGCCAATGCACCGCAGGCCTGATTTACAATGCTCCCTACTTTTCTGCCCCCAGGCTTTCACTGAGAAGAGACTACAGACTCTGCTTGATTGGCAGCTACATGATTTCCTATGTAGATTGTTACTGTTGGGTGTAGGGACACAACCTTTTCTATTTCACCTGTGACATAGAGGCTCTTGAACTCAAATCTGCAGAAATGAAAGGCAATTTGCATTAAACTACTTTAGCATAGAGACTACTTCCAAAGTTTCAAGCAAAAGCATTTTCTTCATCCAGCAAAGAAAATGTATCACTAAACAGTCATCTCCCAAATTAATGCTCTCCAGTATATCCGAGCATTATATGAAGGTAATATACAGATATGTCTAGTAAAGCTGGAGTACCTTAATATTAATAAGTAAAATGCAAAGAATGCTAAAATAATTAGGATTTTCCTTTATGCTTGGGAATAAATTTGTCTTCCAAACAATAACTCAGTATTTCCTCTTGTACTGTAGAATCTCTTGGCAGCCTTTCTGCGGCCACAAGTTTGTTAGGGAGGAATCAGTCTGCGTACGACAGGTCTTTGTATCAGGGTGGTCCAAAAGTTGCAGAAAGATTCTTTATACCAGGGAATGTGGTTCTTCCAGATTATGGGATTACACAGACACACTTAGTGAAGTATATGTCAAAGTACCTTGCTGAATCATAGCTTTATTGAAGACTGTCTTGGTATTTGTCACTTTTGTCTGGAAAGTCTCTTACTTGAAACAAACCTAGAGCAAAACTCTCTTTGCAAACTTTAAATTCTAACCAGGTACCACCTCTTACCCAATTAAGTATTTTCAGTGCTTAGATATTTCTGGGTGGGATGCCAACAAGCAGCTTGACCCCACCTTGATTAGTGCCTGAGGAATTATGGGATTCTAGTATTTGTGGATGTGTTGCAGCTTGTGCCTATAAAAATAGATCTAAATTAGGACCCAACAGGCTAGATTGAGATGTCTATTAGAGAAATGCTGTTTATGGGTAAGATATTTTCTATTATCCTCTGTTATCCACTGATTTTGTTCTAGGCCACATCCTACAGCTGTGGAATGTACATACAATTCATGCTCTTGCGGTAGCTAGTCTTACCATTGGCCCCTACTATTAAAAGAATGTGGATAGAGTTTGTAAGTGGCCTTAACTTGAATATTCTTGGGCTGTGACTAACTGAAGTCTTTCTGGTTATAGAATGGTGAATCTCATGCATATTTCTATTAACAGTATAAACTTGTTTAAAGTGCTAGGTAACACACCTTTTTAAAAAAAACAGGGGTAAGATATTGGGACAAATTTGTTCTCAGAGAGACTAAACGTAAATCTGAAGTAACTCCAGTCAAGCTACTCCAGATTTAAACTAGTTTTAGTGAAAGCACTCTGTATCATTGGTAGTTAGAACAATAAATTACTCTTGATGCACATGGGCTGATCCCAAGTATTGCTTTTCACTGTAAAAGGAACTAGAGAAAGAGAGAACTGATCTCATGGAAGATGTGACAGCCAACAAGAGAAGGATGAAAGAGCTGGAAGATAACTTGCTCTATCGACTGACAAGCACACAGGGTTCTCTGGTGGAGGATGAGAGTCTGATCACTGTATTGAGTAACACCAAGAAGACTGCTGAGGAAGTGACACAGAAACTGCAGATTTCTGCTGAGACTGAAATACAGATCAACTCAGCCCGTGAGGAGTACAGACCCGGTGAGCTGGAATCCCTGATAATAAAAGACAAATGTGACAAGCAAATGGAAAAAAAAAAGAAAAAAAAAGAAAAAAAGCAATGCTAGTGTGGGAGAAATGAGGATGAGAGCATGAAGAAAAAAGGGATTATACAAATAACAGGGGAACTGTGTTTCCCCATAAATTAAATGGATAAGACAAATAGCATAGTGATCTGTTGTGGAAAAATATATCAATTTATGTTGTGTGAATCACATGCTGAACTCTTACCAATTCGCAATGAAAAATCTGTTATAAGGCTAACTTCTGTGCCTGTATACACTGGGAGTGCAGATCCATAACGTTGACCTGGGAAGAGACAGCCCAGTTTTATACTACTTTCCAACCCACAAAACGTTGGCATTTTGTAGGCTGCCAGCCTGATCAGTGTTGAGGAAAGGGCATATACTTGTTTGTAGCATCCTAACATCCCTTAGTCTTAATGTGTTGAGCTTTTATTTGGGCACTATTGTAGTATTGTAAATGCTTCATTCATTCTTGATACTTTGCCCCTAAATTAGCTCAATGGTTAACAATGGAATATGTGATTACACATTATACTTATGTGGAAGACTGCAGTAAAAAGGGGACACAGGTACACTGTGATGTCTTTAACAGAATGCATTAATTTATTATAAATCTTAGCAATTTTAGAGTTTGATCACTGAAGTCAAGAGACCTCTTCTGGAACAATGGCAAGGTCCTTACGTATTTTGTACGTTTTGTATTCTGTGCTTTACTTTTGGATTTGTTACTTCTGGAATGAAAAGTTCCAGGTAGTATTCAGTTGGGATTTCTCTGCATTTTGAGAGATTCATGAAATGGTATTTGTTACATAGTGTAAGAACATGTAGGATTAGAACCTGGGACCATAGGGGTTCTGGGGGACTGATGCCGCCATATCACCACTGGAGGTTCAGGCTGGGCATCCACGGGAGGACCCTGTAAAGCTAGGTTAGACAGGAAGTACCTCCCAGCAGGGCCTGAGGGGCAGTCCCTCACACCCCACTGACTGGCCAGTATATAAACCAGGAAGCCATAAAGGGAATCTAATGAGCAGCAACACAGACTGCTTGCCTGCTTCTGCTCCAGACCTTGCTTGCACTAGACCAGTGGTTCTCAAACTTTTGTACTGGTGACCCCTTTCACATAGCAAGCCTCTGAGTGTGATCCCCCTTATAAATTAAAAACACTTTTTAATGTATTTAACACCATTATAAATGCTGGATGCAAAGCAGGGCTTGGGATGGAGGCTGAGAGCTCACAACCCCCCATGTAATAATCTCACGACCCCCTGAGGGGTCCCAACCCCGCAGTTTGAGAACCCTTGCAATAGACCCTAGATGTGGCTTCAGACCCTGGTTTGTCCTCGACTTTGCTATTCGATTGCTGTCCGCAACCTGGTGCCCATTCCTGATCTCCTGGTAACCTGACTCCTGCTCCAACCACTAGCTTAGCCCGCCCACGTCCCAGTCACGACAAATGGCAATACTCCTTCAGAATGTTGGAAAGCTCTGGCTGCTGATTGCCTGGTTAGAGTAAAATGAGTTACAATGTAGTGGGTCTGGTTCTCATATGGCTGGTATAATAGGACATCTAAGATTTGGAATTTGGAGTAGGCATTTGGAAACTCAGTTGGTGCTTAAGCACATCCAATAAGATTTTGTACATTAAGTGCTGATCTGAGCATCCAAATGCAGCATTTAGGTAGCCTTTGAGTATACTCATATTGGGAAACTGGGTTTTGGATCAGATGTACTAGTTATAGAAAACACACTTTTACTTATTTACTGACATGTACATGAGACTAGAATTAACACTAAACCACATATGAATGGTTAATGATATAACAGCTAAAAGTTTTAATTGTCATCATTAACATTGTTATACTTGATGCAGTAAGTTTAGAGATCTGCATTTTTTTCTTTTGCATTTTCTGCTTTAAGCACAGCCTTTCTCTTCATCTTTCAGTTGCAACAAGAGGGAGCATCCTATATTTCCTTATAACTGAGATGAGTATGGTCAATGTGATGTATCAGACTTCTCTTCGACAGTTTCTGGGACTCTTCGACCTTTCTCTAGCCAGGTAACTAACATTACTGAAAGATCAGATGACTTTTTTTCCCCTTGAAAAGGACTGTAGTAAAGTAAATTACAGTGTTCCTCCGAAAATGGGGCTTTCTTGCCTCTATTTCATTATGCTATCACATGCAGAAGCAGAGAACTAGGAAAAGAACTTGTTTACCAATATTTCTTATGCTTTGTCTGTGGACCTTGGTAGGAGCAGGTTTTTAGTCCACTATGAGACAGTTGTTTCCAATGCAAATAGATCTAGTCAGAGGTAAGGACTCTGATAAGTTGCTTCAGCTTTAGAGTCTGTTTTAGTATTCTGCTGTCTGGTAATATGTCTTAGTGACCTATTCATTTTTGAGATGTTCAGGATAATGAACTAGAACTTCCTGCATACTTGCCCTACTCCTTTCCAGAAAATCTTTTCTATAAACTTAAACAATAAAGGCGCTGAACTAAATTTTCCTTTTGAACAGGTCTGTCAAGAGCCCAATTACGAGTAAGAGAATTGCTAATATAATTGAGCATATGACCTATGAAGTATATAAGTATGCTGCCAGGGGACTTTATGAGGAGCACAAATTCCTGTTCACCTTACTGCTTACCTTGAAAATAGACATGCAGAGAAACAGAGTGAAGCATGAAGAGTTCCTGACACTTATTAAAGGTCAGAACATCTGTATAATTAGAAAGTGTGCAAATACATTATTGTGCAATATCTAGGAGTCACTCTTTTATAAGTACAGCTTTTCTGCCTGTCAGGTGTTACTGCTTCTGAAAGATCAGAGGAGATAAAGAATGCAGTATCATATTGTACTGATAATTTATGGGAATAATATTGAACTTCAATGATGTAGGTGTTGGGAATTAAAGAGGTGATAAGAGGTAAAAGAGCAATCTCATTATAGCACGATTCCAGATGACTTTGCAGTAGGTAGTCCAAGTACTACCCAGCATGGGTGTTTTTTTATCAAATAATTTGAAAAAAGAGACGTGGACACTAAAGGACCTATGGCTTTTTAGTAAATGCAGAGGGTTCACAGGAAGTGAAACTGAAAATAATGTAAAACAATTCTTAATGACCTAAAAAGCTTTTCTGGACAAAAAAAAGTTTCGACTTTAGTCATGTAACCTCATGCAAGTGCCATGTGCCCTCATTGAGAAGTTAAACATCATCCCCTGTCCACTTTCCAAGGGGATACTGGTCCTGTTTCTAGCCCAGTAAGATACTAGACTTCACAGGCAACACTTCTTATGGTTTAAAAGGAAAACTTGTTCCTGTGTCCATGCTGAAGCTTGCCTCTCAAGAGGGCTAACTTTTGGAGGGAACTGAAGGTTGGCTTAAAGGAATGGCAGTTTGTCTGAGGCTGCTCAAGACATAGGCGTGTTAGAAAAAGTCTTCAGGAGGCAAACTAGTAAGCAGAGTCCAAATGAGGTGGTCCAAGATGTGTGGTAAATGTACTCATTACAAGACTACAATTGATACTTGGCTTCTCCAGTGTTGACTAACTGAAGTTGGTGCAAAAGTTTTTATGCACAACATAGTTTCTCCTTGTCCATTTCTCTTCAAGAAGTCAGTGATCAGGTAGATCCCCTTCCTCCATCCTAATCTAGCTTGAAGTGAACTTCAGAGAAGACAAATGACCTTTGGATAATTGAGCTTTGAATAATTTAGCTTTTTCTGTACTAGTTTTCTACACAAAAAAAGTAAAAATTAAAAGGCCAGCTTTTTTTTTTTTAAATAACTTGTATAAACTAAGATTTGTCACTTCAGTGAAACTAGGTTTCAATTTTGACAGGGCTCTCGCATGTTCAAAAATCTTTTTTTCAGAAGTAAGTGTGTGTGTGTGTGTGTGTGTGTGTGTAAAACACTAGATTTGGTTGAAATGCCTCATGTTTTCAATTCTCAAGTTTTTTTCTGATGAAATTAAATAGAGAACAGACTTTTGGAAAAATTTTAGAGCTTTCATCTACTACAGAAGTGCATGGAATATGGTCTCAATATTTAGATGAGGTTTTCGAAAATATTGCTTTTCTGGAAAACTCTATTTTTAAAACAGGCTCTAATTATAGCCTTACCCCTCACAGGTGGTGCTTCTCTGGACCTTAAAGCTTGTCCTCCTAAACCATCTAAATGGATCCTGGATATGACTTGGCTGAACCTGGTGGAACTCAGTAAGCTTAGACAATTCTCAGATGTTTTGGACCAAGTAAGTAGCAGTTTCTCCAAAGAGTCCTATAAATTAAGAGGCACCGAGCAACAGATGATCATTAAGTATTTGTCCATGTCCTTAGTCATCTGTGAACAATGGAATTAAATTAATATACAAAATTAGGCTATGAAACAACTAAAGCTATTACACACACTATGCCCATAAAAGAACTCAGGAAAGCAAGTAAATGAAGAGAGGCCACTTAGTAATACATATTTTCTGTCCTCCATTCACAAACACATACGCCCCTGGACATTTTCCCAATTCTCCTCCACCACATAACACAACCTTAACTCTGTTCCCACGGGGATGCAAGCTTTCCTGCATCCCTAGAGTGCTCCATTTTGACTGTCCCTCCCAACACTTTCTGGTGAATATTTAGTATAGTCGTTTGGTTGAGGGCATTAATGCATAGTCCTCTTTTTGTACTCTGTCTAAAAATTTGTTTTCTCTAATATCCACAGTAACCCTATATAAACAAAGATTAATAAATAAACATGGGTATGCCTCTAATGTCTGACCTTCACTGAAAATTTTGGAGTTTGTGCGTTGCAGTGTGACTCCTTCTATATTGTGAGATGCGGTTCTCTGCCTTATGTGTACAGATTTCAAGAACAGAGAAACAATGGAAAATCTGGTTTGATAAGGAGAATCCAGAGGAAGAACTTGTTCCCAGTGGCTATGATCAATCTCTGGACTGCTTCAGACGTCTCCTCCTTATTAGATCCTGGTGTCCTGATAGAACCATAGCTCAGGTACATTAACCTGTAGGCATATTTTGTCTGCTCCTTCAGATGTAATAACTTCCTGTAGGAATTATTTAATTAAGTTTGAATATATTTTATCAAATATACAATATAGCAGGGATTGGCAACCTTTGGCACGCTGCCCGTCAGGGAAATCCGCTGGCGGGCCGGGATGGTTTGTTTATCTGCAGTGTCCGCAGGTTCGGCTGATCGCAGCTCCCACTGGCTGTGGTTCGCTGTTCCAGGCCAATGGGGGCTGTGGGAAGCAGCGGCTAGCACATTCCTTGGCCCACGCCACTTCTCGCAGCCCCATTGGCCTGGAATGGCAAACCGCGGCCAGCGGGAGCTGCGATCGGCCGAATCTGCGGATGCTGCAGGTAAACAAACTGCCCCGGCCCACCAGCGAATTTCCCTGATGGGTCACATGCCAAAGGTTGCCGATCCCTGCAATATAGCATCAGAGTTTTAGTGCTATGTATGTAAAATGTTATTATCTTCTAATAATCCTTGTTACTTAAACAGCCCTTGGGATTTTTTCAAAGTGCTTTAGAGACCTATACTAATTCATACAGCTATCGCAGGGGTGATCCCTTTGTGTGATGATTCCACTTTGCGGATGGAAAAATTGACTCTCCCATAGAGTCGAAACTTAATCTCAGGAGTTACTGTGCTCAGTCTACATTGCCTTGTAAGTGAAATAGAAACTTGCTTGCTGGCCTCGTTAATATGGTAACAGAAATCCTAGCTGGAATTTCATCGCCACCTTAAAGTTTAGCTGAAATCTCTTCCAAAACTTTGAAAAACATTATTTAAACACCATTCTGCTTTTTTAACTTTACATGTTCTACCTTGTCTTTCCTTCATGCTACTGAGTTAAACTACGTGAGAAATACAGGAACTATATGCTTCAAGTGGAAAACATGTAAATATTCCATATCCTGGAAATGCTACAGCAAAAAACAACAATTCTGGAAAGACCCTCTTTCCCCTGGCCACATCCCACCCTGTGGGTGCTGCAAAGCAAGGTGGCATTGGCCCAGAATGAGTGAGTTCATATTAACAGAGGAATGGTGTCAGTATCTGGACCAATGATACTAAGTTTTGTGGTGAAACTGCAACCCCTTCCCACCCACTCTCAAAGCCCAGTGGGCATAGGCCCTTGTGAGACAGTTTCTTGAGGAATCCGTTAGTTTGACAGTGAGCAGGGGAAGACACAACTCTCACCTGCTCGTTGTTGGTGAGTTGACAGACCTGTTCAAGACTTGATTTTCTTTTAACCTCTGCCTACAGATTATTCTAAGCAGAATATCATAGTGATATCTTATGTCCATAGCGTATTGATAACCTCCTATTTGTGTTATGCTAAATTTATTAGTTTCTGGTTATTGATCTACACTACCAGAGAATCAAATGTGAGGTCAGCTTTCCCACTTATACTGGATCTGACAAGTAATTTTCTGCCTAACATTAAACTTGTTCTGTTACCTACATCTCTCTCTCTCTCTCTCTCTCTCTTTCTCTCTGTGTCTCTGTGTGTTATAAAAAAAAAGTTTGTACACCTATGTCCATATGTATGTGTATATCTTGTCTTAAATTTTAGTCCATGATGAAAGCTTTTCAAGAAAAGCAATATGTACAATCTTTAAATGCAAAATCAGCTGTAAACCACATCTTACAGATAAGGCTATGACTACAGATTCCTTACTGTACTAAGCAAATGAGCTTAATAGTATTCTGTTTTACATGCTTGCTCAGAAGCTAGACTTTTTTTTTTTTTTTTGAGGTAGAACTTTAACTTTAACTTCTCTGGATTTTGTATAATTGCTCAGATGTGGCTGCTCTAGTTTTATTATTTTTTGCTTGGATTTCCTCTTCCTTCTCTCTGAGGTTTTAATTTGCCCATTGACTTTCCTTTGTCTCTCAGAGGAAATTTCAGTACTCTGCCTACCACTTAGGATCCTTTCAGTTATTTATTGCCTCACCTACCCAAGAAACTGTAGAGATTTTATCCATACTGAGATGTGGAAGGCTGGAATTAAACTCTAGGATGATATTATTACTGTTAAATTGCATATATTGTTTCACAGAACTTTTTCACAGAATTTGACAGAACTGTTTCACAGAATTACCCACTAACTTTTACATAATTCAAGGGATTTTGTCCTCCCTCTTTATTGGCTCAGGTCTATAACCTGAAGAAATCATTTCCCATGTTCCTTCTTTCTAGCTGCCAGTTGATCTTAAGCACTAGCCACCTGCTCTTCCATGACCACTAAGCCATGACTTCCAAGTCCATGACTCCTCTGAAGTGCTGATCATTGTTCTTGCTCATATGTTAGTGTTTCCAAATCCTAAAATGGATTTCCAGTTTGTGAGAGATTGTGAAAAACTTGGTTTTGTTATACTTCAGAACAAAATGAAATATCTCATGAAACTGAAGTTTAGCCAGTTCTAGTCTTGAATGCCTTTGTCTCTGAGAACTGACTCATTACTGATTGGTCCTTTTTCTTGTACATTAAACTGGTAGCTACTGTAAATCCAGAACTCAACTGCCAGAGAAACGATAGAGCAGAGATCACTTCAGTCTAGTTTGAAAGGGCCTTAATTTGTTCTCCATTTATATATTTGCCTTACAGCTTCAAAAACTGAAATGGAGTTTGTCCTAAATAGCGTAGAGTCTCTGTAACTCATCTTCCAAATAATACCAGTTATTTTGATTACTACTTCATTGTGGCTTAAAAAAAAAAGGGGGGGGAGGCACGAAAGTGTGATATCTTCCTCCTATGGCGGTCTGATTTTAAATCATCTTGTCAACTGTTAATAGGCCACAACATTGCATATGGTGGTTATATGTGGGCCATCTTACATAGACTGTTTCTATAGGATAAAATGTAGTGTTAAATTTGGTGAGTAGTTTATATATAACTTGCAGCCTCAGTTTATAGAAAGCAACATTTGAATGACTATAATAGATGTGGTTGAACTTTTTAATATAGGCCAGGAAGTATATCATGGATACCATGGGGGAAAAATATGCAGAAGGAGTCATCTTGGACTTGGAGAAGACATGGGAAGAATCAGATCCACGTACTCCTCTCATCTGCTTTCTTTCTATGGGTTCTGATCCTACCGACTCAATCATTGCTCTGGGGAAAAGACTGAAGACAGAGACACGTTATGTTTCCATGGGTCAGGGACAAGAAGTCCATGCTCGTAAACTTCTACAGCAGACTATGGCACATGTAAGGCAAAACCTGAATTGTTGTTGTCTTGTCACTGCGTGGTTACAACATGTAATGTGTTATAACCCTGAATAGAAACAAAGCGTTCTGATACTGTTGATGCATGTAGATCTAATTGTTTTATAAAAGTAACTTGAATTCCAAAACAATAGGCCTGCGTCATACAATGGTAGACTATCAATGAAAGCCAGTCAGTGAAAATGCATGTGACTAATGGGAATTTCATAACTGATTATGACATGCCAACTTCATGATCTGACTTAATGATTATTAACTACTAGTATAGAGGCATTTCATATGATGCTTTTAAATTTATTTTACTATATTGTTGACAAATATTGACACAATGTGTAAACATTGAGAGGACTTCCAAATTTCATGTCTCTTATAGAGAGCACATTACATATTTGTGATTTTCTGTGGAAAAACAAATACATAACATAAGAACTGCCATAGTGGGTCACACTAGTGGTCCATGTAGCTCAGTTTTCTGTCTCTGACAGTAGCCAATACCAGAGATTCAGGGAGAATGTACAGAACAGGGCAGTTATGGAGAGATCCACCCCATCTTCTCCTTCTGGCAACCAGGTTCACCCTCTGACCATCTTGGCTAATAAGCATATAAGTTTCAAAGAGCCTTAATTTGTTCTCCATTTAAATATTTGCCTTACAGCTTCAAAAACTGAAATGAGTTTGTCCTAAATAGCTTGGAGCCTCTGTAACTCATCTTCCAAATAATACCACTTATTTTGATTACTACTTCATTGTGGCTTTAAAAAAGTGTGTGTGTGTGGGGGGGGGCGGGGGCACAAAAGCATAGATGGATTTATCCTCCATGAATTTATCTAGTTCTTTTTAAAACCCAGTTATACTTTTGGCTATCACAATATCCCATGGCAATGAGTTCTAAGGTTAATTTTGTGTTATGTGAAAAAGTACTTCTCATGTTTGTATTAAACTTGCTGCCTGTTAATTGTATTGGCTGGCCCCTGGTTTTTGTATTGTGGGAAATGATAAATAACACTTTTTCTATGCACTTTTTCCATACCATTCATGATTTTATAGACCTCTTCCCTCCCTTAGTCATCTCTTTTAGATGAACAGCCCTATTGTTTTAATCTCTCCTCATATGAAAGCTGTTCCATACCCTTGATCATCTTGTATTGCCCTTCACTGAACCTTTTTCCAGTTCCACTATATCCCTTTTGAAATGGGAAGACCAGAACTGAACACAGTTTTCAAGGTGTGGGCACACCATAGATTTATATAGTAGCTATATATTTTCTGTTTTATTTTCTATCTCTTTCCTAATGGTTCCTATGATTATATTTGCCTTTTTGACTCTGCTGCACATTGAGCTATAGTTTTCAGACAACTATCCACAATTACTCTGAGATCTCCTTCTTGAACGGTAACAGCTAATTTAGAATCCGTCATTATATATGTGTAGTTGGGATTATTTTTCCCAACATGCATTACTTTGCACTTATCAACGTTGAATTGTATCTGCCATTTTGTTGCCCAATCACCTGGTTTGGTGAGATTCCCCTGTAACTCTTCGCAATCTACTTTGGACTTAATACAATGCTTTTTAATATAAATACTCATAGAATGGAAGTTATCTGTAAGCAGTCTGGGGAGGAAAGAGATCAAGGTTTTTATTAATACAAATTAGCAATTGAAAGTGCTCATGTGTAATAGGACTGCAATGCAATTCAAAGGGGAAAATAATACATGTTCTTTGCACAATAGCAATCCATTTTATGGTAGCAGTGAAATCATTATAATCTTACTACTTCAGCTGAAGAGGAGAGCAATGAGTTAAACTGACACTTGTTTCCTAAATGTATGGACAGCTGAGCCCAGCTCAGAGGCTTTCAGCTCTTTGTGCTGTATTTGGAAGCAGTGAGTGATAGCTGCCACCTTGCCCCCTGCATTGTAAAATACATAAAATTAGGAGGCTGCCTTCTGGTGATAATTTATCATTATGTAGTGAAGTGACATTATAGCCTGGTAATGGGAAATGTCATAAGGAAAAGATTGCGAATGGGGAAATAAATGTATCTGCAAGGAGTCAGCATTCCTCTTCCACACCCATAATCAGCAAAGGGTGAGTAAACAGCCTTTGTACTCCCCAAAACTCTATCCCATCCATACGCTTACTCTTCTGAGCATTGAGAGAGAGGGAACTAACTAGGTAATTGTTTCCCTTCTGGGTTTTGGGTGAAGAAGAACCCAAAAGGTTCCCTGAAGAAGAACTGGAGGAGTCTGGGGGACAAAAATTCCTGTAGATAAAAGGAAATAGGGGGTTCTCTGCTTTTGCACAATTCACCCATCTGGTGCTGATGGTGCTCCAGCTAATGATGTGAAGGTATTGAGTCCTATCAACTCTTTAGTCAGATGCAAGTCCTCCTGTTGCTTCCACTTGAGTTTCTCACTTAATGAAGCCTCATTTACCTGAGGCAGAACAAGAGGTAACAGAACTCTCCCAAATCCAGAAAGGGTGTATGTGGAGGGGGGGAGCTGTGGTCCCATACAGTCTATTTCGTTTTAACCCCTATTTAGCATCTCCAGCTTGCTGGGTTGATCAGGTCACTAGGATACCATCATCATAGTGTCTGTAATATGTGGGCTGGTTAGCATGTCAAGGCATGTATTTCCGAGCTCACTGATTTAGCACTTCTATCCCAGTGGTCTTCAGGAATACTTTTATTGTAGTGAAAAGGAAACAAAACTTCTACTTAATGGAGGACAGCAGGTTCAATGGATCCACTGATTAGAATCATGGACAGGTCAAGACTCATAACCATCAAAGTTGAGAATCAAGGGTACATGATGGAGGATTAAGTAGGCCTTGTTTTGAGGAGGAGTATAAAAAGGACACTCAAAGGGTCATCCCACACATCTGCAAGTGGTAAATTTGCCATTCTTGTCAGACAGCATGGGCTGCAATTAGCATTTTCTTGCAGATGGAAAATACTTTGTCACTCCATCAATGGCTATTAGCCAGGATGGGTAGGGATAGTGTCCCTAGCCAGGGAATGAGTGACAGAGAATGGATCACTTGATGATTACCTGTTCTGTTCATTCCTTTGGGACATCTGACATTGGCTGCTGTCGGTAGACAGGATACTAGGCTAGATGGGCCTTTGGTCTGACCCAGTATGGCTGTTCTTATGTTCTTATATCTTAGTTGTACAATTAGCATGTGAACTGTCTGCCAGTTCTTGAGATTTACATGGGAAAATATAAAGTTCTGAAAGGCACTAATTTGAATTGATGAGGACTTGGTGCAGAGTTGACAAGCTTAGAACTGGAATGTGGAGGAATATGTTACTTAAATTCTTCCCACCTTGCTGCACATGAGCTGTTGGACACATTTGATTACCATGCTGTAAATTAGAATTGTTTGATACATTTCTAATTGTAATGATAAATAAAATGTCATTTAGTGTTTTCAGTTTGCAAATAAATTTAAATGTCACACAAATGCATATCACATCTTGTTCTCTTCTATTGCACTAGGGAGGATGGGCACTTCTTCAGAACTGCCACCTGGGGCTTGACTTTTTGGATGAGCTGATGGACACTATTGTAGAAACTGAGACTGTCCATGAGAACTTTCGCTTGTGGATGACCACTGAGGTTCACCGGCAGTTCCCCATTACCCTTCTTCAAATGTCCATTAAATTCACCAATGAACCTCCACAGGGGCTCAAAGCTGGTTTGAAGAGAACATATGGTGGTGAGTGAAAAAAATCAACAGGGAATAAAATATAATTTGTAGCGGTACACAATTAAATAGGTCCTTCCTTCCAGCCCCACCTATGTTACCATGTGATCATGTTGCAGTTCTTGGTGGAATCAGAATGAAATGTTGGACGCTGCCTGCAGACCTTATCCGTTGAAGCTGATAACAACAAGAGTTGTGCATGTGGATTCCACGGCACAACTTGACCCTAAAATGAAGCCAGATGAAAAGGAAATCGAGAGAAATTGGAGAGCTGCTGAACTCATCTGATATAAAAACAGGAATATTTTGTCCACAAATTATAACCTCCAGTGTCTTGCTTAAAATGCTTTTTAACACATCATTTAATAATAATAATAATTGAACACCCTTGCACTTTTTATGATCAAAGGCCATATGCTGATTTTATCATGCTAGAGCGATGATTTTTATGTGCTTTTCTGGGAACTAAAAAGCTGTATCTCCTGTCCTCAAAGGGCTTGTTGATTTGATAAATGCACCAGATGTGCACTGTAACATGTTCATTTATATTTCTGAACTTTATGCTAACTTGTGCTACCTAAAAAGAGTTAGCATACTTTCTCCAGACTAGAGTGCTTTGTGATATAGTAAATGCATCTCTGGAGAGATTCAAAGCTAACTAAGTACCACCAGGAGAGGTATTTTAGTAATGTATCACACTGAAACTAAAATGCTGGTAGCTTATGGCTTGTGATGTCCACTTTTTTCCAACAGGTGTGAGCCAAGATCTCCTGGATGTCAGTAACATGGTGCAATGGAAACCAATGTTATACGCTGTTGGTTTCCTGCACTCCACAGTTCAAGAAAGACGCAAATTTGGACCACTAGGTTGGAACATCCCCTATGAGTTTAACCAGGCTGACTTTAATGCCACTGTGCAGTTCATCCAGAATCATTTAGACGACATGGACATCAAGAAGGTACTTAATTCAATAGTTTGGGTAACTGGAATATTATGGATGGTCCCAAACAACTGAAATACAAACATGAATGCTAGATTTTAAAAAGCTTGTTCCTTTAACTCCAGATATATTGAGTGCCCACAGCGTTGAAAACACTCGTCTACATATGTTGAAATACAAATGCAACTGCTCAGTGGGGGGTAACTTTTTAAATCCATTTTTAACCATGTGTATGTTTTCTAGTTATGTTTGTGGTGGTTACTTTTTTATTAATCCAAATATATATATATATAATTATGCAAAAAAAGGGGATCTGTAAACTGCAGCAATAGTTGAGGCCTAGTAGGCTTGTCCCAGTTGCAAACCTAACTGTAGAAAGTGACTAACAATTCACAAAATGTTAAAATAACCTATACCAATAAATGTTGGTGTGGGGGGGAAAGTGCACAGGGGAAACGGACTGAATTAGTCCAAACAAAAAGGACTGTGTTGAGATCGTATTTGCTAAAGAAGGAAAGTGTGGGACCAGAAATCAGTGACTCAAAATTGGTGTGTTGGAAAATAGATGTAATTGGTGGACAAAGTAATGAGGAGAAGGGCTATTCCACCCATTGCTCTCCTTTTGGGGTCCTCAGAAAGACTTTGGAGGGGGGCAGGAAATTAGCAGACTATGGCTGACTGAAAGGCTGACAAACAGGAAGGATCGAGCGTTATCATTATGGCTTCCATCCCCTTTATCTCCTGGAACCCCAGAGTCCACCATGACACTCTTGGGCCTTTGTCATCCTAATCCTGAGATGTCCTGACCAGACTGAGCCAGAATGAGAGACCCAGATGACACTGTTGGCTCCAGCTAAACCCCAACCACCACTGGGGATGTGAAACTTTTTCACCCCCTCCTGGTGCACCCTTTTCCTTCCCCACCTTAATTCTTCTCTTTCCTATTTCTCTCCTATTGCCTTCTGTCTGAAAAGAGTCTGGCTTAGCTGGCTAAGACTATATATTTTACAACACTGCTGGAAGCCTGTGAGCAGAGAGGCAGCTAAAAGCAATGCCCAAAGCAACCTGATGCTGGTGTAAATTTGTCAGGTCTCAGAATGGCTGATAAGACCAAGTGTAATACCTGTGTTTTTCCACCAGTGAGGTTGCAAGTGAGAGTCAACACCAAAGATAGAAACTAATTTATTTTGCTATTCTTTTCTTTTCCCTTTTGCATGTACTTGTCTTGTTTTGTCTTCAAGAAAAAGGGATCACACTTTAGCAGCCGCAATAAGAGATCCAGGCTATCTTAGCTAACTTCTGTTTTCCCCAAACAGGACAGTTATTACCATCTTTAATACCATCTAAAGGACTGTCAGATAAGGGGTTTTGTCCTTTTAAAAACTTTCTGTAGCTTAAAGGACCAAGGGATGTTGTTAAAATGAAAACCTTATTTAATACTTTACATAGCAAATGCTTTAACTGTCTTTTTTCTCTTCTTTTCTACATATTTAAAGGGTTAAAAAGATTTCTAATGGTTTGTTTGCCAAAGTACTAAGCCAGCTGAGGTCTCTGTATACCAAACACTGAAGCTTGTTTAAGACTGCTTGATGTTGGACAGTGACTGGGTTATGCTATCACCTTTGACTTTTTGGACACCTATATTCCATCGAAATTAATAAAGCAAAACACACCATGACATAGAGTTTATTTTTATTGTGAGATAGTGTTAAATGGCTAAAAGTTGTTTTTTGTATTTCAGAATGATGTTCTGTTTTATAACAAATGTTTTAATAATATATTTCAATTATTTGTGATTTAATGGAATTAGCACTTGCTTTTTGACCCTGTCTTCATAAATCAGTGCTTCTCATGCCCATGCCAGTTTTGGGGAATGGGTTGGATGGCAAGCTGTACATGTGTATCTGTGAGGAGAGTATCAAATTTAGGAAAATATTATTTTAAATTTGTTGGTACTAATTTTGTGAAAGTTAAAGATGCTGATGAATTTTCTGAACCCCAATGCATCCCCTGCCTAAAAACCAAACACAGTGGGACATCAGAGCAGCAGTTAGGAGTCTACAAAGATAATCCTAATTATTTCTGCACTGCAATGGTGGTGGATTTTGTTTAAACGACCTAAGCAGAAAGCATATTACTACTGACCAGCTATTCCATGCTTCTGTGGCCCTTCTGTGACATTCTGGCAGCAAAAGGGGACTGTAAAACTGGCTTAACTAGTTTCCTGCAGATGTCTCTGGATGGGAGAATCCAAAACAGTGTAGTGAACCATAATTGCTTCTCTGGCAAAGCTCATTGCCATCTCCATTGTAAATGGCATTTGGGGGCATGGTTGGAGCGAAGCTGTACCACAGGTATCCCAGCTGCCAAAAGAGCCCCTTGTTACTTAAGCCAGTGGTTCTCAAAGCCGGTTCACTGCTTGTTCAGGGAAAGCCCCTTGTGGAAGCAGCGTGGGCCGAGGGATGTGCTGGCTGCCCTTCCCGCAGCCCCCATTGGCCTGGAGCGGTGAACCACGGCCAGGGGGAGCCGCGATCAGCCGAACTTGCAGACGTGGCAAGTAAACAAACCAGCCCGGCCCGGCAGGGGCTTTCCCTGAACAAGCGGTGGACCGGCTTTGAGAACCACTGACTTAAGCTGCTGTAAGTTGTGTGAGGATTGAGCAGACCTCAAGATCAGGGGAACACAAGGGTGGTGTAAAGTCACTTTCACCCTCAAGAGGGTCAGATGATCTGGGCCTATATACAATACTGTATGTATACAGACACATGAAGAT
Source organism: Trachemys scripta elegans (assembly GCF_013100865.1). Classification (NCBI taxonomy): domain Eukaryota; kingdom Metazoa; phylum Chordata; order Testudines; family Emydidae; genus Trachemys; species Trachemys scripta. The sequence continues at coordinate 129,602,288 of NC_048299.1, read as the reverse complement.
GTCAACAATGCTCTGCATGAAATTCAGGGAGCTTTAGCCATAATTAATGTTTGTATATTGTTTTAGGGTGTCTCCTGGAATACTGTTCGCTACATGGTAGGCGAGATCCAGTATGGAGGTCGAGTGACTGATGACTATGACAAAAGACTGCTGAACACATTTGCTAAAGTCTGGTTCAGTGAAAACATGTTCAGTCAAGACTTCTGCTTTTACAAAGGGTACAGCATACCCAAATGTACCACAGTGGATCAGTACCTTCAGTACATACAGGTTTGTACAGTACCAAGCTCTTATCAAATGAAAACAATACTAATAAACACTCATCCAAGTTCTTTCTACCCTTCAGCATCTTCCTTTAGTTTCAGTCCGTTAAACAGATTTTTCTCCTGTCTGCATACTTGCCTAAATATCTGTTAGTGAAGGAGTTATAATGCTGTTCCAGTAGCTCTACACTTTATTTTTCCTTTTAACTCCTTTGAGAGAAGTACCATCTAGAGAGACCATTATCAAAGGAGAAATAGAGAATGGGAGTCCAGGCTCTTGGCCCTACCACACAGGAAATGTTAGGGGAGTCTGAAGTGGAAAATGACTACTCAAACATAGGGGGAAATTGCATACTAAGGCCTGGTCTACACTGGAGGGGGGATCGATCTAAGTTACGCAACTTCAGCTACGTGAATAATGTAGCTAAAGTTGACGTACTTAGATTGACTTACTGTGGTGTCTTCACCATGGTGAATCAACTGCTGCTGCTCCCCCGTCGACTCTGCCTGCATGTCTCGCTGAGCGGTGGCCAATACATCCCTCGGCCAGCGCTGCTTCCAGCAGCTCCCATTGGCCTGGAGCAGTGAACTGCGGCCAGGGGGAGCCGCGATCGGCCTGACCTGCAGATGCGGTAGGTAAACAAACCGGCCCGCCAGGGGCTTTCCCTACACAAGCAGCGTCCCAAGTTTGGGAAACACTGCCCTAAGTTGTTACAGTCAGCAGGGTTTGTGTTTCAGTGCTAGGTTTTAGGAAGCACTGGATTCTTTGCATTGAAGACTGCTAAATTGAGCATCACAGGATGACAAAATTAGGAAAATAAAGCTTTTTTATTTTATAGGGTAGTAACTGCTTTTATTCCTCTGGCTTTTTTACAGCTGGCATTTGTGAATTTTACCTCCAATTACAATTCTTTGTGTTTGATCATCTAGAGCCTGCCCGCTTATGACACTCCTGAGGTATTTGGGCTGCATCCCAATGCTGATATCACTTACCAAAGCAAGCTTGCCAAGGATGTGTTGGATACCATCCTCAGTATTCAACCTAAAGACAGTTCCAGTGGAGGAGGCGAGACTAGAGAGGCAGTGGTAGCTAGATTGGCTGATGATATGTTGGAGAAGCTTCCTGATGATTATGCACCATTTGAAGTGAGTTCATGAAATCCTGTCAGAAATGACATCTGCTCTGTCTTGCCTTATGTATGTGCAAAAAAACACAGAAAAGTCCCATATAATCTTCTTTAAAAGTTTTAGTGAATCCATTTACACTGACAAATGCTTTAAAAATATATACTGAGGAAGCCTGAATGGGATGTAAATGTTCATAGTGAAGCTGCTAAAATTGTACTGATGGGCATTATTGCTTTGCTAAAAATTAAACCACTTGTTGATTTTCCGTTTACACCGCGGGAGGTCAGCAGTTTTTGTCAGCTAAACTAGATAACGTGAGAGAGAACTTGTGCTTTGTTTGTAAATTAAAATTCCTAAATTTTGTTACTTTGCAGTTCAGCATAGAAACCGCAGATAGTTGTAATTTGTTTTCATATATTACAGTGTTTCTTTACAATGGAGTGAATGGCTCCCGGGATTGACAGTGATGTGGATGTGGGTGTGAGAGAGTGAAATAAATGTATGTGTGTGTGTGTGTGTTTGTGTGTGCATGGAACCTTTTCATCTTGCCTTCACTGGTTCAAACCCAGTGAAGTTAACTACTGACTCAGCAACAATGCTTAGTAGCCCAATTGTGGTGAGTTTGGTTTCAGTTATAGTTGCAATAGACACTTTCCCACATTGTGCAGAGGAAACACTGCCACTGACTTACCCTCCCCTAGCTAGCATCCAGGGGAAACAGAATGGATAGTTTAGGAGGGGAGAGTGAACAGACAGGACCATAGTGGCATGTGGCTAGATGTACAAGCTGCACAGTTCTGGGCCGCCCAGAGGCTTCAGGGGGCCTGGGGCAAAGCAATTTCGGGGGCCCCTTCCATAAAAAAAAGTTGCAATACTATATAATACTATATTCTCATGGGGGCCTCTGTGGGACCCGGGGCAAATTGCCCCACTTGCCCCGCCCTCTGGGCGGCCCTGGCACAGTCGGTATACATGTCCATGTGTGCACACTCGTGTTTGTCTGGCTTTGGCTCAGCTCTTTTCAAATACAGTTATTCCCTTGTCCATTATCTTACTTGTGCTGTGTTCCATCAGGTATGATGTAAGCGTCATGTCACAGTAGTTAACACCAGTGATGACAAACCCAACAGAAATGAGGCAGGGCCGTCTCTACCATTTTTGCTGCCCCAAGCAAAAAAAAAAAGCCGCTTGGACTGCCGCCCGAACTGCTAGGTTGACCAGATGTCCCAATTTTATAGGGACAGTCCCGATTTTTGGATCTTTTTCTTATATAGGCTCCTATTACATGCCACCCCCTGTCCCGATTTTTCACACTTGCTGTCTGGTCACCCTATAAACTGCCGAAGGAAAAAAAAAATAACCGGACTGTGCCGCCCTAAGAATGGACGGAATGCCACCCCTTAGCATGTGCCGCCCCAGGCATGTGCTTCCTCTGCTGGTGCCTGGAGCCGGCCCTGAAATGAGGAGCCCCCTGTTCTAATTTGAACTGCTGAGCCAGTGACCTCCCACAGGTCTGTGTCTTGGCATGAGCTCAGCACATTGAAATTTCTGATCTAATGACCGCACAGAAGCCTGAGCACTATCACCCCAGCAAGCCATAGAAGATAAGTTAGGAAACTTTTCTGAAGCATGAGACTTGATATCCAATCAGAGCAGCACTTTTGAGCTCACAAGACTTGTGCCTTTTGCTATCCCTGCCAGCAAGTTTGTAGTGCTTAGGCTGAGGTTTCACAAGTTTTTAAGCTTTCACACAAGCCCAAAAGCTAGAGGTGCTCAATCAGTAACCTCAGAGAGGGCTGACACTCATCCTAGCAAGGTAGGAGGAGTACTTAGACAGTAACTTTAAAAAGCCCTGTGTTGCCACATAGACCCAAATGGTTAAATTGCTGAACTAGTGAGTTTACAAAGCCTTGTCTCTTGTAATCTTTCTCAGGAAGCTAAAGAATATCATAGAATATCAGGGTTGGAAGGGACCTCAGGAGGTCATCTAGTCCAACCCCCTGCTCAAAGCAGGACCAATTCCCAACTAAATCATCCCAGCCAGGGCTTTGTCAAGCCTGACCTTAAAAACCTCTAAGAAAGGAGATTCCACCACCTTCCTAGGTAACCCATTCCAGTGCTTCACCACCCTCCTAGTGAAAAAGTTTTTCCTAATAACCAACCTAAACCTCCCCAACTGCAACTTAAGACCATTACTCCTTGTTCTGACATCAGGTACCACTGAGAACAGTCTCGATCCATCCTCTTTGGAACCCCCTTTCAGGTAGTTGAAAGCGCTATCAAATCCCCCCTCACTCTTCTCTTCTGCAGACTAAAAAATCCCAGTTCCCCAGCCTCTCCTCATAAGTCATGTGCTCCAGCCCCCTAATCATTTTTGTTGCCCTCCGCTGGACTCTTTCCAATTTTTCCACAAGGTGTCAAACTAGACATCTCACAAATCTGACCCTTATTATCAGCCCAATAAGCTTGAGAGGCTGAGCAGGGTTTAAAGGAACAGTGTGGACAAGTGCAGTACCCCTTCCTCTGATAACACCTTCACTCCCTCTGTTGGGCATTGGAGAACTCATCTCTGCCAGAGCTGCTGTTCTTCCTGATGTTCTTTGGTCAGCTTCTACTTTAGCACTACCGTATGCCTATGTATTGGGTGTTCATGCTACTGTTTCAGCCGCTTCTTTACTTTTACCCTGAATGAAAGTCAGAAGCTGTGCTCAAAGCTGCCTCGTCAATGGGAGGTGAAATTAGGACTCAGGAGGTGAATCTTATCAGGATGTGCGCACTGCCCTGAAGGGTCATTATCAGGTTCATTTAAAAACAGTTTTCCTTAACTATGTTATAACCACCACCACCACAGAGGATGTAAAATGAAGTTAAAAAAATTAATTCAATTTGCACTCTTCATGCTGATTTCTCATTTTGGCTTCTGCATCTTTTCATGATAACTTTGTAGAACTCATTTTTATTAGAATATGAGATTAATAGTGTGATCTCCTTTGACCCAAGTGGCTGGTCAAACTTTGTGGCCCTGTGTCTTGTTTCTCCATAGACAGAGAAAATAGTGATAGAATCAGGTATTTTCTTTGATGCAATATTGTTTATTTGCAAAGATGATACATTGAGTCTTCTTTCCCTGAACATAGAAAGAAAGAAAGAAAGAAAAAAAAAAAAAAGTCAGGAAACTGTTCTTTTGCTCACTGTTCCAAATCTGCCTTTCCAGCCAGCATGCATGTCCAACAAGTTTCCTCTCTTAGCTGCCTCCCAGGATCAAGTTACCAGTGCTTCTGTTATGGTCTACTTGGCTTCCTAGCAGCTTCTCTCTCTCTATCTATCTACTTTAGCACTACCATGTGCCTATGTTTTGGGTGTTCATGCTACTGTTTCAGCCTCTTCTTTATGTTTACTCTGAGTGAAAGACAGAAGCTATGCTCAAACTTAACAACAAGGTTTAATCCAACCCACAACAATACTATTAGAGTAGAAGGGTACAGTTTTTGTGGAAAGCAGCACGGGAGTTTGATCTCTTCCTTAAGTTCTCAAACTAGAGTCCGGTTTTGGTGCATAGTTGCTCCCTGGGAACGGGGCGTTGGTATTCAGGCTGAGATTTCTGAAAATGGGAATTGTCTACAAGTTGCCATGATGCCTTCTATTTCAGGGCTGGTGTGTAGAGTGTACATAAGTTATGGCAGGAATATTCCTGGACTCCGCATCACTGATATCTCTTCCAGTGGAGAGCTGACCAACAAGGGCCTTGTGATCTGCTACTGCTTGGGTCAGGGGTGACAATACCTACCTAGCTGATTGATCTTACTTATAACCGTCTAATGAAAACGATCTGATCTTTCCATGTATTGGTATCTAACTTTGCCATAAAGTGAACTTTCTCTTGATTTATCTATAAGAATCTGATTTTGTTTGGCTTTCTCTTGACAGGTAAAGGAAAGGCTGCAGAAGATGGGACCGTTCCAGCCTATGAACATCTTCTTGAGACAGGAGGTAGACAGAATGCAGAAGGTTATCACCTTAGTGCGAAGCACTCTGACTGATCTCAAACTTGCCATTGATGGGACCATCATCATGAGTGAAAATCTGAGGGATGCTTTGGATTGCATGTATGATGCAAGAATTCCTACCCGTTGGGAAAAGGCAGGTGTTAAACTGTTTAGCGTCCTCTGTCAATGTTACATTTTAAAGACTAAAAAAATTACATACTCAGATTATTAATCATCATTAATATCCGATATATTAATATACTTTAATTTCAAAAGGGTTAATGTATTTTGTTCAACCCCTTTTTGAAAATATAACCTTGAAATGAAGTGCTAGATCTCAATAATAATATGAAGTCATGGTTGTGACTGCATTATCAAATTTGAGAGAGAGCTTATAGCCGAAGAGTGGAGTTATGGGATTGTACAGGGTGTAAAATAGGGCAGAATCTGATCATATATCCCCCTTTCTTTGCCCTCTTTTTAACTTACTTTAAAAAGTCCTTTTTGTCTAAAACTTCTCATACCTAGTTGGCCAGAGAAGAAATATTTTTTCTGAAGTATTAGGTAAACTGTAGAAGGTAAGATTGAGTTCCATTTTATATTTAAAGCAGAGATTAATCCTCTTAGCTATGAAAAATACCATGTATCATGACAGCACTTTTTGGGTACAGAATGCATTTTCTGAGAATTTATAAATCTGTTAATTTGAGTTTAACTTCTGGATCCATTAAGAAAATCAGTGTGTGTCCTTTTTATCTTATTGTCTAGAAGCCCAGGGCAAATAGCTGATTAGCTTGCCTAAAATTAGATGATACATCAGATAATTTGCCTGCACAGCATGTGAACAGTTCATTGTATTTTGATCCAGGTGGTTATCTAATATTTGGGTCTTGAGAGTTATTTCAGTTAGGACCAGAAATGGATATTGGAGTCAGGTGTTTCATCGATGCAATTTTGTTTGTTTACAAAGAATGTAGATATACTCATGTTTCCTTGATAACAGTAGGAACAAAACAGGAGACAGTTTCTTTTTCACCAGACAAAAGACTATATATATAGTATATATATATATATATATACACACACACACACACACAATTGAATACTGTACACTGCAATGATGATTGTGAAGCTTGGTTGAGGTGGTGAAGTCAGAGGGTGGGATATTTGCCAGAGAATGTCTTACTGCTAAATGATGAACTAGCACTTGGCTGAGCCCTCAAGGGTTAACACATTATTGTTAATGTAGCCTCACACTCTACAAGGCAGCACAAATGGAGGGAGGGACAGAGAGAGACAGACACACACCGTGTGTGAGAGAGAGAGAGACGCGCATTGCCCCTTTAAATATGCTGACCCCACTCTAAGTACACTGCCTTTTTAAGTAGATCAGCAAGTTGAGACAGCAGCTGCTGCCAGCAAGCTCCCTCCTCCTGAGCCCTGTCATGCCCCCTGCCCCAGCTCTATGGAGATGGGGTAAAGGACCGGGGGGGCAAGAGCAAGGGGTAGGGGGACACCCTGACATTAGCATCCCTCCCCCCGCACAGCAAGCAGGAGGCTCCCAGGAGCAACTCCAAGGCAGAGGGCAGGAGCAGCACACAGCAGTGGGGGGAGGGACAGCTGAACTGCCCGGCAATTGCTAGCCTGCTGGGCAGCTGCCGCACAGGGAATTTAGAGGAGCCGGGAGCTGATGGGGGAGGTGATAGAGGGGCTGCTGGCCCACCCTGGTTCCAAGCCTCCACCAGCTTGCTCCAACGGGCTGCTATTTCTGCAAGCAGTTGACAAAGCAGGCGGCTGCCAAACAAAGTTATAAGGGAGCATTGCACAACTTTCAACGAGCATGTTCTGTAGTTGATCAGCAACATAACAACAAAACAATGTTAACCGGGATGACTTTAAGTGAGGAGTTACTGTACTCGGTAACAATACACTGAGCTCCCAGTGAAACCCCTCCACCCATATAGCTCAGGTTTCTGACTAGCATTGCATATGGATTTTATTTGGGTGATGGCTCCTATTGTTTCAGCTGTCTCTTTCCAGAAAGGAACTTAATAGCTTTCCAGAATTTATCCTGGATGCAGGGTAGCAGTCATGCCTACCAGCTTCCACAAGATTTCAGCCAACCCTGAGCATAACATCATGAAGCCAAGATGATACTCATGTTGTTGTGCAGTGCATCCTTGAGCTTGGTGTTCTGGAACTTAACCATTTTCAGTGTTTTTATTATTCAAACTGATGCCAATCAATTGATGATAGAGATTATCCTTAAATTCCTCCCCCCCCCCCGCAAAGATAGCAATATCAGCTTCTTGCTTATGTTTTTGAGGCCTCTGAGGTGCTTTGGAATTATTCACTATGTGCATTTTGTTGACAGTCACACCAAAGCACCAACAGCAATGATAAAAAAAAAAATTGATTGTGACATAGCTGGAACATAAGGGCTGAAGTAGCTTGAGTTACCTGTCTTGAACTTCAGAATAATCCTTCAAAGTTGGAGGCATGTGTTTTCTTATAATGGGCTTAATCACCTTTGTGATGGGAAAGGATACTGACATATATCAGCGATTCCCTCTAAAGTTAAATACGGCCAAATACAAATGACACTTTTTCAAACATATAAACACCAGCCCACTTGCATTTCAGAATGTATTGCTCTTGATGTAAATGTTACCCATTGTCCTGTAGTGCTGCGGTGGTAGAAGCTGAGCTGGAATTAACTTAATCAAAACATGCCTGTGTGGTATTAATGCAGATATGGATGAATGCAGATGCTTTCTAGTCCTATCTGGCTGATGTCTATTGGCTTGAAGGGAGACCAAGAAAAAAATACTACCTGTGGACACAGTCACAGTGAGCTCTCAATAGCTGGACTTGACTAACAGTATTTAGAGCTAGATTTCAGTCCATATGGGCATTATCCATAATGTTTAAAGATTGACTTGAAAAAAAAATTACAGCAGTCTCTGTTCTGACTCATTGTCAGACTGGTGGTGGGAGTGATGTAACTTCAAAGCTAGGACAAAAGTAAACATACTACCAAGTAATAATCAGACACTAAAAGCAAGAGAATAAAAATGAGATCCTGGCTTAATAGTCCAAAGCGGGAGAGGGAACTAGCCGAATGCTGAGCAATGCCATTAAGACCATGACATCAGCAGCAATATTCATTTGAAACTACTTGAGAGAAACAGGCCTCAGTTCAAATGTAGTGTCAAGTGAATTTCTTCATTAGACAACCAAATTTGAAGCCTTAGCCACATTCTGAAAAGTGATCAGAAGCAGAATTTGTCTCTTTAAGTAGCTTAATTTATTCGTCTCTCATTTGTATACCTGTACAAACTTATGGATTTTAGTGAGACTGCCTGCATATAATTGAGAGTAGAATTTTGTCCACTGGGTTTATTTTTTCTAAAGTTAGTTTAGCTTTTTTAAAAATAACGAGCTTTGGTTACAATATGCATGTAGTCACTAATGAGCTGAATTGTGACAGTTTATAAGCCTTCTCTAAGCCTTCTTGATTAAATCCTTTTATATACACATCTTAATTTTTTGTATTTAACATTTATTTAGTTTTTCTACAAAAATTTAATGAAACCTCTGTAACCTCAATCCTGCAAACGCTTAATGACGTGCATAAATTGCCTGGATTGGGGTTTGTTCAGATACGTTTACTATGATAATCATTGTATGTTACTAAACACATAAAATAAACCAAACATTGCATGGTTATATATGGGACACACATTTACAAAAGCAAGGCAATGTTGTAGAAATAGGTTCATTTGTTTAAAATAGTGAATGGTTTAGAGAAGGTAAATCAAGTACTTCATTGATTCTCATGCTATATGAACAAGAAGATATTAAATGAAACTGAAAGCCAATAGCTAACAGTGATAAAAGGAAATAACTTTCTATGCAATGCATAACTTGTGGAACTCATTACTACTATTAGGTTATTAATGATGCCAAATTCTTTATGAGACTCAAAGTAGTAATTATTTGGATGACATCATCTACAGTTACCTATGCTAAGATGAGACGTCGATCAGTTGACACAGTAGTCAGTTGATATGGCCCAGCTTCAGATTTTAATTGCAGTGTAGACATACCTTTTGGGACAACTTAAAGAGGACTGGTTTCAGAGTGGTAGCTGTGTTAGTCTGTATCAGCAAAAAAAATGAGGAGTACTTGTGGCACCTTAGAGACTAACAAATTTATTTGGACATAAGCTTTCGTGGCCTAAAACCCACTTCATCAGATGCTGTGATGGGGTCTGCTTGCCCTGCACTAGCCCAGACAGGGTTAAGCCCATGGTATTGACAGCCGAAGTCCCACCTCCCTTGCAAAACTGGGCATGCTCCAAGTGCTCTAATAGTATAAAGGGAGGGAGACCAGCTCATTCTGGGCTGAGGCCGCGGGGGAAGGACTTGCCTGGGAAGCTCCTGTGGAGGGCCAGCCACAGCCTCTGACGGCACTGGGAATCGAAGCCATTCACAGCCTGCCTGCACCCCAGCGACTAGAGGAACCCCTGGAGACGACTGGTTCTGCCGAACATAGAGGACCTGACATCTCATGGGAAACCCCAACACAGACTCTGGTAGGAAGTGACCCAGGGAGGGTGACTGAGTGGTACCTCCCACCCAGGGAAACTCAGCGTGTTTCGGTAGGACCCCCCCCCCCCCCCCCCCGCTGAGTCAGTGGCAAGCCGCTACGCCACTATTAGGGCCCTGGGTCGGGGCCTGGTGGAGTGGGGGGCCCCACCCCATAAGGGGCGTCCCAATGCTTTGTAGGCTCTGGCCTCTAGGCCCCGCTGCCCTGCTCTGAAGGGCTGCTTCATACACTCTGACGGATAGGCCACACGGCCCTGACCCTAGGGGCATGAACTGTCACAGATGCATGTAGTGGAAAATACAATAAGAAGACACACACACACACACACACAACATGAAAAAATTCAAGCCTTGAATAAAGACTGGGAGTGGATGGGTCATTACACAAAGTAAAAACTATTTCCCCTACTGTTACGCACACCTTCTTGTCAACTGTTTGAAATGGGCCATCCTGATTATCACTACAAATTTTTTTTTCCTGCTGATGATACCCACCTTAATTGATTAGTCTAGTTAAAGTTGGTATGGCAACACCCATTTTTTCATGTTCTCTATGTATATATATCTTCCTACTGTATCTTCCGCTGCATGCATCTGATGAAGTGGGTTTTAGCCCACAAAAGTTTATGGCCAAATGAATTTGTTAGTCTCTAAGGTGCCACAAATACTCATTCTTTTTAAAGAGGTCTGATTTTCAGAGGGTGGGCATTGAGCACTTCCTGAAAATTGGGCTTTTTAAAATGTTTCTTGAGAAGCATGTGTTCATTCTTGAAAATGTAGGACAAAACTTATAGAGATAGTGAACCCTCATGGTTCAGGGCATAAACTGACCATTAATTGCCTGGGATTAAGAAGAACTTTTATAGAAGCTGACACCCACTACATCAAAATGTAGTTAAGTTTGAGGCCACATATCAGATATTTAGGGTGAACTGCATTACAGGTATGTTGTCATCTTCCAAGAACTGAGCATCATAATCCTAGGAAATTTAGAATTAAGTCTGAATTGAAAAGAAATCCAAACATATTAAGGTATGGAAATGCACAGATAAGGCACCCTTAATTCTTTCCTGTAGTGACCCTATGAAGGGGAAAATGTGTCTTGAAAAATCAGTTTCTGAATTCACAAACACTAAAATAGATTAATCCTAATTGTATGGGTTTTGCATAGTGCTATGGCAGGGCAGAGTTAAGGTTTCTGTTGAAAGAGAAAAATACACTTATGAAGAAGATCAAAGGGAGAATGAGTTTAAATTCATAAAGAAAAGAAAAGTAGCCTATATGCAGAATTTCAATGAGTTTTAACTATGCGGGGACTCTAAGGAATGGTGTTCTGTTACTGAGATTTATTGGGGTAAAAATCTGATACTGGATGCATAATTTCTTATGGCCCATTTTTACTTCAAAGTTGTCAGAAAATTCATTCTGTACCTCAAAAGTATGTGCTTTAGTCTTGGGAAACGTATTTTTCATGCAGAAGAGGTTGAATCATTGCTTTAAGTTCAAAACTGAAGTCAGCATTAATGAATCACCGCCAAAGCCTCCTTAAAATATTATGTTAAAAAACTATGCTAAATGGATGTTACTGAGTGTTTGGTTTTGCCACCTCAGTAAGTGCCAGAACTAAGGTTGCCAGTGCAACCTTATTCATTCCTCATTGTGCGCATCCATCCTGGACACTGAAAGGGGCAGAGGACCTGTGGAAAAAACAGATGTGATTGTGGAATTAACTTAATGCATTATGATTCCATCTTTAATTTTCTGTGGAGTAGTCTGAGCATAAGATGGAGTAGCAGAGACTGAGTTCTAATCCCAGCCTGACGCTGGCTCCCTCTGTCAAATAACTTAGCTTCTCTTCATCTCTCTCTGCTATAGAGGTACTTGGTATAGATCTCTGAAGATGGAAAATGCTATTCAAATGCTCTGTATTATCACTGCATAAGATTTTATTGAGACAGAGCCTTTTTAAGTCTGAAAATTCAGTCTTTTAGTTCCCAAGACAATTGTCTATTCTGTAAGTGACATGAAAGCAGCTTAATGTATGAGCATATGATTTCTAGACAGGTTTATAGAAAAATGCAGTGCTTTGACATCTATGGATAAAAGGCACTAGTTAGGTATTGTTTTAAATGTGGAAAGGGGTCCAACTGAGGTTAATTGGGCACCCCTTATTTCTGGCATTTAATAACTTTTGAGTTGTTTACTTTGCAACCTAAATACTATTTGTTTTATGTAATTTCCTAAAGCCTTTTCTTAAAAAAGATAAAGGCAAAAACAATTATTTTACATGCAACTACCTCCCCATCATGCATCATTAGCAGGGTTGGAAATGTGAGATTTAATCATTGCAACACAGACTGCTACCCTTTGAGATACTGGACTAATTAGCAGCACGCAAAGGCTGTTACCCAGAAAGGTGGTTGGGCTTCTGGCATCATGTGCTGGAACTAGAAGGTGGTCAGGGGAAACTGAGGTAGGCCTTTCCCCCTACCCTGGGAGTCGGAGGTGCTCCTGTACTCTGTGATACTCTCAGGGGAACTGCATTTTTCAAGGGCATATAACTTGGCCAAATTTGGGCATATTTTCCTGGGGATTGCAGAAGGCATGTACCTTACATGAGGTCCACCCATCTGCCAAATTTCAAGTCCTTGCTCCGAAGAATGGGTATGTTGCTATTGTTCAAAAAGAGGTGACAGAATTTTAACATAAGTAAAAAATAAAATAAAACATCCCCTACACTAGGTCTCAGAACAGCCAATCCATTTTGACTGAAAATTCAAAGAAAAAAATTCAGCCTGTGAGAGACATCTAGCATGGAAACGTTCATCCCAAACAATTAGTTTGACAAAGTTATAATCAACTGAAATGGGGTCTTACAATGGGAAATGTCTGACCACCATAGCAACAGGTGGTGCTACTAATCCAGTCTATAATAATGGATATAGGGAGAAATTCTGGCCCTGCTGAAGTCAATGGGAGTTGTATCATTGTCTTTAGTAGGGCCAAAATTTCAGCCTGAGGTTGATAATTCCAAACTTAATATTTCAATAGTCTTGTAATAATATGTCTCTAATACTTTGAGATATTTTCCTTGATATGATAAATTAATTGGCATTGCTATGATTACAAAATCTTGAAAGTTCTAAACATCCCCCTCCCCTAAAAAAACACCTCTTTTATACCTGTTTCTAGGGATCTTGGGCTTCCAGCACACTAGGTTTCTGGTTTACTGAACTTCTGGAAAGAAACAGTCAGTTTTACTGCTGGATATTTGAGGGCCGACCAAATTGCTTCTGGATGACAGGGTTCTTTAACCCGCAAGGATTTTTGACTGCAATGAGACAGGTGAACTTTTTTATTTTTATATTACCCTTTCAATAATATTCCCCCTTTATTATAGCTTGCATGGGAAGGCTGAGTGTGTGTGTGAGAGGGAATATTTTCTTTTGTGTGTTGAACTACTTTGCCCTTTTAGGATTAGATTCTGCCCTTGGCTACATCGGACATGTTAGAAGGGGAGCTAAGGGACAGCTGAAATCCCCAGGACAAATTTTTGCTGTCTTAGCAGTCATACCTGCCATGTTACCCTTGAGTATGGTGCACTGTACTTACTACTCTGGGCCCACCCATCTTCATGCCAAGGGCTGCCTTGGAGGGTCTCTAGGAGGGAGTGGAGATCAGACATGGCAAACCCACAGAAAAAATGCAGAAATTGGGCTTGTTTTTGGCTTAATTGGCTTGTGAGTTACTTATTGGCTAGTGTTTGGCTTGTAGCTTGTTTGGCTTGTTGCTTGTTGTAGCTTGTTGCTTCTTCTTTTCTTTTTTCTTTTTTATCAGCTCCCGGCAAGGGTGGGCAAGCAGAGACGGGTGGGGGGGAGGGAGAGAGAGAGTGTGAACAGCAGGCCCACCATAGTCCCAGACTGCATGCTGGGGGGATTTAGTCACATAGAGTGTTGGGGTTCTTAGGGATTGGCTTGTTTTGGCCTTGTTTTGAAATTGGATTAGCTTGATTTTTGGCTTATTGTGAAAGTTAGGGTGTTTGTTTACCATGTGAAAGTTGGCAACTGTGGTGGAGATACTATGTTTTTCACTTGGGTTCTGAACAGCCTCTCTGGGGGGGGTGCAAAGGGTAGGAAATCCTTGTGCCCTTTTCTTCTTTGCACACTCTCACACAAGGGCTGACCAGAGTCTAGCCCTTGGTCTCTGTCCTCTTCAGTGCTTAGCCGATCTGAAGAGTTTCCAGAAAAAATGAAGTTAATCCTCTTTGTCACACCTGGAGTTCAGAAGTTGAAGCAGAGTAGCTTCTCTCAGTGAAGAATGTGAAACTGTCTGTATGGAAGAGATATGTGCAATCTGTGAACATGGTGGTTATTGTGTTTCTGGATAAAGGGTTGCCTAGGAGTTAAATCAGTTTGAGCTAGCTTTGGATTGTAGGAACCTAAAAGCTACTGGTTGTAGACAGCCATACTCAAAGGAGGTATTCAATGGAATATATACCTCTTGGAATGTGGAATTAGGGTTTAGATAGTTGGGGGCAGGGGGAATCTTTAGTTGGAAACCCCAGGACCTTTTAGGCAGGGACAGTCAAACAAAAAAGTTTGAAATGCTTAAAAAGTTGAGATTTGGAGTAGAGGTAGTTCAGAGGATCTGCAGAGAAACAGACTATAACACAGATCCCTGATGCTGTGGCATCAGGGGTAAGTGGAGGCCAAACTTAGGTCAGACCATATGCATGTAGTCTTTTGTTATTTTAATCCTTGACTCTCTACTTGTAATGTTCCTTTGAATAAATAAATCATAGTTGCTTTGAATGACCTAAGTCACTGCCATTTCGTACTGGTCATAAGCACCTAGAGAGAATTCTGTAGCAGGGTCTGAAACCAGTTGAGCTTGCAGAGGTAATACAATTCTTGCATACAGGTGATGCTGTAACCTGGTGATTCAGCCTAAAAGTGGGGTGAACAGCAGAGTTTCCACTCTTGAGAAGAGTGCAGATTTAGGCATATCACTTGCAAAGGATACCTATGGGAGCGAATGAAAGAGAGGTCAAAAGTACAATGCACCCCTGCACTGTAACATACTTTATTGCCTTTCTCCAGATCTGAAAGCTGGTAAGTAATCACTTTCTTCAGCAAGTATCTCCCCAAATCAAACAACCAGATGACATAAAAGAGGCTGTTATTATAAGGTATGTAACAAGGGTTAAAAGCAGCCAAGCTAGGCTGATTGGGGAAGCAGCCACAGCTGTGGCCAGCTCAATCAGGGTCCAGCTGGCCCTTATAAGATGGCTGGGGGCCAGGAGCTGAAGGAGTGTCACTATGGCTCTAGAGTGGGAAGGGCTAGTGGCCTGGGAGTAGGGTACTGAACGTAGAGCAGTGCTGGGGAAGGGCAAAGGGAGCTGGGGAGCTCCAGCCTGGTAAACCCCCAGGCTGTAGGCCTTGTTGGAGGCCTACCAAGGTACTGGGGCTACAGAGGTGCAGCCCAGGAATAGGCAGAGACAGCTGGTCCTAACTCCTTGCCAATGATGAGTGGCCTTTACAGACTGCAGTTTGCCCCAGTGAGGGGGATTAGATGATGACTGGCAGTAGCCACTGAGGCAAGGGTGTAGAGGGTTGGGAGTTCCCCTGGGAGGGGAGACCCAGACTGTGGGTTACTGCTGGGGGCAGAACCCAGAGGAAAAGGGGCACCAGGGTCTGGGAGGGACATGGGGGCCCTAAGGCAGGCGAGACACCTGCCTGCAGAGGGCGGTCCAGACTGAACAAGAGCTAATTCCCAGGATAACCAGCAGGAAGTGCCACGCCGGTGATTCTCACTTCGTTATAATATGTCAGAAAATTCTTGGAATCGGAAATGACCTTTTAAAATATACAGTGTAGATAATACACACGAACTGCACTCCTAAAGAAAAATTAAACACAAGTCAAATCTCAAGGGTTACCATGTTGCATTGTATGCCAGATTTATGGCAGAAAGTCTCCTTCGAGCTTTATATAGTGGAGTGACACACTTCATGCCCCAGAAAGAACAGAGTTCTCCAATAACAGAACTGCATGTAGTTCCAGAGAGTACATAACCATGTTGATTTAGGACTTTTTTACTCAATGATTATGTGTTAATTTAATGTTCCCACTCTTCCAGGAAGCAGTCGCTCTTAACGTTCACACTCAGATAAGCCAGTTAGCCAGATCATTGACTGGATGTTTTATTTCTCTCCTCCTAAGGCATAGTACTTACATTAATGAGCTATAATATTACAAATATAAAATTGAAAATCACATATACAGATAAATCAGTTCAGACCTCTTTTTAATAATATATCATCCAGGAAAGATTTCCTGGCACTCCCAGGAAAAATCAGCCTAAATAGTCACCTATTTTTCATATGCTGTCCTGACCTTTAAGATAAGCTACCTTTCCCAGACCTGAGGAAGAGCTCTGTGTAAGGTTGAAAGCTTGTCTCTTTCACCAGCAGAATTTGTTCCAATAAAAGATATTACCTCCCGCACCTTGTCTTTCTAATATCCTCTGACCGATACAGCTACAACATTGCAAACCGACCTTTAAAAGGCAGACTTGTTTAACTCTGGTACCTTTTTAGTGCATTTTTCATTATTTATTTATCTGGAAGGGAAAATGAATCTAAAAATGACTTGTCTCAAAAGTGAATTTTTTTTGGAGGGAGAAGGGCGGTTGGCAACAAAATACTTAATTTGCTATGAAATGAACACCCTGCTGCTCGGCTAGAGGGAAATAATGCTGCTTTAATCATAGAGAGTACTGCAAAAAAGGTAAATGTTTGCTTTTATGATGATTTAAAGTAATTACTTTTGTGATAATGCAGGATTAAGGATGGCCCTGTATGCACTGAAATCATTGTCCTAAATCATAGACACTCTTCCTAATTTTACCCATAGTCTTCATTGTTGCTTTGAATAGGAAATAACTCGAGCCAACAAAGGTTGGGCACTTGATAGTGTAGCACTGTGCAATGAAGTCACCAAGTGGATGAAGGATGACATCACAACTCCTCCTCCTGAGGGCGTCTATGTATACGGACTCTATCTAGAAGGAGCTGGTTGGGACAGAAGAAATTTAAAAATCATTGAGTCTAAGCCCAAGGTGCTCTTTGAAATGATGCCTGTCATACGGATTTATGCAGAGAACAACAGTAAGTGACTAACTTCAGGTTATGCTGTATTGATAGCAGCTTAATTTTAATTTGTTTTACATATACTTGACCAATTGTTAATGATTCTTCAGAGCATGGGGTGTTGTGATTGCCTATCCATAATGATATATTGTGGGGGCTTCTACTGGAAAACAATCAGGATTTGAAGTCGTACTTCATGAATAGTAATAAATGGTCCCTGCCTTGAAAACTGACACTCTAATTAGGTTATAAACATATGTCACAATACTGTTGTTGTTGCTGTAGTTTTGGAATATATGCAATTACAAATGATTCCTAACCTTCTTTACCTCTGCAAGACTGTAGCATTTTGTCTTCCACTTCCAATGTGCTTAACCATTATATTATGTATATGACAAAATGTATGTTTAAGACTCAGAATTCTGATGTACCCCAGTAGTGGTGTTACAGCATAACAGTGGAAGCAGAAACCATTTATCCCCTCCCTATACAGTTTTTTGGAGTACCAAAAATACTGAAGTGCATTGTAAATGAAGTAGGAATCCTTTTTCTCATTGAATATTTGTCTGATAGTCCAAAATATCAGTGAGGCTACATGCATAACTTAGGCTTCTTTACAAGAATGAAGCCTCAACTTTGCAATAGGGCTGTTAGGGCTGACCCTAGACCAAATAGCGCCCCCAGCAAGGAGCATCTTCGATGCCTCCCCTCCTCCATTTGTTAAACATTTGAATACCTTATTTTTTTATTGCACTTGTATTGCATTTCATGACTCTGATGCATGATTTGCATGCATGATTTATCACTGTCATATAAGACGATCAATTTGCATGCTAGAATCTGTAAATCTGTATTTATTATAAGCACTCCTCCAAAAAAGTTTCCTCTAAGCTTATAGAAATTTTTAATGTTAAGAATAACTCAAATGTACTAATATCGAGTAATTGAATTGTGCACCAATATTGGGTGGACCAGTGTTATAGTGTTACAGTAGGTGATAGCAACAAATCTTCCTGTAAATGGTATCTTTTCACTGTGACTAATGTTGGGAGTGAAGTCCATTATTACTGTATAGTCCTTTGCTTTGTTGAGTCGCATCAATATGTTATCAAGCACCTTCCTTGCCATGAGGTCAATCAATTAGTTTTGGATTGTTTTGCTGCAGTAATGGTTCATAGTTTCTTTATGAACTACTCAACGTAGGTGCTCACGCATGACATTGTCCTATTTCCCAAGGAGCTCTACCAAACCGTAGAAATTACCGTTATATTCAGTGAACAACTTATCCAACGAGCCCCGGAAAGCCAAATTATTCTTTGCAAGGAAGAGGGTAATTGAGATCAGATGCTGAAGCATGTTCCTCCAATGTTGGATTTCTACATTAATAATGCACTGGTTTCCTGCGTCTATACATTTATTCAGCTTGAGCCTGGACTTGACCTCCATCCATTTGGAGTAGTCTGTAAAATAGCCAGATGTTGCTTTTCATGTTGCTTCAGAGCATCAACTAAGTTATGCCAGTAATTGTACCCGGAAAGGACAAGCAATGATTTGACATTCTTGTCAAATATTTTGCAACAAAAACAGAACAGTTGATTTTGAGTAAACTAGCCGAAGACTGATTCAGTTTCTCAACATTTTCAAGCACTCTTTCGCAGTGTGACTTTGAGAAGTGTTGCTTCTATTCATTTATTAGCAATGTCATATCCTCAGTTTTGCCCAGCCTGTTCAAAATTGTACGATAAATGATCAGCACAGTTTAGGATCGCCAGCCATAAAGCAGGATCTGATGTATAGATTCGTGGTGTGCAATTTTTCTCACTGCTGTTTCTGTCATCATGAGAGGTTGATTCTTTTTTTATTGTTTCTCTCCTTTTCATGTGAGCCACATTCTTCTTTGTCATCACTCTCCTTTATGCCGCCATTCCTTCTCTTCAGGTAAATCTGCTAACTTCTGAGTAATAGGACTTCTTTCATTTATGCTTCGCTCCTCAATTTCTTCTGCACTGGGATGATCACTATTGCCTAAAGCCCAGTCTATGTTGTTCTGTTTCAGATATTTTCCTCTCAGATTTGTCCCTTGCTGCAAACTAGATTGCAATTGAGCTTTTTGGTTCCTATACTGAACTCCTGAAGGCTTCTTCGGGGGCATCTTTTATTTTCTACAGGCGAAAACACAACATTAGGGAGAGCAAAAATCTATGTTCCGCAGTGGTAGAAAGTCATCAAACATTACGTGTTAAGCATGACAAAAGAAGTAACAGTATTTCTTTTATATTGTTGCGTAGATAGGGGTTTGATGTCTCATTAAATACGTCCTTTATTAGTAACTAATTACACTCTTCAAGTCTTAAAACACAAGTAAAGTTTCACAATTACACAATAAAACAAAGTTCACAATATTGCAGCTGGGCTCTCACTTCACTTCACTTCATTCTTATATCTCACTGACTGACTGGTGACACTGCACCCCTTATATACCCACGAGGGCATGGCTGACAACATCCTAGGAGGTTCAAGGAAAATGTAGTTTCCAGAAAGTTTAACAATGTTCTTGGGAACCACTGTGTTATACCTAGGTGTTGATTGTATGCACAAATGCCGCAACACTGATGTTCTGTGGAGGGGATTTGCTTGAGCAAACAGAAGCCAAGTGAGAGGATGGAAAGAGCTGGTGGAGGTGGGATGACATTTGGGGCCACCAAAGAGGAAAAGACGTGTCAGTCTGCACTCTATTCTAACGAGCTGGAGAACAGAAGTCGAGGCCATTCTGCTTTGTGGAACTGAATTTTTAATGTTTGCAAATAAAGTAGGTAGTAGGAAATCAAATCCCACAGAAAACAGCTGAAAAGATATGGAATCATTTAGCTGTTAGAGACAGTCTGCTTACAGGCTATGTTTCCTGTGCTTTGCTATCAGAATTCCATGTTTGTTGCTTATCTTCTCTGACAGTACGTGGCATGCCCTTTTTGTGTATGTCATTTGCTTAACCAAGGGTAACATTCTAAATGCCTATAATATGCAGTCTATCAGTATTTTCAGTATAAATTACTATTTGCAGGAGTTTACTTACAACCTAGCCATAAAAATTGTTTCAAAGTGATTGACACACAAGATCTCAGCCTGGTAACAATTTAACACTAAATTGAATGAATCTGTTTAGCACAGTTTGAACTCTACAGATGTTTGGGAAGAAAGAAATAGAAGTCTTATTATCATAAACTGTATTACTTACAAAAACCAATTTGATAGACAAGGCTCTGATCCTGCAAGCTGAAAATCATTATTATATTAAAAAGCAAATTAAAAACCAGCCGAGATACTGAATTACAAACACTTGTATATTAATCAAGCCTGGAATATTTTGTCCCAGTTTTACAGTGAAGAATATCGGTTGACAATGCATACTTCTGCAGCATGTAAATAATTGTACTGGACTGAAAAAAGTATTTCAAAATAGATGAATAGATTTTAATAAGGTAATTTTCACATCTTGATGTGTCAGCATGAAACATTCAAAAATAGGAAAGTAGAGTGGAAGGGTGAAACTGCCAGCATCCTAGTCACTGCAGGGGGCTCATTTAAACTTCTTACTCTGTCAAAGTACTGTAGTTTAATACTAAATCCCAAACTTACAAGAGCTGCACACGGTACTGTATGTGATCTGTTTTGCAAGTAGTAGCAAAAAAGTGAGCAGTGTGTTGTTAACTGAACTTCCTTTGCTTTTGTTGAGAAGAGCTATCGGTTACTGAACTTTGACTCGATGTATTTATATTTCTGTTTCGGTTGTGCTCTGCTTTCTCACATCCTATCTGTTCAGCCTCATTTCCCAGGGCATCTTTTCATCTGTATGTTTTTTTTCCCCCCCTCCATTTTCCTAGCTTCAAAAGATCCTCGTCTGTACTCGTGTCCAATCTACAAAAAACCACATCGAACAGACCTGAATTATGTTGCTGCTGTGGACCTTAAAACCATCCAACCTCCAGAGCATTGGATACTGCGTGGTGTAGCACTTCTTTGTGATGTCAAGTAATGTTAAATCAATTTTCACTTTTTTCCCCCCCAGTGTTTCTCACCAGGATTTTAAGAGGGTTTTTTTCTGCACATAATTTTAACATGAACACTAATGAGGTAATGAGCTTGATGATGGATCACAGATTTTTCTTTTTGGTAGTTGTGCTCCCCCTTTATTCCACTCCTGCTTTATCTATTAGAAGTTAGTGGGCTAAAGACATGTACTAGAAGATAAGTCTCTTGGGCCTGGATGGCTCAACTGACTGACTATACCCACTCCTATTCACCTCTCAGGGCTTGTTTTCACTAGAAAATTGGGTCATTTGAACAAATGCCGTATTAAACACAACATAGCCATGAGTGTTAATGGGCTAGCTGTCTTTAGCATTGTCAGCTGGTCATGGCTAATGCTGTTGTTCCAGCAGTGCTTATCTGCAACCAGATTACAATTTTAAGCATACAAATCCTGTCAATGCTGACAGCTAGGGTGTGTTAAATGTTGTGTTAGTTAGCACAACTCCTCAATATCGTATTCCAGGTTGACTCAGTTTTCTAGTGAGAACCAGTCTGAATCCGCTCTAGGTCAGTGGTAAATGCAAAGTGGTATGCAGTCCGATCGCTGCTTGGGGTTTGTGTGAAATGAGTTTGTAGTATCAGTCCAATTCCTACTTGGACAGAGGTGCACATCACAGAGGCCATCACCCTAACAAATATGAGTCTCATGGAAGTCTCAGCACAGAGGGTAAAAATGGAATGGGCATTCACTCTTTTAGCACCTAGAGGTAGGGAGGCTGTTAGTTCAGTGTGGGAAGCTAGCATTTCCTCCTTATGCCTTAATTAACATAGCACTTTGCTGTCATTCTGCCTCACTAATGCACTAAATTCATTTAAAAATTCTGTTTACCAGAAAAGTCTTATTTTCTATTCTGAGAATTCTGGGCCATGAGTATTTGGAGTATTCTCATAAAACAAGAGTAAATTAATAGGCAGCAGGTTTAAAACAAACAAAAGGAAGTATTTCTTCACACAATGCACAGTCAACCTGTGGAACTGTTTGCCCGAGGGTGTTGTGAAGGCCAAGACTATAACAGGGTTCAAAAAAGAACTAGATAAATTCATGGAGGATAGGTCCATCAATGGCTATTAGCCAGGATGGGCAGGGATGGCGTTCCTAGCCTCTGTTTGCCAGAAGCTGGGAATGAGCGACAGGGAATGGATCACTTGATGATGAACTGTTCTGTTCATTCCCTCTGGGGCACCTGGCATTGGCCACTGTCGGAAGACAGGATACTGGGCTAGATAGAGCTTTGATCTGACCCAGTATGGCTGTTCTTATGTTGGAAGGGAACCTTTATGCAGGGTACCAACATTAAGACCACCATTGTTATCTTTGCTTTGCTCTCATTTTGCAGTATTTTGCTTTCATGTCCCCTTCTTTTCTATCTTCCTTCCTTTTTTTCTGTCTGTCTTACTGCAGCCTTGTTGACTTTTCATCTACCATAGAAACATTCCACACTGGGAGCTGGCTGCAGAGAGAAATGTAGGCAGTACTAGTCAGTTGCACTGGGACTTCACATATAAAGTGCCTTTGTTTTTCAGCACAGAGCTATTGGATCTTTGCTATTGAGGCTGGTTGGTTGTCTCATGGTAGTCTGCAATACATCAAAGTCACAGGTGGCAGACTACTGCTTCAGTAGTGGCAGGAGCTCTAATACATAACAGGATGGGCCAACAATGCACAGTGGATCTGCCTTACCTAAATGCTTTGGGGGGAAAAGCAGGTTTTCATTTCAACACAAGGAAGCATTTGGTGGAGGTTTGATTCTATTTTTGTTTCAGTAGATACATAATTTGATCTTATATAAAAATGTAAAAAAAATGCAACTCTTGTTCATCGATGATCTAAGGACAACCTTTCACAGTATTACAAAACAAGTATTAAAAACCTATTTCAGAATGGCTGTATTTGGTGTTTTAATGGGGAAGGGATAGTTGTAACATTTCATTTCTATAATACAATCACACTGTTTAATTTCAAAAATGTACATTTATTAATTTACTGATATCTTAAATGTTAGTCGATAATCAATAACTTGGAGGAACCTGAATGTATTTCATTTTTTGTAATATTTCATGGTGTAGTGGAATCTCTACGGGCAAGGCTGCTAGAGATCTCTAACACTTCTGTCACACCGTGTATTAATATGGCTGTGTGTAGATTGTATCTGCAACACCCTCAGCTATAAGAGGATAAAAGGATTAATATTGCCCTGCTGCAGTATTAGTACATGTAAGTATGATTCTGAACCCCTCAATCCTAAATCCTTCAATTTATGTAAACACTTGTACTGGCCAGAGCATAGTTAATGGAAATGCTTACAAACCTGGCAATTTCTGGCTGTTTTATTTAACATTGTAGGCATCATGAAACTTAAGAACGCATAGTTATGCAAACAAGAAGCATGAAGTTGGTCTCCCTTGGAATTCCTGGGGTGGGTGGTGATGTAGCTTTCATTTTTTGACTACTAGAGAATCTAACTCCGTTTTCAATATCATGTTTTTCCTCTTTCCTATCACCTTTGCTGCTTCTTTTCAAGCTCTACCTCTTTGCACTTTGTCTCCTTCTAGTCAATACCCTCCTCTCCTCATTCTTTATCCCTTTCCCCCATCTTCCATCTTCCTCTTGTTCTGATTTACTCCTTTGCTGTCTTCTCCCCACCTTAATTATGCTTGGTTTTGCTGTACATTTTTTTTTGCTGCATGCCATATACACAATCTATAATAACAGGTACGTTAGGGTTCAGCATCAACAGTGTATATAGACAAAGGAAAAACAGAAAATGAGTATTCTAAAGTGATTTGAAATTGTTGAGGTGAATATGGCTTGTGAAGCATGCAAATAGGTAATGTAAGACTTCTATGGCCTTTCCTTATACATTGAATAATTACTCATATATCCAAACACAGGGAAATGAGTTTAAGGAGCATTAACCAGCACCTCAAAAGCCAGCAGAGGAAGGGAGAGAGGAGGGAAAGGGAAGAAGGGCTGCTTCCAGCTTTTAACTAATTTCTATGGCCAGCCTTGGGTTCCGCAGTGTTGGCCGCAGAATCGCGGTAAGCTATGCGCATTGGGTAAGGGTTTATGGCATGAGCAATATGCTTATAATCTGTTTTAACAGTTAGCTTTAATTATGTTCCCCTGTGCTGTGCTTTAAATAAAACAAAATCTTTCTGGGCTTGATATACCTCTCACGCTGATGTAAATCAGGAGCAACTGCATGGTAGTCAATGGACTTGTTTAACTCAGGGAATCCGCCCCTCCATTTCCTAGAATTTTGCATGTTTAACATGTAACTTTTGAGACTTTTCTGTCACTGTCTTTTCCTGCAAGCTTCTAATCTGGGGAGGTGGAGAGTAATTAAATGCATAATTCTGCTTAATGCCCCAATTTTGCCTGGAGATTCTTTAGTGCATGTGGGGAGGATGTCAACTGGAAGCAGAAGATTGTTTCCAGAACAAGATAATGCTGTGAGCATGAAAGACTAGAGTAAGATACTGTGAATAGAGAACAGCTTTAAACTGCTGTTTGCACAGCTTTGTTGAAATTCATTTTCCAGAAATCCTTCCAGGAGATCTAGACAGATAGTCACAATGTGGGAAAAGTGTGTGGACGAGACTGTTCTCTGAGTGATGGTGCCAATTGTATTCCATTGATGGTTTACAGTTTGCCTTGTGCTTCTGTCCGAGACAATGAAGGGAGGGATGGACTGACCGCGTCTCCAATTCCTTCTCACTGTTGCATGATCTGGGTCAGAACTTTCATTGTCCTTGTCTGTGATGCACTTTAAAATAAGATAAGGTGCATAGTTTTACCCATTTTGCCAGTTTTATTGTAGTTTTAGTACTTAGTTTCGATAGCTTTTTTGAAACTACCCCTCCACCCCACTGGACTATGCCCAGAACTCTGTGCTTCAAACTCTGCACCTCTTGCCTGTGCTCCTTGTCGGTCAGTGATGACTATGAACACTGCCTCTACCACTTGGGGGAAGCTTACATCACATCGTATTTGCCAATCCTCCCCTGCCACACACCCAAGAAGGCTCTGCTCTTTTCCTCCAGAAGAACCTCATGGAGCTTGCCATGAGACCTCATTCGGACCCAGGCTTGGGAACACGCCCTGTACATCAGCCTGACACAGCAAGGAGTGCACCTCCCACTGCCACATCCAAATTTGGAGCCAGTGGAACTACCCCATGGACACCATGACGGGGCCTAGTCAGGAGGTAAGGAAGCGTACCCATAAGCATGGGACTAAAGCTATGGCTACACTAGAGAGCTTATAGCGGCGCAGTTGCATTGATGTAGCAGTGCCACTGTAAGCTCTCTAGTGGAGCCGCTCTAAGCGGATGGGAGAGAGCTCTCCCATTGACTTAATCCAGCCCCAGTGAGTGGCAGCAGCGATGACAGCGGGAGAAGCTCTCCTGCCGACATAGCACTGTCCACACTGGTGCTTAGGTCGATGTAACTTATGTAGCTCATGGGGTACAACATAAGGTATTTCGACATAAGTGGTATTATAGACATAGCTTAAGTCTTCCTCCAAGCCAGACCACAGCACTGGTACCGATACCTTGAAAAAAAGAGTGCTTCTTACATTGGGGAGATCCGGCACCATAGCTGGGCCTCAGGACATGTCCAGCAAGGCGACCTGGTGTCACCCCGTCCATCATCTCTCCATTTCTTGAGAAATCATATCTCCATCACGATATGCCTACGGTACGTAACCCCTCACTATCTGCACCGGTACTCTACATCCTTCCACTAGCTCCGACAGTATTGCCATTGGAACTAGAGTCTGCCTTCTCCTCCTCCAACAAATCGGAACTGGGAGAAGAAAGATCATGTCATATCATCCCTATATGCCTTCATGGAGACTGTCATGTCCGTGGCAGCATCTATCACATCAACCAGCTTGGAGTCACTGGTACCCACTGGTACCCCATGCTGTGGGGACTACCACAACCTCCCTTGGATCCAGCCTATTAGCCATACTGGGGACTCTGATCCCAATACCCCCTCCTTGGAAGCTGCCTGATCCACAAGGGAATGCTCGCCTGCCCCCTCCTTAAGGAACCCTTCTAGCAGATGCTGTGATCTGATGGTAGAGGAGGAACCAGTTAGTCTAGTCCCAGTAGAGTTTCCAGAACCAGCAGGATTTCCCTCTTCATCTCCAGACAAAGTGGTGACTGCAGCATCCCCTTCCCCACTGGATGTCTTTAGACAATTTCAGGAACTGTTGCGGAGAGTCTTCGGAGAAATCCAGATTCCCTTAGAAGAAATTCAAGACCCCCAACATAAGCTGCTTGATATCTTCCACACCTCAGGACCGGCCAGAATTGCACTACCAATTAACAAAGCAATTCTGGAGCCCTCCAGAACATTATGGCACACCCTGGCCATGTGCACAGCTACCCAATAGGGTCCGAAAAGCATTTTTACATTCCTGCTAAGGGGTCTGAGTTCCTCTTTTGTCACCCTCCTCCCGACTCCGTAATCATCCAGGCTGCGACTGAGCAAGCCCAACAACAACTTTGATACACACCATCTGATAAAGAGGGCAAGTGTCTGGACCTTTTGGTGTGAAAGGTATTCTCCTTATCTAGCCTACAAGTCAGGATTGTGAACTATCAAGTATTACAAGCCAAGTATGACTTCCTAAATTACAGTAAATTAGAGGATTTTACTTATAGCCTGCCATAACACGATCAGGCTCATTTTCAGGCACTCATTGAGGAAGGGAAACTGATGGCCAGAACGGCCCTCCAATTGGCAGTGGATGAAGCAGATACCTCCTCCAGGGTCCTGGCTATGGCCATAGTTATGCTTAGGGAGTCTTGGCTCAATTCTTCTGGGTTCCCTAGGGAGGTACAAAACACAGTTGACCTCCCTTTTGATGAATTCCCATCTCTTTAATCAAAAGACAGATGAATCACTGCTTACCCTCAAAGATTCCAGGGCCACTCTTCACTCACATCTACACTCCACCCCGAAGCGCAAATTCCACCACCAACCTTCCACTCAGTGCTATTGGTTTCCTGAATTCTACCATCAGATCTTACGAGCCTCTGAGGAAACATCAAAAGACACAGAGATCTCACACCTTTGCAGGCTTCAATGTCGCAGCTACAACCACCAGCTAAGAGGTATTTCTGATGCAATCCCAAGAGCCAGCAACCACTATGCCAACAACCTCATGATCCTCCCACCCCCTTTGGGGGTCATTTATCATTCTTTTCCCATGCTTGAGTGCGATAACAATGGACAAATTGGTGTTGAACATCATCCACCATGGCTATACAATCAAGTTTATCACACTACCTTCTCCAAGACTGCCTTCCCTGTCAGGGATCACTCTCATGACCGCATTCTTGCCCAATAGGCGAACTCCTTATTACAATGAGGAATGGTAGAATGCATCCCTCTGGAATATCAGGGAATGGGGTTTTACTCAACTTACTTCCTGATATCTTAGAAGAAATCCTCGATCTCCAGCATCTCAACTGCTTCATCCAGAAACTCCAGTTTTGTATGGTTATGCTAGCAGTGATTATCCCATTCTTAGAGAAAGGCATGTGGTTTATGAATCTCGATATGAAGGACTCATTTTAACATCAATATCCATCTAGCCCACAGATGTTTCCTGAGATTCACAGTGGACACCCATCATTTCCAGTACAGAGTGCTCCCCTTCAGGATAGCCACCATTCCCAGAGTCTTCAAGTTTTTTCCATTGCAACGGCCTATGTTAAACATTAAGGTATCCTCATATTTCCATATCTTGATGACTGGCTTCTAGCCTCGCGGTCCTGGCAAGAAGCCCACACATCCCACACATCAACCTCTATGTTAACCTTCTTTCATCCTTTGGAGTCAGCATCAATGTCGAGAAATTGATTCTAGACTCCACACAGTCTCTGAACTTCATATGAGCTACAGTAAGTTCAGGCACAGCGCGATCCTACTTGCCAGCAAACAGGTTCCAGGCGATGATCAACATCATAACCCATATCATGAACAATCCCTATGCACTAGCCAGGACTTGCCTGTCCCTTTTAGCCCACATGGCATACGTGACCCTCTTCACACGTCTCCACCTTCACTGCCTTCTGACAAGGCTCCAGTCCGTTTACTCACTAAACTACCACTCCATGAATTCCATGCTGACAGTTCCTGCTGTGGTACTATCATCCCTCCAGTGGTGGACAGAGCCACGTTGCATTTGTGTGAGACTTCCCTTTCTTCCCTAGACAAGATTATTATCACCAACTTATCTCTGGTTGCCTGGGGAACGCATCTTGACGACCACATGGTTCAAGGAACATGGACTCCCAGGGAATCTAGGATGCACCCTGGAGCTCAGAGTCGTGAGGAGAGCATGACAATCCTTCCTTCCTTTCATCCGCTCCCATAATGGCCCCTGTGTGCTGCTACCCCCGGGCACTTCCCCCGCAGCTTCCTATTGGCTGCAGGGGCACTTGGGGCGGGACACAGACCCACCCCGCCCAGGGGCCGCAGGGAGGGGCCAGCAGCCATGTGGAGCAAGCAGGCAGGAAGCCACTCAGCTCCGCTGCACTGCTGATGGTGAGTGGGCACCCCAGGCTGTTTGAAATGGCCCAGGGGACACGGGGGGGGCGTGCCTGGGGGCAGAAGGTGGGGCTGAGGGAGAGACCAGTGCTGGAGCCAGGCCTGTGGTGCCCGGGAACCAGGAATATTCCTGGTGCCTGGGAACCAGGGGCCCATAGAACTTGCCACACACAGCTGGGCCTACCTCCTCCTACAGGAGCACAAGCTCACTTCACTGGGGGCCAGGCTTCAACCTCTGTCTCCCTTCAGAATATGCTGCTCACTGACCTGTACACACTGCTACACTGCACTACACCTTTGTACAGGACTACTCCATCATCATCCTCAGACCCTCCTCTGACTTAGGTACTGCTTGTTAGTCACCGTCAGTGGAATACAATAGGGACCACCACTCAGAAGAAGAGGTTACCTACCTGTAACTGGAGTTTCTTCGAGATGTGTGGTCCCTATCTGTATTCCCCACTCCCTGCCGTCCTTTCCCTCTGCTATGGATCTGCCGGATTCGCAGTGGAGAAGGAACTGCAGATGTAGTCGGTCCGCCCTGCCCTTTATTACTTTGGATGGAAGCACGAGGTGAACGAGGGCGCAGGCACAGACCAACGGATACTACTTTCAAATTCTCCATTTCCAGGTGCATGGTCCATATGCATAAACCATCAGTGGAATACAGATAGGGACCACACATCTCAAAGAACCTCCAGTTACAGGTAAGTGACCGCCTCTTTTGCTGGAAAAGGGGAAATAATAGTGGCAGTTGATCACCTAATGAGGCTTTGGATCCTGTTCTGAGTAGCTGTGTACCTGAAGGCTTAGTATTCTGTGCGACAAAATTATTTGCTCCAATCCTGTGGTCTGGCACACTGCTAGCATGGAGCCTATGGTGGGAAGAACAGTGTGGCTTTACACTACCTTTGCTCTTGCTGATCCTGGGGGTGGGTAAGAGGCACAACTTAAAGTGGCGTCAGGTCTAAGCTGAACTACTCTGGCCAGGGGTCTCTGCTGTGCAGCAGATCTCCTGCCATGGCACTTCCCTCAACCACACTCCTAACATATTCCCAATGCTGGAAACGGTGGAAAATGGGGGTGCGTGGGTACAAATGTCAAATGTGCAGTTCTTTGGGATCTTTAGATGCCATGCAAGTTAGCTACATAGCACTGTAAAACTGGGATGTGTTGAAACAGTGGCAACCTTAGTTATCCCTAGTTCAGATTTCAGGCAACGCTGAGTTGTCCAGGAAGGGGTTCATACTGCACTGTCAAACTTGGCTGCCCATTTGGTGGGACTCAGGATTATTTGTATGAGCATATACAGTCAGGTATAGCAGATTGAGGACCACTCCTCTACTTTTATCCTCTGCATCTAGTGATTTCTAACTGAACATCAGTTTTGTTCATTTTTTTTATTTAAAGCCTCTGCAGCCAAATGAATTTCGCTGTGAACCTTGAATGGCCTTGATGTTGGTTTGTAGTAGCCTTGTGTAATTATAGTATTAAAATTCTTCAGTTCGTTTCCTAACCTGCAGTTGACAGTATTTGGTTGTCATGTGTAGCCTCAGACAGACCGGCCTAGTAAATGAAACACTCGGAACAGTTGAAGAGATTTCCCCAGTCACAAGTATGATACCCTTTCCAAACATGGCTCAGTACAGTGAGGCCTAGGGGCACTTGTCAGAGAGGAAAAAGAGAACTTTTGTAAAGAAAAGCCTATATTCTGACAGAGATTGAAAGTCTCTTCTACTTCTGACACCCTTTTTCCAATTTGCTGCTGAGCTTCAGGTCACACAGAGTTGTGATGTTCACACTTAAAACTTCCTCACTTGCTGAATGTGCCTAAAGACAAGGGCAAACACTTGACTACAGTGTTGGGTGGCCGGAACCATTCCCCCCCCCATTTTTAAAGCTGATGAAGTATAATTTCATTGGGCACCTGATGTCTAGTTAACAGCAATATTTGAATTTGATGATGCATCCTAGTTTTCTTCCAGTGTTTGTGAGCACTCATATTGAGGTTGTATTAATATGACTACATTTTCAGTCATCTTCACTTGCTTAAAACATTTTAGCAGACCTCTGAAATGAGGAGAAACTACGCTTCAAGGCATGTTACTTGTTAACGACTTTAAATATTTTAACTAAAAACTGAGCAAGGACATCAGGATTTGTCCTAGAGCTAAAACAAAACTCCAAACATACTGTATTCTGCTTTCTCAAAATAGCGTATTCCCATGAATATGAATGGGAGTCAGGTCGATAACTTACATTATGAAAATGTAGGCCATATACCATGGCTTAGGTTCTGATTAAGCAAAGCAGTTAAGTAGTAAGTGCTTAATGTCCAGTGCTTCCAGAATTGGAACTTTGACTTTAAAAAAGCCTAAAGTCAAAAAATCTTGTGCTTGCATTCAAGCAACATGCAAGTAGTTATCGTTTAATTTCTCTATCTACTCTGAGCTTTCATTTAAATACAAACATTTTAACAAAATAGAAAAAAGGCTGTTAGTGAAGAAACAAATAATTTAGGTAACTATAGCCCTTTACAATGGTGATATCAGTGAAATCAGGTGATGCATGTTTAAGTGTATTTAGGATTAAATAATTTTTATTAACTCTTCAGTTTTCAGAAGTATTGATCTTTATGAAGAGAGATGCACCCACTGATTAAATAATGAAACTTAAGTGCTGATGCCTTTGACAGATAACTTTAAAAATGTGTTGAGAATTCCAAAATTCCCACACAAACACATTCACTCTCCAGAAATGTAATGATTAATCAGAAACAAGTTTGTTGTTTAATACTAAATACTTCAAATTAATATTCATCTGAACTTAGAGTCTGAGTCTGGGACATAAACCACCTGGCTAACATGATGGCAACATGCTGTGAAGGCAGCTCCTTTAACACCTCACGATGCAGGGGAGCTCAATCTATAACACTCACTGAAGAAGTAGTGCTGATGAGCTCTGGAGGGAGCTACATCCAGCCCTCTCCATTAGAGAGACACTTGCCATGGCACATGGCATTGGAATGGAAGTGGGAGGGTGGGGTGGATAACTAGGGGAAGAGCCTTGGGTTATCTACAGGGTCTTAGAGGTTTCTGGTTAATAGAAGTGGTAGAATTAAACCTAAAATGTACTCTGTCATCTGAGGGATGCTACCCATTTGACAGTTTAGAGGTGCATTTGTTGCTGTAAATATTCCTGAGGGGGAGATGAAGGGGAGAGAAGACTTACAAATGTTGACGACCTAAAGCTTCCACCCCCCTTCTTTTTAGTTTAAAAGAGAAGCATTTTCCTGGGGTTGTTTCATCTCAGCCATTCAGACTGGAGCTCATTTGAATGTCAGTTTCAAAGCAGAGCTGCAGCTCCTGCTGTTTCCCTCAGCAGGACTCTCAATAAGCATAATAAGCATGTGTAATATTTTTTCCATTTAGAGTTAATATTTGAAGCAGTTATTCACACCTTAATTTATCAATGATAGCATTATTCCTGTTGTGATCACTCAACTGAAGTAGATGTCTCAATTTCTATTTTTATTATCTGAAGGTACTATATATCCGGCTTTGGCAAGGACATTGAAAATAAACAGATGTTTGACTGCAGCTGAAAAAAATTATTGCATCTTTAAAGTTTCCATTAAAGGACAAAAGCATTTGCACAGAAAAAAAGTTAGAGAACTACAGTTTGGGAAAAAGCTTCACACACATGGTTAAGTCAAGTTTAACATGAGTTGGTGGCTGTTAATTTTAAATAAATCTCCAGACTATAAAATATTTTTGATAGATTCATAGTTTATCATTATATATCCACAAACACCACTGCCAAATATAAAAGCAACATATATAACTTGGAGACAAAAGATGTCCCTTTTTAAGTTAAAAAACTTAAATTGGAGTATTCCTTGCTGTACACTGGTCTCACTCTCTTGCAACACAATACCCTCCTGTCTCTGCTTTTCAGTAGTTCGCAACTATACTACTTTCCACAGATACATACTTGCTTCAGCAGTGATAGTCCATGCCACTTTGTAAAATGCACTCTGAATGTGAGGAGTTCTGCTGAACATTGTACTATTTTTCTGGTGACTTGATCAATATGTTTTTGCAATAGCAAATATGCTGACTGACTTAACCAGTGTGTTTGACTTGATGAGTGATTTGTAACCACTGTTCTTGCTAGAGGGCAGTATATGTCTGAGTGAGGCAGATCTATTATTCTTTTGCTGAATAAAGACCTATTCAGAGCAACTACTGTCTGAGTCTTAATTTGCAGCAATTTAGCATTACTTTGTTTTGAAATATGGTTTTGTTCACATATACTGATACTTATTCATTGCAACATTTTGCCCATTTTGTACCAGTGTTATCCAAATATGTCCATTGTAACTCAGAATTTTAAATGAGTCCATTCCAATGAAAATACAAAAATTGGGCATATTAAAAGGACAATGTCTAGTTGTTCAAGCCCAAAATTTAACTCTCCTTTTCATTTCTCTGTTACATCTGTAATATGCTCACTGAAGCACAGAATAATAAACCTGAAAGTAAACTTGGCATTTGAGTCTTGCATATGATAACTCATATGACAGACAGTGACATAGTGAGTATTCAGCACTTTCCTTTTGGTGTAAAAGCTGTTTTACAATATATAGTAATGTATAAAAATATAAAACTTGATTTTGTTTATTGTGTGCAGCCCTTCCCATACAGCCTTTTCCTTTCCTCCTTCCCACACCAGCCTCCAAATCACCATGTGTCAGTAATCCCACCCCGCACCCAAGGGAAGGCTGGACTTCACTCTCTCAAAATGGAGCCAGGTTAGCACTGCTTCAGAGCTTGATGTGCTTCTTAGTTACATATCTCAGGGAAAGTGTGTTTTGAGCAGGGCCCATATGTTTCTTTTGGTGCATGTCCAATGGGATGCCTAGATCTGAGGAGAAGAAAGCAGAATCTGAACAGTAAGAAAGACAGTGGAGACAAACCGAATTCTAAAAAGGTAATAAAGAAGACATAATACACACAGAACTAATATTAGATAAACTGATTTTTATTGTACATTGTATTGTCTTTTCTGGGAACTGCCCAACAGCTCTGTTAATTTCTGTGTGAATGGGGGGTTGTCATGGCAAAATTATGTTTATTAGACATGGCACAAATTGACGCTTATCTCTGGGCATGTAACAAGGAGTCAGAGGAGGTCATTCAAGTGTATCCCATAGTGATAAGGAACTTCCTCCTTAATTTCAATCCATGTGCTCTGAGCTTTTGCCAGAAGTAGTTGCTTAAATGCAGCAGAAGGCAATTGATCTGCCCAAGTGCTTGTGTCTGTTGCCTCAGTCCAGTAATAGCAGGGCAGGCTGGTCATGTTCTAATTTTATAAGTACCCCAGAAAATGTTTTTTTTTAAATGATAATGTAGAATCTTTTAAGAATTTATTTTGTCCCTAACAATATTTGGCTGTTATATTCCCCCCCCCCCCCAACCCCCGTGGTCAACTCCAGGAGTGATCAGTCAGGCCTCAGGTCTCCAGCTGTCACCTGTGTCTGGTCAGGGACCCTTTTCCCATTCCCTTCTGAGTGGGGGGTTTAAGGCTGCCCAGCTCCCTGCCTTACACTGTCATGTCCCCAGCAAGGCATTCTGTCTAAAGGCCAGCACTTGCGCTTTGCTTTCTCTCAAAGGGCTTTGAACAGTGGATTGCCAGTAGTCACATGTAATGGGTGGGATATAGCTCAGTGGTTTGAGCATTGGCCTGCTAACCCCAGGGTTGTGAGTTCAATCCTTGAGGGGGCCATTTGGGGATTTAGTTGGGGATTGGTCCTCCTTTGAGTAGGGGGTTAGACTAGATGACCTCCTGAGGTCCCTTCCAACCCTGATATTCTATGAATAACAAGCTCTTTCTCTTTTATTCTAAGATAAAAGCATTACACAGAAAATAGGAAAAAAAAAAAAAAAACAGATTAAAAACACACACTAAACATGCAAGGAGTCACCCTCGCTCCTATGGGGCCCAAGTAGGCCAAAGTTTTTTCCAACCCATCCGCAAGGGTGGGTTGGGCCCCTTTTGAACAGAAGATACTGTTCGTTTGCTGGATCAGAAAGAAGGCCTGTGTCAGTTCAAGCTCATCCTTTTATACCGCAAGCCCTTTCTTTGTCTGCTAGTCTCTGGAAAACACAGTTTGAACCAATATAGGCCAACCACTCTGGGGATGTTACCTCTCTCTAGGGTTTAGTCTGTGACTCACCTTAATCACCACCCACTGTTTTTAATTTGTGTAGGAGTTGTAGTAACCCTCCCCAGGGAGTAGAACAAATCCTCCATAAACCATTCATAACATTTAATACAATCTCCCCCCCTGACACTCTATGGGGTTGCAATACCTGTCACAGACTTAATCTCTGTTTTAGCTTCCCCTTTAGTTTCTGTTCAGTGGTGATACTGACCTCAAAGACATGTTCCAAGGAATAAATGGTTAGTGTTTGCACAGAGCTTTGAAGATGAAAAACCTTAAAATAGTACAAATGTCTCTATTGGACAGTTCGGGTCCCACCTTGTCCATATTGTTGTATTATCTTTTATCTGGGCTATTTTACAACGCAAGGTGTAGCAATTGGTCAATCACTAAAACCATCTTTGTGCTTATTCTTGTAAGGGAATTGCTATCTGAATTAAGTTGAGATAAGAAAGATGTGGAGAGGAATCAAGTCAATTAAAATGGGTGCTGAAAAACAGTGTATTATCAGCCACTTATCTAAACAGTGTTGAGCCTAGACAGTGGAGGATTTTAATTCAAAAGAAACTCCTTTACTGCACTACTCTGTTAAAATACATCCATTTCTCCTATTCCCTCCACTTGCTCCAGTAGAGAGAGATTCTACTAACAATCATACAGAGTCTCCATTAATGTTAATAGAAACTATGATCATGCACTGAGAAAAGAATATGTTACAGCCATGATTTTCATTAGTGATTAGTGACTTTGGATACCTCAATTCTTGGGTGTGCAATTTTGAGACACTTTACAGGGGCCTGATTTTCAGAAATTCCTAAGAACCCCCTTGTGAAAATCAGGAGCATTTAAGGTATGTCAGACTGGGTATACCACAGATGCCACACACCCACCTCAATGGGTGGGGGAAGTTGATTGGGCTGGCAGTGAGGGGGAACAGCCCCACAGCCAGGGAAGAAGATAGCTCCTCCTCCCACCTTGGCACCCATTGGCTAGCTGGGGGGAAGGGGGGGCTGAGTGCTGATTGGCCAGAATTTCCCAGCTCCAGCTATTTCATATGCCTCAGTTGATCTGGACACAGTGGCGAAATGAAGACAGACATATGGATGGATTTTAAACAGCAGGCCACTACTTTTATTAACTTAAACAGAGGGGAGAGGTTGCTACCTACCCATCACCCATACTCTCATAGAGTAGGCTTTGAACTTGTCCCAGTTTGAGAGTTACAGGATCCTACCATATAACCTGTAATTTGGGGTAGGCTCTCTTCAGCCTACCCCCCAGGACTGAACTCACTCTGAGTCCTATCACCACTACCTCCCCACGAGGTGGATGGAGGGTGCAGAAGAGTTGGGGTTTTGGCCCATAAGTTCTCCCCCTATCCCTTGAACTGACTCTACACAAATTGCTGTCTAATGCACAAAATTGAAAAGGCAGAGAAATGCTTTTGAGAGGGTCTTTTTCAGGTATTATTCAGAACAATGTTAGGGAAAAAAACCAGAGGTGTATCTTTAATACATAGAGTCCTTTAAAATACAGGATAATGGATATACTGTATGTTCTACTCCTGGGGGAATTATGCACCACTGCGCATTGCAGAATTTGCAGAAGTTAATGGTTTTTGTGCATGATTTCCTTTCCCCAACAGAAATGGGCTGCAGTGCTACTGGCCACTACTACGGGCTGCTGGACCCGGCAGAGCCCAGGTTGCACATAGAAGACACTGCAAGGGGGGGTAGTAGAGAATTCCTAGCAGCTGCAGTTCCCCACACGCCTTGAGGGAAGGAAACTCCACACAAGCCTGGCTGGGACACAGCAACAGGCTTTTTCTCCTTCTGGATCCCTGGGAGGGAGGGTGGTGGTGTCTGGGCGGGGGGGCCACGGCTGGGCTCTGGGAGGGAGGGGAGGGTGTCTGGGCGAGGGGGGCAAGGCTGGGCTGTGGGAGGGTGAGGGAGGGTGTCTGGGCTGGGGGGGCAAGGCTGGGCTCTGGGAGGGTGGGGGAGGGTGTCTGGGATGGGGAGGGGGCCACAACTGGGCTTGGGGGGGAAGGGGTGTGGGTATCTGGGCTAGCAGGGCCTCTATGGCTGGGATTGGGGGAAGGGGGTTCGGGTATATTGACTGGAGGGGCCCTGTGACTGGATTCGGGGGTGTGTGTGTGGGTGTCTGTCCCCCTGACTGGGCTCTGAGGAGCGTGAGGGGGCAGAGAAACAGTAACTGGGTTGTCATAGGGGTTTTGTTTAACTCTGTACTCCTGGGGAAAATTTTGTATGTGTCTATATTGTTACAGACATACCCACTGACAGGTATTTTTAAATAAATTACCAAAATAGTTGAAACCGGCATGATTATGTAGTGTTATTTTGACAAAATTTGCAGAATTTTGCAGAATTTTAAAATATTGTGTGCAGAATTTTTAATTTTTTGGTGCAGAATTCCCCCAGGAGTAATGTTCAGTAGGGTTGCTAGGGAAATGAATTTATTTCCTGTGCAAAATTTCCAAATAAACTCACTTTGGGCTCTAAAAGTGATTGGGGGTTTTGTTGACGTCACTAGGCCTCACCCTAGGTAACTCGGGAGGGTGGAAGGCCACTAAGTGTCAATGAAGCCTTCCTGCACTAGGCCTAAGTGAACCAAACTCTATCCTTCCATGTTTAAACTCTAATCAACCTCAAAAGCCAGGTGCAATTGGAATATGTAAGCAACCAGTTATCTGTGTGCAACCCCCTGCTCAAGCGGTAATAATGAGGCTGCATGTTTCTGGCTGAAGGGAAAAAGGACAAGATAACGGTTTAAAGAAGTTACTAACAAGCTAGGCTTATAGCTGCCAAGAATGACTTAACTATTACCAGGGATGGGAGGGGTAGAGGGAGGAAGGGGGGGGAGAAAGGGGGGGCTAGGGGGGAAAGGGGGGGGGGTGAGGCTTAACTGCAAAATGTATAAAAGAAGAAAAACTGTTACTGTTAATGTGCTTGATTTGAGACTTGCCAGTCTCCTTGCACCGCTTTGGGATCCCAAATAAACTTTGTTTGCTTCTCCCCCTGGTGTGTTTATTGGCGCGAAGCACACCGGGCAACGAACCCACTGTTGCTGTCCTCGAGCACACCTGTGCTGGCAACAGTTTTGTTAACAAAACAAAAAAAACCCGGGAGACTGAAAAACACTTGTGTCTGTTTTTGATGAAACATTTTTTCTCAAATGTCCATTTTTGGGGGGGAGGAGGGAAATCATCCAGTTATAATGTTGAACAAGAATTGTATATTAGAGGTCATGGAAACTTACTGGAACTAGTCATCTCATATGGAGATCATGGTAACTAGAAACAAAGAATAAATCAAGTTAAAACCAAATCATGATTTCAAAAGGATCAGCAAATAACAGGAACATATATTTGGGCAACAATCCACATCATAGCCGTAAACATGAATTCTAACCTTGTCCTTCAGAAAGCTATTTAAATGTTCCGGTTTTGAGACAGGTGTGAGTTTGAAAGCTCAGACCTGTTATCTATACAATACATTTCCAGGTTTGTCACTCTGAAGCTAGAATGTCTGAGTCAGTCTGAAGCAATGGCGAGAGCTGCAAGCATGGCTGAGAGCTCTTTATGCTCAGCATATCACCAGGTTGAATCATCACTGGGATCTGCAGTCTGTTACTATCCAATTTTTAAGTTCTTAGCCATTTTGAGCTGCTTTTTTTATACACACGACTTTATGAATTACATCTGTGCGACAGCACAGGCTTTCAGCTACTAGTTTCTAATAGAGTTGCAGTGTTAAATGATGCTTGAAGCCCATACTTCAGCTGAACAAGTTAACTTCTCAGTGGTGCCTGTCAAGCTTACATGCAAAAACAATCAATTACAATCATAATTACAAGTATTTTGTATATGGCCAGCTTGTTTGTCAGAGGTTCTGGAGAAGAATGTGGGTATTGATGTTTGGATTTCTGAGCAGAAGACAATTTTCTGACACGGGAGGGTGTTTTTTTGAGGATCAATATAATTTTGCTTCCACTTGAGGTGACTTCTGATATGCCCCCATAGTCATCAGATACTTGAAGTCCTCAGGACCTGACCCACAACTTATTCTGTCAGATCGCCAGTCTGTGTGGCCCTGTGTGTATTGGTTATGCTTCATCTAAGGCAGGGGTCAGCAACCTTTCAGAAGTGGTGTGCCGAGCCTTCATTTATTCACTCCAATTTAAGGTTGCGCGTGCCAGTAATACATTTTAACGTTTTTAGAAAGTCTTTCTATAAGTCTATAATATATAACTAAACTATTGTTGTATGTAAAGTAAATAAGGTTTTTAAAATGTGTAAGAAGCTTCATTTAAAATTAGATTAAAATGCAGATCCCCCCTGGACTGGTGGCTGGGACCCGGGCAGTGTGAATGCCACTGAAAATCAGCTCGCGTGCTGCATTTGGCACTCGTGCCATAGGTTGCCTACCCCGATCTAAGGACTAGGCCTTTTTCAATCCAACTCCTTCACTACCCTCCCAAACTCTGGCTAAGGATTGAAGTGTGCTTATATATGGAGAGGGAGAATTAATGTCAGAAGTTTTGGCTAAAATTCCAATGTAAAATAATTCAGCTGACACCTTGATATAAAGTCACTCATTGCATAACTAGACATTTAATTTCTTTTTATTATTTTCCCTGAGACAGGTATAAGTTAAATTAAGAGGATGGACCTCTTTTTTATTCTGTAGTGGAAAGAAACGGTGGACAAGTGAAGTGACCAAGTAGTACAGGCTATAGTCCTGAGGGGTAGAGGCAAAGTGAATGGGAGGGAGGTAGTGTTGGTATTGAAACATTGCGGGCGCATAATCTAGTAGAACTCATAGGAGAGAAGACAGGTGCAGTGCTGTTGCCATAATTTCTAAAATGAAAAGGAGTTTTACAAAACCTCCAGTTTACTTTAATCGGTGACAGCATTCGTCATTCACTAGTTGTTTTTTTGGTCAGTTTCTTGTACTTGGCTGACATAGCTCCCTACCTTTCGTACTCTGTGTATGAACTGGAGAAAGTCTGAACGTTTTACTATGTTTTTTTCTGCTTAAATAATGACTTAATGATAGTTGGCTCTACTGACTTAAGTTGAAAATTGACACAGAAATTTTAGAGGAACTCTGCTTTGCCTGTGCTGTTGTTTCTGTACCAAAACATTTTGTACATTGGATGTATTTAAATATATATTTTTAAAAGGATAAATTGTAAGTGCATTTAGTGCATGTGAACAATACCAAACTGGCAACTATGGGATGCATAACAGCTGGGGCAGTCTAAGTTTCCCCACAGTGTCACACTACCATGCAGAGCCTTGACCTTTGGGAACCATTTCTGAAGGGATGAGAGGCTAACTTACTCACTGCAGGTGTCACAGATAGCTGGCACATCTTTGGTTAAAGCCCTTAATTTCCATTTTCAGCAGTGAGGGTGACCGTTCTTAGAATATTTACGTGCACAAACATTGTAATCTGCAGAAGTCTTGAAGACCTGAAAACACTCTGCCCTCTGAAAGATACAAGGCTTGGTTCCTAGCCAGTGTTATCACAGTTTACAGCAGCTGAAAATCTGGCCCAGAACATATAGCAAGATTGGCATGACACCCAAGCAAACAAAGAATACAATGCCGTAGTTCAATAGTAGTGGATTGAAAGAAAGTGTGGAGCAGTAACAAGGAGCTGATTTTAACTGTCACTGTATATTTAAAAACTTTAACTGTAAGTTTTATGAGATCCAAGAGCTCCCAGTTAAGCTTTTGAAATATGAAATGAAAAGGTTGAAACTCAGAGCCTGTGGTAGGTTTCCTTGAGGCAGAGAACTTTGTGAAAAGTTTTCAAAAACCTAACTTTCAGTGTTCTTTCTTCTTCCACCTCTCTTGCACTCCTTATTACCCCTTTCCCTCTAGTCACTCCACTCTGGAGGTTGACATTAGCATATCTGTATATTAATGTAATCATTGAGGCTGCCCAGTATACCAAACCCCTAGAGTGCCAGTGATGTGCTGCGCATACCACAGCTCGGTTGCAAGCACTGTAGGTTCTTCAGCTGCTAGGCCTTGTAAGTGCTAGCTCTGGTGGGTCACAATAACCACTCAGATACACGGCTAAGTGAAAGGATATTTTACTAGGGCTGGCAGGAAAAGAAAAGAATGCAGATACTTTAGGTCAGAGACGTCAGCAGTTACAGTTCAAAGTGAGTTATAATAGTTCCCTCAGGGCTGTCCAGTTGAGAGGCAAGGCTCTTCAGGCCTAGTGTTTGGGGTGTCCTCTCCAGTCCAGTCTTTATTCAAGCAAATAGGATCTTGCAGTTTTCCAAGCCAAGCTCAGTTAATGTCTCTCACTGGGGCCCCTGCCACTAGCTCCCTGCCCAGCTGCTGCTCCCCCATAAGCCCACACAGAGTGGCACCCAGCTGTGATGTCCAGCTGTCACTTAGCTGCCACCAAGTGGGCTTTAATGTAAGATTTTTTTAAACCACATTTTAGAGAGTCTGGAAAATGAGAGGCTGTTATTGAGATATTATTTTTACTTCCATTTCTAATGCAGTTTTAAAAAGTCAGT
The DNA here is from genome assembly GCF_013100865.1 of Trachemys scripta elegans. Lineage (NCBI taxonomy): Eukaryota > Metazoa > Chordata > Testudines > Emydidae > Trachemys > Trachemys scripta. The sequence continues at coordinate 129,560,706 of NC_048299.1, read as the reverse complement.
GTTTGTGATTTGCATGTGGCTCTGCATACAATTCCTGGGGCTTCCCTCCAGTCCCTGCTTGCCATGTGGCTCCTATGTCAGCTTCCCTATAGCGCCTAGCTAGCCACATGGCCAGCACTCCCAAACAGAGCCCAGTCACTCCTTACTTCGGGACCTTTCTCCTTACCTGGCCTGGGGAAAGGGAAATGTACTGGGCAGAGAGCTGATGGGAGTTGTAATCCCCTGCTTCACAGATGCATCACATTAGAAAAGTAGTATTAATTTAATTTTTACTTTAAAGGAAAAATTGTAAATGTGATGAGGGAAATTGGTGCCACTAAAGTGCACTGTGGGTCATATGATTCAGTCTTCTACAAATCATAAGCATTGACTTTTTAAAGCTGTGCATTAGAAGTGGAAGTAAAAAGAATATCTCAATAACAGCCTCTCATTTTCCAGACTCTCTAAAATGTGGTTTAAAAAAACAAATCTTACATTAAAGCCCACTTGGTGGCAGCCAAGTAATCTAGAAATGTTGGAAGACTGTGAAAGTAACTCATACTTACCACCTTCAGATAGATAACACAAATATTTCACCAGAGTAGGTTGTTTGGCTCAGTTTAGCCTGAATAAAAAAGGTAGTGCTACTGGGCTTCCTACATTTATATCAGCTTTGTTTCTAGCTCAACTGCTGTCTCCCTGTATTCAAGAGACAAGGTGGGTGAGGTAATATATTTTATTGGACCAACTTCTGTTGATGAAAGTGTCAAGCTTTGGAGCTATACAGAGTCCTTCTTCTGGTCCTGGGACCAACAAGCTACAACAACACTGCAAACAACAATGGAAGATTATTTTTAGCTGTGATACTCTGAATACCTTTCCCAGACCCGAAGAAGAGCTTTGGTTGTTAAATGTTATGAGAACAGATCACAGCAGGCTTCTATCAGACATACGATGTATCTTCACTTGCAGGTAAAGCCATTGCCCTTTCCTCCCACTCAGATGTTATTCCTCTCCTCACGTCCCTTCATTGCTTTCCTCTGGCCACAGCCACACGTAACTTTTTTTACTGCCTTACATCTCTGGTCCTCATTTTCCTCTGAACATAACTTCATAGTACTCCCCCTTAACTCTGCCATTTGTATCTTTCTCCCACTTTCATCTTTGTACCTTCTTCCAGCTCACCCCCTAACTTCAGAAGTGCCTCCCTGGTCAGGCACCAGACAATCTCCATTTCCTTTAAATCTATCCCTCCATCAAAAAATAAGTTTCAGAAAAGTCTTTCTACAATGACCTCAGCTAGACTACCACTTGAACTAGAACTTCAAACAGCACTGGATATATGCTAGATTTGTATAACTAGATATGTATAACCAATCTGCCTACACTGTCTATCTTGCTGTACAGTACATGAGAAGGGATTGTCTCCTTTCTTTTTGCATTAAGATATAAATGTTGTCTGTGTGCAATATGCCTATATTTATCCATCAAAGTTTCAGAAGATTACCATTTGGTCCACAAGGCACTTCCATTACTATGACATCATTCTGGAAAATGCAACCTGAGTTGATCGACATATTTGACATCTTGTTTAACTCTGCTTCTATGTCAATAAATATGATCTGTTTTCAAGATTTTGAAATACTCTGCAACAGATTAATTCCCCAAATTCCCTTAATTTTGCATCAAACTATCTAAATACCCATTAGGTAAAAGACTGCGGAAGCAATTGCTGAGTGGCTTTGGGAATTGTCTTGACAATGCTTACAGAAAGTGAGGTTTAGTTGCTTATGGAACTGATGATTAGTCTGTTTCTGATCAAGTGTGATGTACATCAGGTTTTGTAAGGGGTGGGAAACCTTATATTCTGGCTGATCTACTTTATTGGAATCTGATAAAGCTGTAGTATATCACAGGAAATAACAACCTTGGGGGATCCAGGCAGAAGAGTTCCGGAGAAAACAGGTTGGCCTCCATTTAAGATGAAGCACTAAATATGGGCTGTTGAAGGAGTAGTATTCAGGCCAAGCTGAGACAAGGTATTCATTATGATGTGCTCTGTATGACAATGCACATTCAGCAGCTAGGACACACAATTATGACTACCAGGACACAATTTTCAGGGTACCTTTGCTTTTGGTGAAAATACTATTGTTCTGTAGCATTGCAATGATGTACATGGGTTTCCCTCAATTAACTTAATCAAAACAAGCCCTCATGCTTATATGCAACAAAGCACATTCCAGGACTTCAGCCTTTCATCATGCATATGTACATGCTGTCTTGCCCCATCAGGTTATTCTCTATTACCTCGATGGGAGGGGCATCAGTAACAATATTTATTAGCAGACATGTTCACTGAACTCTCAACAGTAGAATAGGCAGCAATAGTGTTAGCCTAGATAGTGCTTCCCTATATGATCAGATCTAGATTTCAAGCCACATGAGCATTGTTCATAATATAATTAGATACTGGAATTTGAAATAAGTGTCTCAATTCTGATCTGTCAGAGTGGTGCTAGTGTTAGTGACACTAATTCATGTTGAAGTGGGAACAAAATTAAATATAAGATCATGTCAGTTGGACATTGAACATGAAAAGAACAAATGAGAGGAAGCAGAATACAAAGAAATACCTTTAGATAACCACAGTAGCAACTGTGACGGGTTGGGTCACAGAAACCCCCTTGGGTCTGCCACCTGATATGATGGGACCACCTTTGAGCCCATTTTCCCTGCCAGCTTGGAACTTCAGTACCTTGCCTTGTTTGAGCCAGACATTCTGGCCTGCTGTAAACACGGATCCAAGTCTGAACCACGTCCCCCACAAGCTGCAGGCTTAACTGAAAACAGCTTAAGAAGTGCTCCTGCCCCCAGCACTCAGATACCTAGTTCCCAATGGGGTCCAAACCCCACATAAATCCGTTTTACCCTGTATAAAGCTTATATAGGGTAAACTCATAAATTGTTCACCCTCTATAACACTGATAGAGAGAGAGATGCACAGCTGTTTGTCCCCCCCAGGTATTAATAAATAAATAGTGATTTTATTAAATACGAAAAGTAGGACTGAAGTGGTTCCAAGTAATAACAGACACAACAAAGTAAATTACCAAACAAAATAAAATAAAACATGCAAGTCTAAGCCTAATACAGTAGGAAACAATGCAGGTAAATCTCACCCTCAGAGATGTTCCAAAAAGCTTCTTTGACAGACTAGCCTCCTTCTAGTCTGGGTCCAATCCTTTCCCCTGGTACGATCCTTGTTCCAGATCAGGTGGTAGCTAGGGGATGTCTTATGACTGCAGCCCCCTTTGTTCTGTTCCACCCCCTTATATATCTTTTGCACAAGGAGGGAATCCTTTGTCCCTCTCTGGGTTCCCACCCCTCCTCCTAAATAGAAAAGCACCAGGTTAAAGATGGATTCCAGTTCATGTGACATGATCACATGTCACTGTAAGACTTTATTACCCACTTGCCAGCACACAGGTATACAGGAAGACTTACAAGTAAACAGAGCCATTTACAACCAATGGTCCTGGTTAATGGGAGCCATCAAGATTCCATGCCACCATTAATGGCCCACACTTTGCATAATTACAATAGGCCCTCAGAGTTATATTTCATATTTCCAGTTTCAGATACAAAAATGATACGTGTATACAAATAGGATGACTACACTCAGTAGATTATAAGATTTGTAATGATACCTTACAAGAGACCTTTTGCATGAAGCATATTCCAGTTATATTATATTCACACATTAGCATATTTTCATAATATCATATGGAGTGCAACGTCACAGCAACGATATTACATTTTAACTCTGCTGAGAGATTTTGACCACAGCTTGAACATTGGGACAATAACATTTTCGTCTGGGATATACAAAGTATTTTCCTCCCAGTCTGAAATATCCAAATATGAGAGTATTCAATATGAAAAGAAGTGGATCCCAATGTTCTTCCTCAAGACAATACTGATTCTTTCATTATTAATTCTGGGCATTTAAGCAGAGTTTTCCTGTTTTAAGCATTTCACAGACATTAAATCTTAACATCTGCTAGTGCTGTAAGTTTACTTATGTTCATTTTACAGCACTTCAATTTAGACTCCTGAATCCATAATTGGTTATCTAAATCAGTTGTTTCTCGGAGGAGCTAAGCAGCTACAGCTCCCATTGACTTGAGAGGATCCAGTTCCTGTCTTTGAAGATTCTGGATATTACTACAATGTATGCGCAAAAAGAAGAACAGGAGTACTTGTGGCACCTTAGAGACTAACAAATTTATTAGAGCATAAGCTTTCGTGGACTACAGCCGAAGAAGTGGGCTGTAGTCCACGAAAGCTTATGCTCTAATAAATTTGTTAGTCTCTAAGGTGCCACAAGTACTCCTGTTCTTCTTTTTACAATGCACACTTCACTTCTCTACAGAGGAAAAAGGACTGTAAGTTATCTAAACTAATACCTGCCACTAGGGGCTATAACAATGGTACCCTCAACTCATCTAACAACATTGTCAATCTTTCGAACCACACACTTAGCCCAGCGGAAGAGTCTGTCCTATCTCGGGGACTCTCTTTCTGTCCCACCGTCCCCACAAACATGATACAGTTCTGCGGTGATCTGGAAGCCTACTTTCCTCGTCTCCGACNTTTCAGAGTAACAGCCGTGTTAGTCTGTATCCGCAAAAAGAAGAACAGGAGTACTTGTGGCACCTTAGAGACTAACAAATTTATTAGAGCATAAGCTTTCGTGGACTACAGCCGAAGAAGTGGGCTGTAGTCCACGAAAGCTTATGCTCTAATAAATTTGTTAGTCTCTAAGGTGCCACAAGTACTCCTGTTCTTCTTTTTGCGGATACAGACTAACACGGCTGTTACTCTGAAACCTACAATGTATGCGGTGTCTCTAAATCTAAGGAGCATGCTTTATCACTCTCCAGCATCCCTTTGTTAAATGTATGTACCACAGCTTGCACCAGTAGCTACCCAAGAGAATACTAGACCATGCTCTAGACTGAAGACAAGTTGCCGTGTTGCTGTTGCTACAAGGGAAGAAATATCAGTAACTTAAATGTCAAGATGAGGAGAATGATAGAGAAGGAAAAACCCAAATATTTTTGGCCCTATGATTCCCTTTGTTACACAGTACAGAAAACATCTACACAATGGAAATGTGGAATCTGGGGAAGTGCTTGGAGTGGAAAAGCTGTTGCCTAATAACCATTGAGCAACTGCCAACTACTACTATGAGGCAATGTTAAACAGCCCAAATCTATGGGGCTTGGCATGCCAGAAGGGGTGAGATTTTGGAACAACAGATTAACTCAGCATGAGGGCCACTGAAGGGAGTTGTACTGGCACTAGAAAAACATGATTGTTCTGAGCACCATTCACTTACTATAGATAAAGAGCCAGACAGGTAACATTAGCGCATGCAGCAGGGAGAGGCAATGGCTGTACTTGTTGCTGGAGCCCGCCATGATAGTGGGAGGAGTCCCATGCATGCTAAGATAGTCATAATTCTGAGTAGAGGAAGAGTTTCATGGGCATTCAGATGTTGGTATTTTACACTTCAGTCTGTGTGCTGATTTTGGCGTGTGACTTACTTGTTCTGTGTAGCCATTGACCCCTGGGCTGCAGAACATATGCCTTGGTGCATCATCCCATGCAAAACAAATCTCTGGTATTTTAGATGAGTAACTTTCCCCTTCTGCCTACTTTCTTTAAGTAGATGGCAACATAGGGGCTGTTCTGGCTTAGGTTTCTGTGTGTGGCATGACTGGTCTGTTGGTGGGTGGGTGGGAAGGAAAGAGGGGACAAAAGAAAGTCCCTCCTGGATAAACTGAGAGCAATGGGGAATATTAAGATTTTCTTGGCTTGTTTTCTGTAAGCAGTTCAATGCCAGTTGAGTGTGTGCTGGGTTTGCTTTCTTTCATTGTTAGCATGTGCCTACAACAGTGAAAGGAAATTGGAGAGTTCGGGAAGTCATCTGGCAGTGTGCTTGTGGCAGTGTTAGAATAAATTCTCTCTGTGCTTGTGCTCCATGCCCATGTCTGCTCATAACAACTTTATTGAAGTAAATGAGGAACAAAGTTCAGACGTCTGCAGGTTCATTATTGTTTGGCATGACAGACTGTGTTCTGTAAAGCCAGATAAACAGGGCAAAAGTGCATTAATGTAGCAATGGATCTCTTTGCAATGGTAAAAGGCTAGACGTTCATATAAAGAAAATATTATAATGGGTAAAGGACAACAGAATCTGCTGAGAAGTTCTAAAGCTATTTAATCTACAGTTTGGCTGCAGCTTACCTACAAGAGAGATGCTGTATTAAACTAATACTTTGAGCTTTCATTACCTACTAGTTGTCACTTTGCCATTCCTAACCTTAATATTACAGAATTATTCATGAGCTGTTACTAATGAAAACAAAAAAGTGTTAATAAAACAATGCAAAATCATCACTATCCTACTACTTAGGTCAGTTATCGTTAACGTATACACTAGTGCAACAGTAAGCAAATAACTGAAGAGTTATATATCAGAAGCCACAATTGACTTAGAAGAAAAGTGTATTTTCCTAAAAGAAGATATTGTGCTTTGCATTTTGATGGTACTTCTATATCTGAGGCTCAAAATCACTTTACAAACATGAACAAATTATATTCCATTTTGTAATTTGTAACTATTATACTATAACACATTGTAAAGATGGGGGAATTGAGGCACACAAGTTGAAGCCTGTCACATGTTAACCAGCAAGTATGTAGCAAATCTAGGAATAAAACATGGACCATTTTGCCTCCAGTGCTTTTACTACCATACATGCCTCCTTTCAAACTGAAGTTGTCATATTATAGGAGTCACAGGTAGTGCTGCCTATAGTTAAAGTAGTATGAGACTTCTCATTATAAGACCCTGTTTCAGTTGCTTATACTTTGGCCAAACTTTGCTCACGTCTCAGAAACAAAGTCCACAATGAATAACTCAGCACTGAGAAGCAGACAACAGCCATGAAAACCCTGAAATGTGGGAAGGCAGCTGGACTCAATGGTATATCTCATGACCTATTACTACACTTTGGGATGAGACCACAGAAGGGGTTGCATGCCTTCTTTAACTCTAGCATGGAGAAAGCACAGATACGTAGGCTGTGGACACAGTCCAAAATGGCTGTACTACTCAAATTACATGAATACCCTAATTCTACAAAGAGTTACTGCCCAATATCCTTACTTTGCTCAACCTATAAGCAATGTGAGTGGATGATGGTGGGTTGAACAGCACCAACAGTGGAAGGGCAGCTGACTGACTCACCAAGCCAATTTCCACCCAGTAGTGGCCAAGTTGCAAACCTGAATCCATACATTGAAGATGGCTTCAAAAATACAAAATTACAGGGACTGTGTTTTTGACACATAGGCTGCTTAGGACACTGTGAACCATCACACACGTCTACTGAAATTGGCAAGAATTTTGAGAAACAGTAAGACAGTCCAAGTTGTTGCCTTCCTTCTGAGGAACTGGTGTTTCTTTGTACAGAAGGATGACCAGAAGTCAATAGCTTACTCATTGGAATGGTGTAATGGTCCTCACTCAGGGTCTGGTAGAGGAATGTGGCCTAGTGGTCTCTGTTGCATCCTCTGTAGTCTGGCAACTAAGGCTCATTAAGGCTGATCTACCTGGGCCTCTTCCTCTCATCCGCGTCCCCCCTGCACCCCTCCCAGAATCAGCTTAGTCCAAGGCTTTGTCCTGGTGGGGAAATCCAAACCAAAATGAGTAAGAGGAGGTTACCAACTAAGTTCCCTGTAAGCTCGCAGTGCTCAGGGAACCTGCCCAGCCCCAGCTCCAACCTGCCACAGCCAGGGGAGGGGTGCCTATAGGCGCCGACTTTCTCTCTAGCCAGGGGGTGCTCGACCCCTTTCTCCACCCCTTCTCCCAAGTCCCTGCCTCTTCCTGCCTCTTCCCTGCCTCCTCCCCTAAGTGCGCCCCATCCCACTCCTCTCCCTCCCTCCCGGAGCTTCCTACATGCCATGAAACATCTGTTCGCGGTAGATGGGAGGTGCTGGGATGGAGGAGGAGGAGGTGGTAAGCAGGGCCACCGGCAGATGAGAGGTGCTAGAGGGCTGGGGGAGCTTGGCTGCTGCTAATTTTTTCTCTGGGGGGTGCCCCTCCCCTGATTGTGGCTGGGGGAGGGGCAGCCAGAACCCAGCCTGGCCCAGATCTGCCATGGCTGGGGCACCCCTCCCCTTCCCTGGCCCCAACTCAGCCCCCCTCCCCCGACCAGCTGCGGTGGGGAGTGGTGCTTCTCCCGCAGCCGAAGTGCTGCTGCAGGGAGAGAGAGCTGTGGGGGAGTCCTCTCTCTCCACCGTAACCCCGGAGCACCCTCATCCCTGGCCCCACCCCAGAGCCCACACCTCCAACCAGAACTGTCACACACCTCCTGTACCCCAACCTTCTGCCCCAACCCTGAGCCCCTCATCCCTGGCCCCACCTCAGAGCCTGCACCCCCAGCTGAAACCTTCACCCCCCCTGCACTCTAACCCTCTGCCTCCATCGTGAGCCCCCTCCCACACTCCAAACCCCTTGGCTCCACCCCCACCACATGAATTTTGTTATGTGCAATATGTCACACATCACCTTCATGTTGGTGCATATAACAAAATTAATTCCGCACACGTGTGGGAAAAATTAGAGGGAACACTGGTTACCAATGTCCAAGGTCCACAGGATGCTTTCCTCTCTGGTTGTCTCTGGGGTGGGTCCTCCCTTCCCTCAGGGAGTGCCCCTTTGGGCAGCTGTGTCAGAGGCTTTAGGCTTCCCTCTGCTCTGCGCTGCTGGAGCTGTGGGCTGCAGGTCTGCTCACCTCCAACTCTGCCATCCAAATAAGCTAATTCCCTGTCTCTTAATTCCTCCAGCAGCTGGAGCATTTGCTGCAGGTGTGGTGGTGCGGGGCTGGCTGAGCTCAAAATAATCCCTTAACCCGTTATTGCCCAGTGTGGGGTTTGTAAACCCCATCACAAATGGGTTGCCCCAAGGTTCAGTACTATCACGCTTGCTGTTTACTGTCTACACAAATGACCAACCAGAATTCTCTGAGGTGTGGAGATTCATTTGTGCAGATGATCTTTGCATTGCTATCCACCTGGAGAGATTTGAGGACACTGAGCACATTCCAACTGGTTCCCTGAGTGTACTTTGAAAATTCTATTGCACAACATTCCTGAATTCCTAGCAAGACACAAGTGTGCACCTTCCACATGAAACACCATCAGGTCTAGCAAAAACTGCACATACTGTTGGATGGTACAAAATTTGAGCACTATGAATATCTGGTGTACCCTGGGGTCTTCTTAGATCACATACTAACATGCAAAGAGCATATCAAGAAGCTGATCATAAGAACAGCCATACTGGGTCAGACCAAAGGTCCATCTAGGCCAGCATCCTGTCTTCTGATATTGGCCATGCCAAGTGCCCCAGAGGGAATGAACAGAACAGGTAATCATCAAGTGATCCATCCCCTGTCGCCCATTCCCAGTTTCTGGCTTCTTCTCACTCTGTGATGCTGTTACAAGCTTAAAACCTCTGGCAGGTACTGCACTTACACAGACATCTACAGGCAGGGACACACCCAGCCGGGTTACATGAATGCTTCTCCCGGCCATCCAAGAACTAAAAATAGAGAGGCTCCAGACAATTCCCTCCAGCTCCTCTGCCTAGTACCCTTGACCTGTATGGTTCTTCCCTGGTCAGAAGCCTGACCAATATAAGTTTATAACTCTCTCTGCCCCTCCCTCAATATGGAGAGGATATGCACAAGCCATTGTACCTGAGTTGAGGTTTCCCCAAGCACTTCAAGGAAAATACACTGTTTTAGGTAAAACATAAAACAGGTTTATTAGCTACAGAAAGATAGATTTAAGTGATTATAAGTGGTAGGCATAAAAGGATAGAGATGGTTACCAAAGAAAATAATAAGTGCCCAATCTAAATTTTAAACCCTATTACACTAGGCAATAGTTAGATCAAGCAATTTTCTCATTCCATTGGATGTTACAGTCCTTAATACACAGACTTCCCCCTGAAGCCTGGACCAGTCCCTCAGATGAAATTTTACTCTTCTCTTTTATATCCTTCCCTACAAGACACTAGCTTGGAGGGCTTCACTGAGTCACTTGGTTGAGCAATACCCTTGGTGTGGTCTTGTGCAGCTATCCCATGGGGTCGAGCAGACCCATTGTGTGGTGCTTGTGCAACTGTCCTTGAATTGTAAATCCTTGTTTACAAGTCCTCTGCAGAGTAATGGTCATTGAGTACCCTTCTGGGTGGGGGGCCATTGGTTGTCCTGAGCAAACTTACAGCGTATTTCAGTAACAACCACACAGCAACATCTCATAACTTTATACACACTAATGTTATACATATTTGGACAGAGCAATGGGTTTCAGCAGATCCTGACCTTTCATATGATACCTTACATGGCATGCTTTGTATGAAACATATGATAATCATATGACATTGGTGAATATGAGGTTCCAGGGTGTTGCTTAGGGTACAGAGTGCCCTAATATCAAATATCACCTCACTGGAGTGTTGTAAAGTTAAATTGATCTTTGAAAGAAGTAAGATACCTTGATGAGAGCATCATAGAAAAGCCCACGAAGAAATGAAAAATTCTGTATTTGTGGAGGGTTTGCACAATGTGCAGAAAATAATGTAGGGGGCCACCACAGAATTATGAGGATAAAAAGAAATATTGAAAAGCTACCTGTATAGTGAGCACTGTGCACCTTATGCACTGAGTTAGGCAGGAGTCTTATGGAAAAAATATTATGTAATCATCTAACCAGAGTCTAGACTGTCCTAATGCATATGCAAAAGGAAGCCAAATTAAGGTTACACAGGCAACCTTAATTTTGGTACTTTGTAACTTTGGAGTGTTTGATTTAGCAATCTTGATTTTTTTAAACAAGTGTTTTGAACATATTATACACAGTTTCAGTGAGCTCTGTATTTTTCCTAGGGATTTTTCTCAGGTACTAAGATTTGTGACAAAGCAACACAATGAAATAACCAAAAAAAAAAAAAGTGTTTGCATGTGTTTATACATTTTAGAATAGTTCTCTAATTTCTTTTGTTCCATAGCTGCAGTTTCCATGGAGTAGTCACTGTTGCTATGGGGATTTCCTCTTTGTGAGAGCATTTGCCAAAACATGACTGGTTAAGTCAACATACTTATGCTGTCTGTTGAAAACTATGGGTAGTGACAATTTTTTGACTGGGAGTTTTTTTCAGAAGTACATTTCTTGCTGAGTTAAAACATCTCTCTGGCTGTGACCTCATCAAGAGTAACTAACTAAACAAGGCAGAGTAAATTATGATGAGGTAATGTGGTTTAAATTTACAAAAGGAAAAAGAAAAACCAGCACCCTATAATATAGCATTTGTTTTTGTATTAACTTTAGCTTTACAAAATTACTTCTGTGTGTATTCATGTGTATAAATATAAAATGTGTGGAGCATTACAATAAGATTTTCTTAGTCAATAATTTTAATCATATACTATGCATCTAGACAGATAAGTAGTATTCTGTTCTGAGCTGAATGGGTCATAACACAAAATTTCAAGGGCCAAATTCTCAGCAGGTATTCTCCCCAGTGGACATGAAAAAGAGGGTGCAGGTTGTGCATGAAGGAACACAGATGTGTGACTGTAGCTCTTGGGGCATTTCTTTAATGCACATTGATAGAAACAGTGTATCGTCCCTGAACATCTGCTGCTTCTGACAGATGTGAGGCACAGAGAAACAAAGCATGTGGCTTGTGCAAAAATGGGTGTGTTACACCTCGTTTCCTCCACTCTTCATTTTTGTTTTTGAGACTGCTCACTCTTGGCAGCAGGGACTGCCTATCTCATTTTGTAAAGTCCCTCGCACATCTTAAATTCTTCCACAAGCATGTTTAATATTGTGCCCTGACATCATCTCGACAGGCTGGTGAGCTCCCAAACCAGTGGGATCTTTAGATCCTACACACACAAAACTGATTTGTGCTTAAAACTAACAGCTGTCATTGCACAAATTGCAGTAATAGACTCCCTTTTCTCCCACTGGATGTCATGCTGGTAGAGGAAGACGGAATCTGAAGGGCATTCAGACAGAGTAGCTCAGTAGGAGATGTATGAAGGAATGTCTAGAAGAAGGCACTTCCAACTAGGGGGTTAACTGGGATTGTCAATTCATTCTGCTACTGACTTCATCATACTAAGTAGGGACTCATACAGAAGTGGCTAATCCGCTTGTCTTAGGTTCAGGGATCCCACCGATCAGCTCCTACCAGCCCGAATGCACACTTCTCTATCAAGATTTTACAGGATGGCTCTTCAAGGTTACGTGTGGCTCTCTAAACCTGAATCTGCAGAGTAACCCCATTGTGAAATACTGTACTAAAATAAAAAAACAGATAGTACCTTATTGATGGAACTGTAAAAACGAAAGGGAAACAAATACATTTTACACAATGGGCACATCCAGTCAAGTTTTGTCATATAGCAGGTGTTCCACTACAGAAAGGTTGTTAGAGAAACAGTGCTTTGTCTTCAGAGTTAAAGCCAAAGGCTTCATGCAGATCACCACATACAGCAGAAATAACAAAGCTGTAAAGACTTAGAGGCCAAAGAAATGAAAACAATTGCTCCATGCTGTTGAACTTGCCAGAGCAGTCTCTGGCATCAAATGCATAGTGAACCACCTATGACATGGAAATAACACCTAAAACTAATATAACACCTTTCGTCTGAGGATCTCTAAATGATTTACCCAGGGGAACAGTCACTTTTCACACCATCATTGCATCTGCTTTTTCTATGGCTTCCTGCTTGCTTTGGGCTAAAAATCAAAAGGTCACGCTGCACTAATTTAAAAGGTAGTTTGTTGCCACATGATTCATGATGCTTCATTGTAACTGGAACCCAAGAAACAGTCAGAGGTGAGAAGGAAATGCATATGAAGGAGAGTGAACACATGATGGAATTTAACAAAGCTTCTGCCAGAAACTAGTATAAAACATGCTACAGTCATATGGGGAACAATAAACACAGACATAGCAAAACAGTTTGCCTGAGGATGGCAAATATTTAAGTATAAAGTTAAAGAATCTTTGCAGATGTAGCATAAGTAAAAGCCCAATTTAAAAAAAGAAACTAACCATATGTTACCACCAGATTGGTTGGATGCTCTGTTAAAAGAAATATACACACATTAGCTATGAGGGGTTCTCAGATAAAATAGCTTAATCAGAGAAACTGGAACCACTGCCAAAACTAGATACTACTTGGATAAAAGTGACTCTCAGGAATATCACTTGAAAAGAACAGAAATAAATGAGCCATTTAAAGGAATCCGCTCATAGCACAGAAACTAAAGTGAGGTTAGTAGAAAACCTTTCACTGTGACCCAAAGTCAAGACCTTGTGGAAATACTGTAGCAGTGTCTTGGTCAGGATAATTAAGATGAGCTGGCTTTATTTAGGATCTATAATAATTAAGGGTTCCAACATGGGAGATTGGAGTCTGGGTCCCAATCTCCAAGACCAAGGGTAGTGTGAGGTACTGAACCACTTGGGAATAAGGGGGACTGGAATCTTCTGTGGCTATTTAATTAGTCCATCTGATGGGCACATAGCCAGGTATTAACACAGTCTGTAGGGAGCTTTGTCAAGACCGCTTTTTGTTGGTGGGAGTGTGACACACTGTTGAACCTGTGCTGGAGAGGAAAGACAGTTTTCTGATCAAGGTACAGAGTCAGAAGTCAGAGGATCTAAAATTCACTCTTTGGTGGTTACATGGACTTGTTGCAGAGCCTTGTATTAGTTACTGAACTTCTGGGCCTCAGTTTCCCAATCAATAAAAGAGGAATAATCTTTACATACCTCACAGGGGCATTGCAAGGGTCAATTTATTAACATTTGTAAAAAAAAAGTTGAGATTTTTCAGACAAAAAAGTGCTACGTGAAAGGAAAGTATGATTACAAATATAGAATTAAGTTGGGGAGCTTAGGTAGGAAGGAACTTTCAGGGAAAAGAAAAATAAGGTTAGTATCTAGTCAGACCTTGCATGAACTTGGTGTCTACTTCTTATAAATCTGCTACTGAGCCTCAGTGTTGAAGCTGAGCAGTTCATGTATTAATATCAAGTTAACATCTGGTTTCAGCAGTAAGATACTCCAGGGAAGGGCTACATATTGCAGTAGCTGAACTCTGGGGTTACAAAATTCTTCATATATTAAAGTGCAGGATGCTGATATTATCTGATGCACGCATGCTCAAACATCTCATTGTGCAGTATTGTCTAACCATCCGTAGATGGATGGGATATAATAGATGTTTAATTTCTTTCCTAAAATAAATTTGAATGCTTCCCCCCCAACAGAAATATGAAAAAAATGAATTGAGTCTGAGTTTAAAGAGTTCTATAATCCTTCATTTCCTTCTATAGAGAGGAAATGTTAAATAATTTATGTGAGAAATGGGAAATTTGAGTTTAATCTACAATAATCCAATTATTCATGTGGAGTCTTTAACTACAAGGGTATTTTCTGATGCATGTGGTGCCATCACTGCCAGCATGGCTGACTCAGTGTCTCACGTGTGTACCTGCTCCTTATGACTACCATCTTGGATTCTTGTGAATTTGTAAGACTGTTAAAGTGACTGTGTATCCGAAGTGTAACAGGATATAGGAAAGAGGCAGGAATTTTTGAACATGGATGGGTAATTAACATGATTTTCATTCCCCCTCCCCTGCAGTCTTCCATAATAATTTAGATAAATTTAGTTTTCCTCTCTCACTCCCTGGAACAACTGATATATTCTTGTTTTGCAAGGACCAGAAGTTGATACAGCTGTTCTGAATAATACTGTGAGAGCTGTGACACATCCTGGGAGTACCCAGAGTTGTGAGGTACCTCGCACCTGCCTGCCCTTAGTGTGAGGAAGCGTTGTCTGTGCCTGCCAGGGGTCAGCTCCCCAACTCCACCAGCTACAGGCAACATAGGCACTATGCAGGCCCCACTGTCTCTCTACAGGTTAGCCATAGGCACACTCCAACCTCTGAGCCTTCCGATCATTTCCCTTGCAGTATTCACAGATTTGCTGCTTCCAAAAAAGCAATACACCCCACTTTACCAGTTCCACCTCAGATCACTGCTCTGCTTAACACATGGCACTTAGATATGTTTATAGTGAAATCAAGTTATTTAACAAAGCATAGAGAGTCAAACGGTAGCAAGTAGAAGTGGTTACATACAAGACAAAACCGTAACACACTCTAGAGCCTAGACTTAATTAACATACTTTCATGTCTAATAAAGTATTGCTCTCCAGTGCTTTACAGCCAGGCTGGCTGTGACCCTCTTCTCATGAGACAATCGCACTGCCAGCTTGTCTCAGTGGTGAAGGATCCTGTGTGGTTCTTTGCATTCCCTGATATACCAGACTAATCCTTTGATCTTAGTCATAAGTAGAACACCCCTTGGCCGATTGGTTTTTCCTGAAGATTTTCCCTCTTATAGTTTTCACAACCTTTTAACGTGTATCTAGGTCAGTATACAAATAGGCATCCATTATGAGGCATACAATATACAATACTGTCATGGCCAGGCAGAGAGAGCTGTTACCTCCTGCCTGAAAGCAACATAACCAGGAGGTGACATACCTTACCTCCCAGACCTTCAGAACATAATTTTTAGTGAAGATAAATATTAAATATGATCTGTACATTCATTTTGAAATGACTCTCTGTGACGGTCCATGCCCCTAGGGTCAGGGCCGCGTGGCCTATTCATCACAGTCTATAGCGTGGCCTAGCAGCCAGAGTCTATAGCGCCACCCTTGGGTGCAGGACAGCATGGCCTAGCGGCCAGAGTCTATAGCGCCGCCCTTGGGTGTCGGGCAGCACGGCCTAACGGCCAGAGTCTACAAAGCAGCCCTTTGGTGCAGGGCAGCGTGGCCTAGCGGCCAGGGTTTACAAAGTGTTTGGGCACCCCTTTTGGGGTGGGGCAGCCCCAGTAGGGGGGCCTGGGCCCACCCGACTCCACCGGGCCCCGACCCAGGGCCCTAACAGTGGCGTAGCAGCTTGCCACTGACTCAGTGGAGAGATCCTACCGAAACACTCTGAGTTTTCCTGGGTGGGAGTTACCACTCCGTCACCCTCCCTGGGTCACTTCCTACCATAGTCTGAGTGGGGGTTTCCAATGAAATGTCGGGTCCTCTGTGTTCAGCAGGGCCAGTCGTCTCCAGGGGTTCCTCCAGTCGCAGGGGTGCAGGCGGACCGTGGACGGCTTCGATTCCCAGTGCAGTCCAAGGCTGTGGCTGGCCTTCCGCAGGAGCTTCCGAGGCAAGTCCTTCCCCTGCGACCTCCAGCCCAGAATGAGGTGGTCTCCCTCCCTTTATACTCCCTAGAGCACTTGGAGTATGCCCAGTCTTGCCAAGGAGGCGGGACTTCCGCTGTCAATACCATGGTCTTAACCCCGTCTAGGCTTGTGCGGGGTAAGCAGACCCTGTCACACTCTCGTAGAGACCTCACATGCAACCCTTTGATGAACTATTATGCAGATATCTGACCCAGTGGGTCCTGGTAAAACACTGTGCAGCCCCTGTGCACTCTGCCAGTTGGCACAAAGAGGTTCCTGGGTGCCAGGAGCCAAATACTAAACTTCTAGCAAAACCCCTTTGTACCCTCTCATCATTGATCCATTTTGTGTGGACCACTTCTTGATAGTTCAGGGAGAGTTACGATACTTTTCTTTGTTAGGATGGATAAATATGATTTGGTAGGTAAGTAGTCGTATGTCCATTATGCAGGTGGGCAAACTGCTGCACATAGAAGCTGTAATTTGATATGGTCACACCGGATCAGTGGTATGGCAAGTAATTCTCTGAATTCCCCCACAAAGCACTTCCTAATATAGGGGTGCTTGCTGAAATACTTCTGTTGTTTCTGAGGCCACTTGCTACCTGAGGGAGCAAGCCTGTTCTTTCCAAAAGCATCACTCTAGGCTGCAAGTAATAAGAGATTCCCCAGGCCAGCCGTGGTTAGAATAGATTGAAAAAGGAGGGGGAAGGTTTTGCTGTATGAGCCAAGGAGAATGGAGAGTTTGGGGGTGAGGTCTGCATTATCCAAGCTAGGGGAGCTCTTGTGCTCTTGATAGATGGGGAGCTGTGCTGCTCCTCTATCCCCTGTATTCCAGTGACGCTCGAATGCTAATTTTCCTTAAATCCCTGCCAGAAGTACAATGCCAATGTTCAGTGTTAATACAGAGTGCTGACTTGCATTGCTGACAGGACTAACGTGTGAATCCAGCCTTCCTGGACTCATTCTGTTAGATGAGATTGAGGAGATAAAGGTCTGTTTCTTTACCCTTATCAATCAAGCCATGGTGGCTTTTTTTTCTTTTGGTTGTTAAAGATTAGTCATGAACGGGCAGTTCAGGAAATACTGTTAGTTTGATTTTTGAATTAACACCCGATCTTCATTCCAGGCTACAGAATTCATGGTGCAGAGTTGTATTCCTGTTCAATTTGAAAATGCACCGAATGCCATATTGGGGAAGCTGCTGACACGGCCCTCTGGTATCCATGGTTACCACCAGACAGTCAGCGGTCCATTGTGATGTGTGTGTAACTGTTCTTACTAGTGTGTTTTTCCTAATAACATGAATATTCAGAGCTTTGGCAGTGCTGTCCATAAAGGCTAACTCTTTGTCCTGAACAATTCCAGCACTCCTGAGGCAGATGCTCTGCTCTCTGCATGTTTTGACATTCTCCTTTTTTGTGAGCAATAAGCAAGTTAAAGTAAAAAAGAATAGAAATGGGGCCAGAGTGAAGACAGGAGGGAGAGTTTCTTCTCTCTAACTGGTGGAAGTGGTTGGCCCCATGGGGTTATCGATTCTTACTTGGGTGGTGACAACACACTGTGAAATCCTCCAATCATTTCTCTAAAATAAAAAAATAGACCAGAGAGCATTGCTGGGCTCCACTGACACCCGTCTGTTGATGCAACCCAGTTTTATTCCTTTTTTGTTACCTGACAGACAATGTCATGACAAAGATGTCACAGTACAAGTACTTGGATGAAGAACAGCTAGAAGAAGATTAACCAAGTAAAGTGGAAGTGATGCTCATAGGAAAAGGGAAAGATTTTGGGGAATTAGCTGAAACCCTGATCAAAAGCATCCACTCTTCAATGCAAAATAGCATGAAGACTTGGTGTCTTAATGTTAATCACTTTTCCTTAAGTGAGCATGACCGGTAGTAACTGTCACGAGGAACATCTTATTCCAGCTCCACCTTGACAGGATTCAACACACTTCCCTCTTGGATGAGGACCTAGCAACTACAATTCACACATTTCTCTCCTCAAGACTCTATTCCTGTAATGCTCTGCCAGCAGAGCTAATGGTCAAGGCCACTCAGACTTCAGTAGAAGTCATATGTGGCTCATACCCACATTGAGCAGGTCTAAAAAAATTGAGGACTTCACCCCAGTATCTCTCATCACTACCAGGTCTAGTTCAAGGTCCTGGCTGTAAAAATTAAAGCCCTCAGAAGACTGGAACCAGCTACCTCAGAGACTACCTACTCATTTGCAATCTTCTGAGACAGCCGTGCTCAATGGGAACAAACAATCCTTCTGAACATTTTAGAGCCTCCAGGCAATGGGTTGTGGGTATTGTGTGTACTTCCTGGCTGTGGAGCACCCTCCTGGAGAAGAGAGGCAAGCACGTGGTGAAGCCCACATTTCCAGGAAAGCCAACCCACAATAACAAAAGCTGGAAGAGGGAGAGAGAAATCCAGATAAAAGCTAGCAAACCTTATGATGGCAAGAGCAGAGTCCATTTTTGAATAAAGTTTTGGGGTTTTGCTACATCTGATCTATCTTAAGCTATAGATTATATAGTGCTTAGAACATAAGAACATAAGAACGGCCATACTGGGTCAGACCAAAGGTCCATCTAGCCCAGTATCCTGTCTACCGACAGTGGCCAATGCCAGGTGCCCCAGAGGGAGTGAACCTAACAGGTAATGAGCAAGTGGGGAGGGATAGCTCAGTGGTTTGAGCATAGGCCTGCTAAACCCCGGGTTGTGCGTTCAATCCTTGAGGGGGCCACTTAGGGATCTGGGGCAAAATCAGTACTTGGTCCTGCTAGTGAAGGCAGGGGGCTAGTGAAGGCAAGGACTTGATGACCTTTTGGGGTCCCTTCCAGTTTTATGAGACAGTTATATCTCCATGTATATAATATAAGTGATCTCTCTCCTGCCATCCATCTCCACCCTCTGACAAACAGAGTCTAGGGACACCATTCCTTGCCCATCCTGGCTAATAGCCATTAATGGACTTAACCTCCATGAATTTATCCAGTTCTCTTTTAAACGCTGTTGTAGTCCTAGCCTTCACAACCTCCTCAGGTAAGGAATTCCACAAGTTGACTGTGAGCTGTGTGAAGAAGAACTTCCTTTTATTTGTTTTAAACCTGCTGCCTATTAATTTCATTTGGTGACCCCTAGTTCTTGTATTATGGGAATAAGTAAATAACTTTTCCTTATCTACTTTCTCCACATCACTCATGATTTTATATACCTCTATCATATCCCCTCTTAGCCTCCTCTTTTCCAAGCTGAAAAGTCCCATCCTCTTTAATCTCTCCTCATATGGGACCCGTTCCAAACCCCTAATCATTTTAGTTGCCTTTCTCTGAACCTTTTCTAGTGCCAGTATATCTTTTTTGAGATGAGGAGACCACATCTGTATGCAGTATTCAAGATGTGAGCGTACCATCGATTTATATAAGGGCAATAATATAGTCTCCGTCTTATTCTCTATCCCCTTTTAAATGATTCCTAACATCCTGTTTGCTTTTTTGACTGCCTCTGCACACTGCGTGGACATCTTCAGCGAACTATCCACGATGATTCCAAGATCTTTTTCCTGATTCGTTGTAGCTAAATTAGCCCCCATCATATTGTATGTATAGTTGGGGTTATTTTTTCCAGTGTGCATTACTTTACATTTATCCACATTACATTTC
This sequence comes from Trachemys scripta elegans, assembly GCF_013100865.1. Lineage (NCBI taxonomy): Eukaryota > Metazoa > Chordata > Testudines > Emydidae > Trachemys > Trachemys scripta. The sequence goes on along the minus strand of NC_048299.1, from coordinate 129,540,635 downwards.
ATTTGCCTTTTTGTTGGCCAATCACGTAGTTTTGTGAGACCTTTTTGGAGTTCTTCACAGTCTGCTTTGGTCTTAACTATTTTGAGCAGTTTAGTATCATCTGCAAACTTTGCCACCTCACTTTTTACCCCTTTCTCCAGATCATTTCTGAATATGTCCACTGGATCCCCCTTGTTCACATGTTTGTTGACCCCTTCAAAGAACTGTAATAGATTAGTAAGACACGATTTCCCTTTAAAGAAACCATGTTGACTTTTGCCCAACAATTTATGTTCTTCTATGTTTCTGACAATTTTATTCTTTACTATTGTTTCAACTAATTTGCCCGGTACCGATGTTAGACTTACCGGTCTGTAATTACCAGGATCACCTCTAGAGCCCTTTTAAAATATTGGCGTTACATTAGCTATCTTCCAGTCGTTGGGTACAGAAGCCAATTTAAAGGACAGGTTACAAACCCTAGTTAATAGTTCCGCAATTTCACATTTGAATTCTTTCAGAACTCTTGGGTGAATGCCATCTGGTACCGGTGACTTGTTAATGTTAAGTTTATCAATTAATTCCAAAACCTCCTCTAGTGACACTTCAATCTGAGACAGTTCCTCAGATTTGTCACCTACAAAAGCCGGCTCAGGTTTGGGAATCTCCCTAACATCCTCAGCCGTGAAGACTGAAGCAAAGAATTCGTTTAGTTTCTCCGCAATGACTTTATCGTCTTTAAGCACTCCTTTTGTATCTCGATCATCAAGGGGCCCCACTGGTTGTTTAGCAGGCTTCCTGCTTCTGATGTACTTAAAAACATTTTGTTATTACCTTTGGAGTTTTTGGCTAGCCATTCTTCAAACTCCTCTTTGGCTTTTCTTATTACATTTTTACACTTATTTTGGCAGTGTTTATGCTCCTTTCCATTTACCTCACTAGGATTTGACTTCCACTTTTTAAAGGAAGTCTTTTTATCTCTCACTGCTTCTTTTACATGGTTGTTAAGCCATGGTGGCTCTTTTTTTTCTTTTACTGTGTTTCTTAATTTGGGGTATACATTGAAGTTGGGCCTGTATTATGGTGTCTTTAAAAAGCGCCCATGCAGCTTGCAGGGATTTCACTTTAGTCCCTGTACCTTTCAATTTCTGTTTATCTAACCCCCTCATTTTTGCATATTTCTCCTTTTTGAAATTAAATGCTTGATTGCCCCACCCCATAAGCAGCCACACAGCTGTGTAAAGGAGAGAAAGGACTCCCTCCTCCCCCTTCTGTCCATGTTAGTTGTCCATATTTCATTTTGAGGCCTGGAGGAAATGCACTAGCTTAGGATGACCAGACAGCAAATGTGAAAAATCGGGACGGGGGTGGGGGGTAATAGGAGCCTATATAAAAAAAAGACCCAAAAATTGGTACTGTCCCTATAAAATCAGGACATCTGGTCACCCTACACGAGCTGCATGTTCTGACTCCCCTACCGCAAGCAAGTGACTGGGGAACGGATGGAGCTGTGCCTTTGCCTCCCTACCTGTTGGCTAGCATTGTTGGCCAGGTGCAAAGGGGAAACATGCTGCACTATTATAATGGATAAAGAAAGTTACCTCTTCCATCCCCACCCCCTGTCTCAGGGGAAAAGGCGTAATTGTGATGTAGACAAAACTCTCCTGGGTCAGTAAAGCCATATGCCACTCCCTATGTATGGCTGAACATCAAGGCTCAGTCTTAGCCCATTACTGCTACTCCATAAATATCTTAGCTTAGATAAAAGGCAGGCTGCTCTGGTTAGCTAGAAATGCATATGGCCCAGGCTGCTTGCTTCTGCTGACAGCAATAGAAAGTAACTGGCAAAACATGAGTTCCTAACAGATTGGTCCATTTCCTCTCCCCAAAAATCTAGGTGAAATTGAATAAATTTTTAAACAAAATTTGTTGGAAAAAATGTGTCATATTGTCACAAACTTCTCCCCTTTTTTGATCACCTTGGCTTAAAAGTTTTAAGTTGTTGTGGGGTTGTTTTTTATTTTAGGTTGGGGCTTACTTTCTATATGACTACAGTACCCTGTGCAAAGGCAGCCATTGGGAGCAGGCCCCATTGTGCTAAGCATTGTGCAGACAGTAAAATTCGGTCTTTGCTTAAAAGATCTTATAATTAATTTAAAACAAGATGCAATGAGGTGGTGTTAAAACCGGAGGAGAGAAAAAGGGAAGGAGAATGACAAGTGATTACATAGGCCATTTAGTATTCAACTTGATTACAACTGACATAAAAATATTGAATCTTGTGCTTTTAGTGAAACCTCTACTTTTGATATTTTGTTTTGTTTCCATCCTTTGCCTACGTCAGTGGGTCGTAAGTGTTACCTTCTGCCTGTATCTTGTGTTTCTTTAAACCTTTATTAAAACTGTGTTGGATCAGGTTCAAAATTAGCCAAAACACATTAGCCTATCCCTAATTGTAAATATGCCTGAGCATAAGAAAAATCCAACACAACACTTTACTGCATTAAAACTGATGATGTGGTATGTAAATAAATGGAATGGTCAGCTGTATAGAAATTGGCTAAAATGCTTCAGCTATCCCAGTCCCTTCTACCCACCATTATGCTGTTCACAGCTATTTTGAAATCAGAATATTTTTCTGCAACTTTTCTTCTGTCCTAATTTGTTTCCCTGATAAACTAAATCTAACCAAGAGTAATCATGCAGAACAGCCTATTTGTGTCTAATGCACATGTAAATGTTGATTGCTGGATATCTGTTAAAATTATAAAATATAATGCATGAAAAATAGATAAGGCTGTATGTGTAATGTCAAGACCCTTCTGACGTGAAATCACTTGAGTTTTGCTCACATGGTGAACCACTTCATGTTTCATTTCTGTTACAGTATCTGTACGCTTCCTCTTCCCTCTCTGGCACTTGTTGATACTTAACATCAAATACTTACTGTGTCTGCTCAGCAGTGCTGTTATGTTAAGGCACGCAGACCCGAATACAATGCAACTCCAAATTAATCTGTACCTGCTAAAGTTCAGTCATTAGGAAGGCAATGTATAGATAGCATGACCTCTTCTAAGGGATGAGTGTTATTATGGGAGGTGCACAGAATGACTGCTATTTTATCCCATTATAGCAGATGAAGGAGACATAATTTATTTGGTTGTCACTGGCATGAACCCCACAAATTCTGGCTGCTTTTCACTAGCTGTGCCTGTTTGCCCTTTAGTCCACCTGCCACAGATAGATTTATATACGTGGTTTATGATTAGGATATGAATTGAGGCTTTGTAGTTACAGATAATCACTGATTTTATAATACATATCACACAAGTACTGTGCTTGAAAAGGAAATGGGCATATTTTCATGAATGTTGGTATAGAAAGCAAATGATAATCGCTTATCTGCCTGAAAGTATCTGCATGCTAACATAATAGAAGGGTCGAGTGACTGTAGCACAAGACTGATAATCAGGTGTTTGAGTCTATTCAAGGTTTTGTCACTGATCCTGTGCCTTTGCACAAATCACTTTTTGCCTCAGTTTACCCCTCTGAAATAAAGATACTATTCCCTTACCACTTCGGCTTGCTTAATTAACTCTTTTAAAGTTTAAAATGTTTAAAATGCTCAGAAGGAAGGTTTTATATTAGTTCAAAGTATTGTTATTACTTGAAATTGATAGATGTCTTGTTTGTTTAAAAAATGGATTACCCAGTGTCATATAGTTGCAGAAAAATACTACATTTGGGCATTGGGAATACATGTTGAACTGTCAGAGGGACACTGAGTAGTTAACCTTGTAAAAAAACTCCCCCCCACCCTTCACAAACTAAGTGGGGGGAGTTGAGCAAACATGGGGAGAGATTTCTAAATGATATGATATTGAAAGAGAACCAGAATGATATCACAAGTGATAGAGAAGCTGTAGTGTGTAGAAGCTGCTGAGTAACAGTGGTATTGAAAAGCTTATTTGACATTTGAGATATCTGAGAATGTGTGGGAGAATGAAAATTGTTTATCAGTAAGAACATAGTAAATTTGTACATTCATAACACTACAATAGGTATCAAGTATCAGAGGGGTAGCCGTGTTAGTCTGAATCTGTAAAAAGCAACAGAGGGTCCTGTGGCACCTTTAAGACTAGGTAGTTTTAAATGATTGCAGTGTTACTTTTTCTGGGTTTGCAGAGTCACTTAGCTCAACACTCCATTTGTTGAGGCAATTACATCGCTACCTCGATATAACGCGACCCGATATAACACAAATTCGGATATAACCTGGTAAAGCAGTGCTCCGGTGGGGGAGGGGGGCTGCGCACTCTGGTGGATCAAAGCAAGTTCGATATAACACGGTTTCACCTATAACGCGGTAAGATTTTTTGGCTCCCAAGGACAGCGTTATATTGAGGTAGAGGTGTATTTGCCAGTTTTGACTTCCTGTTAAAGTCTCATTTCTAAGATTGTAGATTGTAGATCTTATCTCCCCTCTGCCAAGTGGTAGCAGCTTTTGGGGATCTTGCAAGTCTGTTTCCCACTGATGGTGAAATCAGTGACACTGAGTAAAGGTGTTTTCTTAGCAGAGCTAGTTGGTTTCTCCTAGCTACACCAGCCCTTGAACAAGGATGGTCACTAATAGTACATAAGCAACCTCCTCTTCTGGGGGGCAGTAGGGTGGTCAGATGACCATTTCGGAATTCAGATGTTAAAGTCGTTTTTGGAGTTACCTACATATGAATCAGTTTGTTTCAGTGTGTCTTCTTGTGTGAATGTAAACCGATGAGGGATCCGCAGATGCCAACACACATTAGACAGATGTGGTTGCATGTTTTTGCCACAGGCTGCTTTCTTCACTCATACTCTTTGGCTTTTTCTGATGGCTTTAACTGCAGATGAACAGGTCTGCCATCATTCAAAACATCCTACATTTTATCCAATGGGTTTCAACAAAGATTTCAAGCTCCATTCCATCAGGGTACAGGTCTTAGCTATTTGCCTTCTGAGGCCCTTATAGGATGTGTCAATCCTTTGGGTCCTATTCCTACAATACCATGTTTATCAAGGCCCTTTCTATAAGGAGGCTCAATTGCAGAACAATTATACCTCAACAGACCCTTTCTCATCTCTCGTTCAAAGTTTGTGCTGCTCTACCTTAAAACCTCTGAGAAATGCATCCCTGTGACTATTAACTCTCAAAATCGCCATGCTAGTCACCATCTATCAGCTTACTGATTCAGCCTATACCCTTGGGCTTTCGTGATTCTTTGCCTCCTGTATGCATCCTGCATGCATCCTGGTAGATGGCACTATAACACTGTTTTATTCTTTCAAGATTATGTTAGAAGAGGCGGGATCTTGCCAAACTCCTTTACCAGTGAGTTAACTGACTTTTAGGATCTGATGAAAGGTGCCAAGATGGTACAGGCCTGGATCCTGAAACCCCCTGTTTACCCACAGAATAACTACAGCATGTGCAGCAACAGTGCAGCGTTGGCTCGTACAGCAAAACCTTCCCCCTCCTTTTTCAATCTATTCTAACTAAACCCAGTGAATTGAGAGAGGCTGGGGACAGGTATGTGTACCTGGTAGTGTGGGCCCCTTTTGAGGGCCCTAAACACCACTCTTGCCCCTCCTCTCTCCACTGTGCAACAACAGAGCTAATTTTGACTCCATTAGGAGTTTTGTTACATGCTACAAAGATGAAATCACTGATATCTGGGTCTAAGCATTCAACCTACTTTGGGCTAGTGGTGCACTGGCACTGAGGCTCCCCTACTACCAGCTAAAATCACTGAGAGCTGAAGTCACTAAGGCCTGGTCTACACTGCGGGGGGAGGAGGGTGTCGACGCAACTTCAGCTATGGGAATACCGTAGCTGAAGTCAAGATATCTTATACCGACTTACCTCCTGTCCTCACAGCGCGGGATCGACGGCCGCGGCTCCCCCGTTGACTCCGCTACCGCCGCTCGCTCTGGTGGAGTTCCGGAGTCGACAGGAAGCGCGTTCGGGGATCGATATAGTGCATCTTAACGAGACGCGATATATCGATTCCTGATAAATCGATCGCTACCCGCTGATACGGCGGGTAGTCTGGACATACCCTAAGAGCTGAGATCACTGAGTGCTGTGTTAAGTGTGTGTGTGTGGGGAGGGAGGCTGAAGACAAGTTGGTGAGTGGCTAGCAGGATGGATAGTGGAGAGGAGCGGATAGTGGAGAGGCGCGGCTGGCGGAGTGGATAGCAGAGGGGCGCGGCTGGTGGAGCGGATAGCAGAGGGGTGCAGCTGGTGGAGCGGATAGCAGGGTGGCTGGCAGAGCAGAGCAGCTGGCGGTGAAGACTGCAGCAGAACCCCATGGAGAGGCGTGGCAATTGGCCATCAACCCGAGCAGTGGAGCATGTAAGATGCCTCCCCGCCATACTTCCCTCACTTCCACCCAGGCTCGGGGAGGTAAACTCTGCAGATGAACTTCTGAACTCTGGGGGGCTGCACTGACCAAGGACAGAAACTGTGGGAGGTGGTGACTGTTGGCTTGCTGGACTCAAGAACCAATCTGGGGCCGCACTGACCAAGGTCAGAAACTGTGGGTGGGGTGACTGTTGGGTTGCTGGACTTAAGATCCTGAGGGGAAAAGGACACTGCCAAACTTACTTGGGAGTGAGTCTTTTGCTCATGGTTTGTGTTATGAATCCTGTTTGTGGTGTTTCCCCAACATAATGCCGCATTGTTTCCCTCCTTTATTAAAAGGCTTTTGCTACACTCAGACTCTGTGCTTGCAAGAGGGGAAGTATTGCATCTTAGAGGCGCCCAGGGGGGTGGTATGTAATTGTCCTAGGTCACTGGGTGGGGGCTCGAGCCGGTTTGCACCTGAAGAGAAGTAATAACCTTTTTTTATATAAAATGAGTACATTAAATAGCACTTCAATATACATATTAAAATTATTTAATGTTCCAGAATCTTACCAAGTGTGCGTTAATGTAAGTGTTGTGACAAAAGTCAGTGGTAACTTCCAACACTATATAACAACAGCTAAGGAGATGAGCCAAACAATGGAACTGTATCTTTCATCCTGAAAGGTTACTTAGTCATAAAAGTGACACTTCAAAAAAGGGCAAATCGTTGAATAAACTATTCCCTCAGATCTAGTGTACACTTGTGGATGCTCTTCAATATTATTTCCCACCTACGTAACTCTGTCTTGTCAATGGCGTACAAGTAGGACTCTACGGACTTGGTTTCTATTCAGAGCTCTTCTACTTGACCTTATACAAGAAATTTATTTTTTTGTGCCTTAGTTTTCCTATATATGAAATATATGTACCTTATATCTTATAAAAAGGTTTTGAGATCTATGCTAAGAATCAGTATTACATTTTATTCAGCCACTGTTAGTTTCTGGAATAGCAACTGATTGCTGTAATTAGCTAAATGGAAGGTAGGCATTAGGAATATGCGCAACTCTTAAATTTTTTTATTTTAGTGGATTGTCTACTTAAGTATTTTAGATAATTCACTTAATGACACCTCTAGAGGCACTGAAAAGTGCCCACATAATGAGAATGATGCTTATTGTACAGAGGAGGTGAATAAAATGGGATGAGACTTAGACATACAAATTAATGAATGGTATTACAGTAGATAGATTGAGCACTTCTATTGACCCTCCCACATAATACAAGAAAAATGTGATTTCAATGAACCTGAAAGGCAACACATTTAAAATGGATAAAGGGAAATATTTTATGCACAGTCTAAGGAACTTATTGCCATAAGATACCACTGAGGCCAGGAGCAATAGGACTCAAAAAAGGATTAGACATGGATATAGCTAGCCAGAACATCCAGAGTGGTAGGGTTTTATTTTTTAAAAAAAAGCTTGACTAGAATGTGAATCTTTGTGCTTCAGTGCAACTATATATACTACCAGCTACTGAAGTTTAATGAAGGCATTGGTTTTTCCCTATGGGAAGGTATTCTGTGGCTTCAAAGGTATTGCTGTGGAGTTCTTTTGCACCTTCCTCTGAAGCGTCTGTGATGGTTACTGTTCGAGGCAAGGTACTGAACTCGGTGGGTCACAGGTCTGATGCAATGTGGCTGCTTTTGGTTGAAGCTTCACCATCATTTCCACTCTAAGGCATCATTTTCAACTGCTTGTAATTTTGTCAGTCATAGCTTTTGGGCTGAAGTTTGGCAGGTGTGTTCTCAGTTTATGTACAAATGATTTTTTGAAAGTTTTGAGTGAAACTTGGTCATCCTCCCTTGCCCAACTCCTGGGAAACTTTCTCATAGAAAATATATTGTGGTCCTGATTATTAAAGTATACTTACTATTCCACTTTCCGGCTGGTTTTTCACTGCAGCATCTCTGAGACAGCAAGATGTGACCATGTTCAACTTATGTTACATGGAAAGGAAAATGTAGCATCACAATCTGCCTTTACTGCCTGGTACTTTACCGGGCATAATAGCAGTATACTGACAGTAATCTCTTCCAAAGCCCTTTTAGACACTAATGGAAATTATCAGTCTGTACATAATTATGTATTGCTGCAGTATGCCTGAGAGATGAGTGACTGCAGGCTCTGTTGGAGGGATTAGACGTTGTAGCTGAGTGAGCAGCCCTGGTCCAGCTCTGGGTTTGCCTCACAGATGGTAGAGGAGAGTCACCATGTTAATTTAGATGTATTGACTTCCTGATAATGGTTACAGCAATATATACCAGGGATGAGCAGAAATTAACCACTCTTTTCACTGAATATTTTTACTTAAGATTAGTCAGGATCACAGGAGGAGATCATTCTGTGTTAAACAAACCCAAGTGCTCGTTTTGAGGGGCTAGTCAACCACACCTGCAGTATGAGTGGGGGGGGGGGGGGGGGGGGAGGGGGGGGAATGCAGGCCACAAAGCAAGCCTTTAATGAGATTTATTTGTGATTTTAAGAGGGAAGGGCTTGGAATACAATGTAAGTAAAAGTAGAGGACTGTTTACAGCAGCCAAATATATATTATATTCACTAAATCAAAACCATAGTTCAAGCAAGGCTGCTTCCATATTCTAAAAGAATAATAAGTACGGAGGAGATAGGGGCATAAAACACCTTGGGTCATGATATGAGCCAGGTAACCCACATCTGCTGTGAGAGAAAATGCATCCCCAGAGATGATAATTCTTTATCAAACACTTCCACTCTTATTGGATCCCTACATGGAAACTTGCTTGCTTTTTGGAGAAGGGGTAGAGATTGTTTTGCACACAGGCCAGTTCTACACTACAGACCTATATCGGTATAATTACATCACTCAGGGGTGTGGAAATGGACACCTTTGAGCAATGCAGTTAAACCAACCTACCCACCCAGTGTCTGACAATATTATGTCGCTGGGAGAGCTTCTCCCACTGGCATAGCTACCGCCTCTTGGGGAGGTGGATAAACTACGGTAATGGGAAAAGCTCTTCCCGCAGTGTAAGAGCATCTTCGCTAAAGTGCTACAGCTGCGTCACAGCCTTCCATGGAACTCTTCAAGTAAGTTAAACAGCAGCCAGAATGCAGTACTACCCAACACTTGCATAAAGAGAGAATAAAACACAACTTCAGCATGGTGATGTTTAAATCCAATGTAAAGATTGGTCAAGAACTAATTTTTTTTGGTTCAGTTTGTCTCATTTGCTTCAACAAGATTAATTAGAAAATACTTAAATACCTGAAATGAAATGAAATAAAATATTATAGTTTCGTATTAGTGTTATAGCTACTCTCTTTTCAACTGATGCTTTAAAAACACCAACAAATTACAAAGGAGGAAGTGGATTCTTTCTATTAAACTCTCAAATTATTTTAATGCTCAAAGCAATTGTTAAAAAAATACACGTGAAAGGAAACAATCATAACAATCATCATCAAAGACAGAAATATGTCATGAAAGGAAAATCCATTTGTCTGTGAACACTTTGATAAATTCAAGGTTAAGAAGACAGTGCTGTCTTCTTGCTTCAAATAACATGTACTGTTTCCATTGGTCTTTGAAAACAGAGTTGCTTTGTAAAATTCATCGTCTCATCCTATCCAGAACCATTAGATAATTGCAAATTTGGATGAAGAACTTTTTGTCTAGATCTCAGCAAATAATTTATAACCAATCATGCGGTTGACTAGCACTCTTCTTTTTCATGTGTGGACTGTTTGCAAGCAGATCGCGACTTTTTTTGTTCACAACTATTAACCGAGTGAATATTTTTTGCCAATAATTGTGCTTCATAGATAGTTTGCGGGCAGTTGGAGAATTTTCAGAATTTGCGTTGTGAGTTGTGTTGGTTTAGTTTTCATTGATCACATAATATGTGTATTCTCTAACTCTTGGAATGAGGCATCTAGTTTATTACCAGTACTTCTATACTATTGTCTTTCCCACTGAGCAGAAGTAAATTTCAAACCCCCTATGTACTTGCACCTTTACAGTGAAGTTGGAAGAGTAGTAAAAGGGGCAGGTTGAAGGCAGAGAACAGAAATGTCTGAAGAGGCCTGGGTTTAATTGAGATACTCAGCACACTTACAAGGTGCTGGTCTGCATATTCACCCCTTTAGGTTTTAAACATCACACCAGAAAGATGCAGCCTATCTGCCAGCATTTCTAGTAATGCAGGGTGAAGTTCCCCCTGTACTCCCTCTTAATTTTTTATCTTGCCCTTTTACGTGCAACATGCTGATGCTGTGCAAGATCAAATACAAAACTGAAATTTCATTTCCCTTAGGTCAAATGGGCACCTCATACATGAAGGCTTTGTTCCTGTAGGTCCTTGCACAGTGAAGAGCAGTGTGGGAAAGGCTGTTGGAGTGCAGCACCGATGTGAGATCACACATGATGCTTGCACAAGGAGAGTTACCGCTGATGGCCTGGTGTTCTGTTGGCATGGAATGTCTTAATGTCCCTTTATTACCTGGTACACTTGGCAGCTATAGGCCAGCATCTTGCTTGATGTTCCTTGTAACTCGAGCAGTGGCGAAGCAGTTAACTAAACACACAGGTTTTTTTTAAGGCCTTCTTCTTCCTACCAAAATACAAGATATTTGAGGGCAAAGGGGTTGAAGATAAATATGGGAAGGTGGGGTATCAGTACATCTGCCATAGTGTATTTCTGCTATGGAAAGACATCAGTCTGTTGCTGAACATTCTTATTTATTTATATACAATATTACGGTGTAACAAAGAACCTTCAAGTATATCCTTTCCTGTGCTTCAGCTTAACTCACTGAAAACCCATGAAGAGACAGAACTCTGGCCTGTGGTTAAGCAAAAAAGTGATGCATAGAGTCAAACCCAGGTGATTAGGAAATGTTAATAAGATGTAAAGTGAGAGTTAAAATACAACGGCCCTGGGTTTGACTCTGTATCACTAATATTTTTAGAAATCCTCTGGATAGGCAGAGCTCCGCTTGTGCTTCAGCAAAGTTAAGATAAAGTACAAGAAACTGAATGTAATAGCAGTTCTCCATAATTTGCCCTGATGACCCTGGTTGTACAATTTAGCATGTGTGGTCAGCGGCCACTAGGTTGATTTTCTTTCCACAACAAATATAGTGCCCTGAAAAGTCCTGTAAAAGTCGATGTACCACATACATCTTCACCCTTTTCTATTCCTGTAGGAATCATTTACACTATTAGGAATTCAAAAAAGGCATGTGTGTGGAACAAATATAACTTGCTTAAATTATGAAGTATGTCAGACAAGGTGTTCTGCTGCCGCTGTCACCTAATACACCAAGCAGTAATACTACATCAGTGTGTTCCACTGTCACTTCTGTGGAACGTCAATTGAATACAAGCATATTCTGCTACAGCACAACGGCTGGAGATGATAACCAGCAGCAAAGGGGATACAAAGAGAACTTCCCTGATTGAGTTTGGGCAGGCCACGCTGTTAATCTTTGACCCATGCCTGAGCTCAGTTGATCAGGTAAATAATCATTTATATTTTAGAGTCAGGAAACTTGCTAACCTAGTGCAAACGAAACTAAAGTTAAAATGCAAGTAGGAGTAAGCAAAGAAACGTGACCATTATTTTAAAATGGGCTTTGCAGTGGGTCAGAGGCCTAGTAGTAGTAATAGTTAATGTAAGGCCATTATTTGGCTTAATCTAAGTTTAGCATAAGTAAGTAACATTGGGTCAGAAGATTTAGCAATATGTACCATGTGATAGAGTTAGACTGCAAAGGCGATATTTAGCCAGACATTTTAACCACATTGTATAGAGAACCATCTAACTGCACAAATGCTTATGACATTTGTTGGAACCCCAAAATATATAGCAGGAATGACAAATGGATAAGCGGCCAAGACTTAAATAAATATGGTCTTGGAAATAGGTAGGTGTAAGGAATAGGTGCATGAAAAGGAATCAAACCCAACCCTCAGAAGGGTAGTGACAACCCACAGCCTGGTGCATTTGTGAGTACACATGATGCAGATTCTGCTGTTATACTTATCTTGGGTTTTTTTTTGTTATGTGATTTTGCGTATATTGCGTGATATTGATAAAACTCAAAGTTTCTGTGTGTCTCACTAATCATCTTCATAATTAATGTCTAAGTAGCCACCAACGCATGAACCAGTTACTAATGACCAGTGCTTTTTGCACCAAAAATTGAGACTAAATGAAGCTGCTGAAAGTGCTTGAAGAACATCTGTCTACAACCCATGAGATGGACCAATGTGATTCCATGGCAAATGGAAGCAAGTAAATAATACTGGGACTCTTGTTAGCAGAAATTCTCAATGCCTCCCTATGGGAAGGCAAAATATGTTGGGCTCATTCAAATGAACAGTTGTCGGACCCTTTCCCAAGTAAACTGTCTCTTAATGCTAACAATGTATTACTGCCTTGTCTGTAACCTTCTCTTGGGAAATGGTTAAAAGATTATGACAAAGCAGTTCCAGCCTTCTCCAGCGATCTCTGGTTTCAGTGACATGCAGTCAATCCTGCTTGAGACCTGGATATGATAGATAGATTGCACTGACTTTCTTAGTGGTTTCCTAGCAATGAGCAAAGATAGCAGTTAACGTGGATTGAAACACGAGCAGTTCTCACTGCACAGATGAAAGGAGAGCTGTGGGAGACAGCTATACAGCCAAGACAGGAACAGGAGGGGAGCTCTCCCTCTGCTTATAGCAGAGAAATTTACGGTATCCCGCAGCCAAAGGCCAGGAGTCCATTCTGATTTTTGTGTATGTGGATCTGTTGATGACTTCTGATACCATTGATCATGATAGTGTTGACTTGTCTGAAGATCTTGGCTGGAATAGAAATGTGTTTGAATAGCTCTTTGCTCTGAGGCAGATCTTGGAGAGTAGCATTGGGAAGTTGCTCATCTGCCCACAGATATTCATGTGGAATTCTGGAGCTTTACTTTTTATCTCCCTGCTTTCCTCTGTTCAGCGTACATGTTAGACCACTGGAGACAGTGAGATACTTTGGGTTGTATTGTTATTAGCATGCTTATACTAGCTCTACATATTAATTTAATCAGACCCATATGTTGTTGTATCTTTGCTTTCCTAATGCCTGCCAAATAAGGGGCTTGGATGGTATGTCCACCCACTGACACCTGTATTTATTTATTGGGATTTATTTATCAGATTAGCCATTGCATGCTTGATGGTTCCTAGCTTTTCAGGGAGTAGCTGTAAACCTAGGTGACTTTTCCCATATGTATCAAGCTAAAGAGGTTATGAAGAGTCTTCTGAAATATAGGCCTAGTGAATTCTGTGTCTGCTACCTTCACACTAGACTCATTTGTTTCTCCACAGGACAATTTAAAGACAACTCTGAAAATTCATATGGTACAAATTGGAGGTTTCCTTGTTCAGTTGTGTCATGAATATGGAGTATATTATGTCTGTAAGCGCCATGATCAGAGGACTTCAAGGGATGGAACTCTGCTCCCTCTGGTGAGGAAGGGAAAAGTCAGCTCTGGCCAGTTTCCTTTGCATATAGTTAGCCATAATTCCTTTCTGTGGCTCCTTTTCTCCCAATAAAATACTTCTTTGTTTTCTATTCCAAAATCGACTCAGGAGTGTTTGTGAGTGGGAAAGAAGCACCTGCTCAGGCTGACAAAGGAGAGGTTTTTTTTTTTTTTTTTACTTTTTTCCCCAGAGCTGAAATAAAATAAGACTCTGGGTGAAGGCTGGAGCTATTTGTTTTAGTCAGTTGCCAGAAAGGACTGTTAAATATTTTGAATCCAGCCCTTGTTGCTGCTATTGACACCTGGCAAGAAGGGTTATACATCTCTGCTCTAAAGAGTATTGTAGTCTGATGGGCTCCCTCGCCAATCCAGGAAAAACTCAGCGCCACACACAAGTCTCTTTCAGGCCTTTCTCTCAGGGCGTGGTTTATTCTGTTGTGCAGCTTCTCTCCGAATTCATTAGTCCAGTGGTTTCCAAACTTTTTTGATCGTGCACCCCATCAGTAAAAATTTTTGAGCACGCACCCCCTACCGCGCCAGCTCTACCATTTTTGCCAAAGCAAAAAAAAAAAAAAAAAAAAAAGCGCTCCTCTTGCTGCACACCCCACTTTGGAGACCACTTCATTAGTCAATGGCTCCCACCTGTGGAATTTGGTGGAGTTCCAATGTTGTTGCTGGAGGTTCCAGGACTATGCTGAGCCCTTCAGTTCAAGCCACCAGATTGTCTGCCTGCAGCAGTGGAACAAGTTGGCAGTTCAGTTTCTCATGACCATTTTGTTTTACAACCTTTATTCTTATTTGTTTTTGTGCAGTTGCAACTTATAATCTTCTCCTCCCTCCCCTGCATTGAGTAAAAGGCATTTTGGTGGTTTCAACTGCAGTGCCTCCCTGCCATACTTCTCTGCTCCCATTCAGGTGTGGCAGAGCTATCCAACAAATACCTGGCTGAAATCTAAGCAGTGTTCCCTATGAGAGGCAGCATTTACAGGCTCTACAGAGGATAAATAATGCCCGGCCTGGTACCAGCTGGGCTCAGAGTCAGGGCAGTCAGCTGATTCTTGCACTGCTAGGGCATGAGGCTGAGTCAGACTAGCATCTTGGTTCCTACCCTGCCCCAAAGGAGCTGCAACTCCAATACCGAAAAGTTAGTTCAGGAGCTTCTGAGTGTTTGGGGAGAGAGTCTAAGGAGGAAACTATCTGGCCAGCTCAGGGCGCACGTTCCACAACCTACATGGGCTGGAGGTGGGGAGGAGAAGGATCCAGGAGTCCCCCATACCCCCAGATACTGAAGTGGATTCTCAACTCCTGGGGAAAGAAGCATAGTTCCTACACTGCTCCCTTTCCTCATGCTGTGAATTGGGAGATTCTCCTGATACTATGGAGTAAGAACTGCAAATACCAGAGATCCTAAATCCCAAAAAAAGCAAAAGCAAGTGTGTCCTTTGCAAGGCAGTGATTAGTATTGTTAATAAAAAAGAAGGTGAAAGCCCTTCACTTTTGCCTTCTCCTTCTGAGGGAGTGTTTGCTGGGGCTTTTTTAAAATAAGTCTCTCTCTCTCAGGGCTCTGTATCAGGGCCGGCTCCAGGCACCAGCTTGTCAAGCAGGTGCTTGGAGTGGCCACTCTGGAGAGGGGCGCCACGTCCAGGTATTCGGTGGCAATTTGGCGGACGGTACCTCACTGGGAGTGAAGGACCTCCCGACGAATTGCCGCCGCAGATAGTGATCACTGCTTTTTTTGTTGTTGTTTTGGCTGCCTGGGGCGGCCAAAACCCTGGAGCCGGCCCTGCTCTGTATCATGCTCACCACTCCTCCCACACTCTACAGTATGTCTGGGCATGCAGAGTAGCATATTCCTCCTACACAACCCTGCCTCAGTCTGTAGCCTAATAGTAATTGAGCCTGCCTGGTTCAGAAAGGGTCTCTCTCTCCAACACCTTCCCCTGCTCCCTTGATCCCACACCTGCTTTACAGGCTGTTCACACATTAAAGCCTTAAGAGCACTGCAAGAAGTCTGTGCCCAGAACAGATGCACATGAGGATTCCACTCCTCACAAAACTGCATTATCATGGGATTACAGGGAAGTAAATGAGAAATACCTTCCCATGTTCAGAATGATCCTGATTTACTGAGTAAAATCCCAAGTGGTAGGTTGCTCCTGCAACACTTGCATGGGTGCTGGGCAGCCTGGGGAAGCAGGAAGGCAGCCTTTCACAAGCTACTTTCACAACTGAGGTATGTGTACTAGTAACCCTCCCCTGTTGAGTGGTCCTCACGCCAGGATGAATCATGTAATACACCTCCCTCCCCGTAAACAGCCAGGGGAAGAAGTACCACATATGCAAAACAACCACCACCACCTCCTCTAGGACTTTTCCAGGACAGGGTATCAGTCAGTCTGATTTGCAAGGAACTCTTTATTATTAATAAAATATCTTCCCCTTCAAGCATTCTCAGATACATGCTTTCCTGCTGATGCCTCCTTTGAGGACATCAGATTACACAATCTGTTAAACCAAAATGTTTTACATAAACAAAGAAATTTCATAATTTTTGGGAGCCTAAGGTTGGCACAGCAATAGTTCCACCAGTGAAAGACATCGCCACAACTCCAGAAGGGGACTTCCTTTTCAAAAGACCACATAGACCATCGGAGTGCTGACACACCACACAGCAATTTCAAAGGCTCTGCTATAGCTTTTCAGACCAGAGGTTTTTCATATATTTAGTAACGAAAGCCTACTCTGTGGCAAACAAGTGGCTTATTGTCTAGAAGTATGATCCCCACTTGTAGTGAGACGTCTTGGGTTCTGTCATGATCAAACCTTTGATATGATTTGTGATGAGCAACAAATTCCAGCTTGGTGGCTATAAGGAAGCCATGTTACACCCATGAACATCCACTGCTTATTAAATTGATATCTTGTACATGCAAAACTTGTAGGTGAGGTGCTATTGGTGGAAACATTAGAGAAATTACTACCTGAAATTGAAGAGAGGCCTCAAACCTCATTGTTAAAGCCAACCATTGGAGGCTTCAAACACCAAGGGTATCCAAGAAGGGACTATTACCCTGGCAGAGGGGAAAATCAGGAGCAGAAGCTTCCAAAGTAACCTAGATAAATTTTCCTTCAAACCAACAAAATCTTCAGCATAACAAAGACAAAGAGCATTTGTGTATGAGAGCTCACAATTCCTGTGCAAGACTCCGCCTTTTGATCCACCCTCTGCACCCAGAATCCTAAGCAGCTGGTGGTAGTCATAGCAAGGCAGAGGTTGCATGCTATGCCCCTATACCTGTGGATAGACAACATGCCATCAGTACCCTATCCAGAGAAATGGACACATTCATAAATGAAGCACTGCTGGAGAGAATTCACAGGCACTAATCAAGAGAAATTTTTGATTCCCATGCAGAGAATTGCTCACCCAGAGATTGAAACACATGTTCTCTGTAATTTTACCATAATGGTAAAGAGTTGCAAAGATCCCAAACTTCATTCAGCAATCATTTCCTGAGAGTAGCTACCATCAGTAGCTATTTATTTCTAATGGTTAGGATTGCTGGTGCCATGCATCAGCTTCATCCTTGGAGTGGGTTTCTCAAAATGCACCTGGTGAAATTCCTTTGAGGACATATAACCATGCACTCATGCAATGCAAACTTAGGTATCTTTCTCAGATAGGAGCAGGACTGGAGCAAGGCAAGGAGCAGCAGGTACAGGGAGGATCACAGCTGTGTGTATGAATGCATTGAGGATCCAGGTTGTTGCTGCTACTGGGCTAAAAGCTAGCCAGCTACCCTTCCTGACCAGTCAGGTGGTGAAGCCAATCAGGCAGCCTGCTGCAGGCCAGCTGCTCTTGTTGGGTTGCCAGGAGACTGATTCTGCTGCAGGCCTTGATCCCTGACACTGGCCTGCTGGGACTGGACCAGTGGTCGACCGAGTGCAGTATCCTGTTTATGATGGTGACCAATACCAGCTGTATCAGTGGACGGTGCAAGAAATTACACAGAGGGCAATTCTGGTACTTGCAAAGGAAGTTTTCTCCTACTTTCCACTGGGGGTTGGCTTATGTTTGAGACATGAATGGTGATATCCCTTCTGAAATCAGGGAGTAACCAGAGGTCAAAGCTTTTCCACAACAATGGAAATAATGTCCTGGGTTGAGAAGAATTTGCAGCAATTCAAGACAGTTCAAATAAAGGCTACAGAAAAGAGGAAAAGGAAGAGTTGAAGTCCTCCTCCTAGTCCTCCACTGGCCCAGAAGGCAGTTTGGACTTGATAGATAGCCAAGTACCCACATTGTACCTGCAGGAAACACCGGACCTCTTGAAGCAGGGACTCCTTCATTCAGACCAGGAACACCAGTAACGCCCTGGGTATTGAAAGAGAAGTGTAATTCAGCATGGATTCTCCATTAACCTCTGACAGAGTTGGGTATCCAGTCAGAACTCAATCAGGGTATTTCATTCATTGATCTGGTCAAATGTATATTTGTGGGATGAGAGGAAACAAAGCTCTTTGGGGCAGGGACTGCCTCTGTGTGCAGTGTCCAGCACAGGGGGCCCTGGCCTTGCAATGCTATCATAAAGAAATATTAAAATAATCTGAAAGGTCTGATGATCTCAGCTACATCTAGCGTTTCTCCAAAAAGTTTGGCTGCGGTATTACAACCAAGCACCACAAAACTATGGATACCAGCTGTAGCAGCATTTTGTAGCCAGGCATATTGGATCCTCCATTTGAGTATCAGGTGCCAAGTTTAATCGCATTGACAAATTAGGCATGCCCGTGGCTGTACTTTCTAGTCTCCATTACTTCTGAACAGCAAGTTTTGGAATTAGTTCCTGTATCCAGACAAGAACCACACTGCCTTTATTATGAGGAAAAAGTTATTCTGATAGTTCCAGAAACCTCTCTCATCAAGGTAAGTTCCTGGGAAAGAGTTCCCCGCCCTCCCCCAATTGTTGAAAAGATGTGGCATAAATGATCATTCCTAGAGCTCTAAAGATGCATCTCAAGCACGTAGAATACATACAGCTGCTCATCTCATTCTATCCAAAATGCCAAGGCCTTAGAGCCTCAAGGTTGCTGTAGGCAAGATGTTAAAATCTTACACCAGTTGGCATGGGAGGCATCTGGGAAATTATTCATAGAGGTCCCTAGATGAACTGGGGAAAAAGCATATGAGCCTCACCTGAGGGAGATTTGCAAAGTAAGTTTCTATTCCTCTGCCAAGGCATCCGTTGGTAGGAAGGTGCTCCTGTGTTGGTTCCACATAACTCCTTAGTTCATAAAGCTTTCTTTATATGGGGGGAACTTCCATTCCTTCCTATTATTCTGCTATAACACTCAACTCTGCTTATCCTTTCCCTCCCTACTTTTCTGGGGTTCACCGCTCACTACTTCCTATGAATAATGCATGAGGAGAGAAGCTGTGCAACAGAATGAGAAATTTCTTACCTGATAGCTGTCTCTCTGTTAGTATTGTCTCTCTGAATTCAACCCACACTGGTAGCCTTGTGAATAATAAGAATATACATTGAAAAATTTCATTAAAGGGGTGGGCTTAGACATTTATTGTCTGAAGGCTAATTTAGTACATGATATCAAGTTGTCTTAATGCTGATAATTTGTTGCTGGAGTGTGTCTACAGCTGTGGAAGAACTCTTCTGATGGCCTGAACTGAAGGGTGGAGCCCTGGAGCTTCCAACAACAACATTGGACCAACTCCAAATACACAGGAGGGGGCATTAGCCCATGAGTAATGAATTCAGAGAGAAGCTGCCAACAGAAAATTATCAGGTAACAAATGTGCCATTCATTCAAACAAAATACTTGCAAAGAAACACAAAATAAAATTATTCCTCCGATTAACATGGGCTGCAGGGCCCTAGAGGCCTTTCAACCTGCACCGTCTCTCTTTGCTTCAGGGCCAGTCATAGGAGCCACACTCCTTCCAACTGAGCGCTTTATAGAGATCACCTGACCCCTTCCAAGCTGGATCTGTTATCGCCACAGGGCTGACTGGCTCCTGGCCCTTGAATGGGAAGGACCACCCTGTTACAATCTTACTTTTGTTTTTTCTGTATGAAATTCAAAGGGCCTGATTTCCCTCTAACTTACACCTCTGGAATTCCATTCACTTCAAAGGAGTCACTTACACTGGAGTAAATCAGGAGTAAGAATATCCTGCTCAAGGTGATTTTTATGCACTATAAATTATCAGTTGAGATTGGCT
Organism: Trachemys scripta elegans; assembly: GCF_013100865.1. Lineage (NCBI taxonomy): Eukaryota > Metazoa > Chordata > Testudines > Emydidae > Trachemys > Trachemys scripta. The sequence goes on along the minus strand of NC_048299.1, from coordinate 129,520,465 downwards.
TGGAAATTCTGGAAAATGGTTCCCAGGTTTAACCACTTGTGAATTGGAGGTTGGACACATAGTATGGAACTCCAGTCTTGGGAATTAGCTTCCCAGTGGGTCAGACAAAGTTTCGGTTTGCTAATCTAAGGACACCCTCCATCTCCTTTCCATCTAATCTGGGTTTTCCAGCTGCGTTTTTGGAGAGATATTTTTAGCTGAATTGCCTTACTTAGTTCAGATGTTTCTAGGATGATGCTTTTAAATATGGTACAGGTCTCCAGGGTATGCAAGCGATGGTGATCTTTCTTACAAGTCTAAATAAGACCAGAAAAAAATATAGATCTGTCCCACCATTTTATATTTTCTTTCATTAAAAAAAGAGCTCAGCACAAAGTCTGATATGCAGGAGCAAAACTAGATCCGGATGAAGTCACTAGGAGTTGTGCTATAGACTCCATTCAGTACAATATTTGGCCCACAGAGCTTAAAATAGGAATTGTAGTATGAATTTGGTTATTTTATTGATTGACTTTAAGTAGTCAAAACAAATCTGTGAAGATGTGGAATGTTGTTTGTAAAATTTTGCCTGTGGAAATTGACCTTGTCTTCCAAGACAGACACACACACACAAAATGGATATCATGCAAAATGAAAGTGAATTCCTGGAAATTTATGTGACATATTGCTCAAATTTTCAAGATTTTTGTGAATACTTTGTGAAGAAATAGGAAGGTTTCCTGGCTCTAATAGTACAAAGCCCATCATGACAAATGTTGGCATACGCAACCTTTTAAATTATCGAGAGACAGCGTATGTTACACGGGGTGCATTGGAATAGGAGGGGTGGTCTGAGGATGGGGAGATCTTGAGAAATTGAGGCAGACACTATTGGAAAAGAGTTACAATTATATTTAAATATATAATGTGACAAAGTTCCTCCTCTATCTTGGTGGGTCTTGCACTTATTGGCAGATTTTCTTGCCTCAGAGATTCACCATGTGGGTTGGGGAACAGCCCAGAGACCTTCCCTCTGGAAGAACCCACAGTCCAGGTCAATTGGGAGGTTTGGGGGGAACCCAGGCCCACCCTCTACTCCGGGTTCCAGCCCAGGGCCCTGTGGACTGCAGCTGTCTATAGTGCCTCCTGTAACAGCTGTATGACAGCTACAACTCCCTGGGCTACTTCCCCATGGCCTCCTCCAAACACCTTCCTTATTCTCACCACAGGACCTTCCTCCTGGTGTCTGATAACACTTGTGCTCCTCAGTCCTCCAGCAGCATCAGCATACCCATACCCTCTTGCTCTTAGCTCCTCACACTCCCACCACAAACTGAAGTGAGCTCCTTTTAAAACCCAGATGCCTGATTAGCCTGCCTTATTTGATTCTAGCAGCTTCTTCTTAATTGGCTCCAGGTGTCCTAATTAGCCTGCCTGCCTTAACTGGTTCTAGCAGGTTCCTGATTACTCTAGTACAGTCTCTGCTCTGGTCACTCAGGGAACAGAAAACTACTCATCCAGTGACCAGTATATTTGCCCTCTACCAGATTCCTGTACCCCACTGGTCTGGGTCTGTCACAATAAACAAACACATCAGGTACAGCATGTAGAAACTGGTGTAAGTACTGTCTCTGCCATAGTGTAGGATAAAAATTTCTTCATTTTCAAAGTGATGGAAAATTTCACTTTAAATTTTCAGAAGGCTTTTTGTGTTGCTTTGTGTGATAGAACTAAAACCGACAAGCCAATTATCCCTTTGGCTTTAAGGAAGCTAGCCATGGATTTCAATAAGCTGTTTAAGTTGTGGTGGGTAGGTGTTGCACTTTCCTCTGAGGGTATGTATTCATTGAGGTTAGCCCATTGTAGGCTAGCCTGGGTGGAGTTGTCCCCACATTTATTTGCAAGGTGCATGTGCACCTGTTCTCTCTCTGTCTCTCTAGTATGGAACTACTGTCTATGACAGTGACATGAGAACAATACTGTTATGTAAATGGCTTCCAAATGGAGTTATTCATGAATGCAAACACTTCTGAAGACAAAAGCAAACAGCATTTGGTAGCAAGAACTTTTAATGAGAATTTCATTAGGGAAGTCAGTCTGCAAACCACCAAATTGTCATAAACACACCAACTGACTTTGCCATCTCTCCTTTTCTTTCCTGTCCACTAAACATAAAAATGTCATATTGGGTACGTTTCCCCAAATTATGAGTCTTAACAATATCACACCACAGCTTTAAAGTGTCACTAAATGCGTACCCATTATTTTAAAGTACTAAAGCATATAGGCTCATAATTTGGTCCTAACATATTGATTTGGGCATGCAAACAGCATTTGCACACACATAACTCTAGGTCACTAACTGCTCCTCGCAATGTGTGTGTGTAAAGATGTTTAAAGATGCGGATCTAATCTTATGGGTGCATTTGTATGCTTAAAAGTTGCATTCCAGAAACCACAGGCATAAAATTGTGGGTGCTGATGTTGAGGCTGGTAATTCCCACCCCCCGGCTCCTCCAGCATATGTGAACTGAATAACTGAAACTTTGAAACAAGAGATTTTTTTTTGCAGGAGAAACAAACTTTATTCAAGGTATGTCCATAACTGGGAACTGATAGTGGCTTTTCTGGTGTCTGTTCCTTCAATCTCCTGATATCATCTTGTCCTATTTTATTCACTGATTACTGAGGTGAAATTGCCATTGATGTCAGCTGGAGTTTACTTGAATAAAGACTAAAGGATTTAGCTTTTGGTGAAGAAACTATGCATAATGACTACATTTTAGATTTTAGAGTGATCCTTCATTAATGAGTCACAGTGAATTGTTCTGGTTAAGGTCAGGGATAGCTGAAAGTGTTGAATGACCCTGGAAGCAGTACATTTTTGTAGTGAGTTATTCTTAAATTATCAAATATCCATGGTAACAGGAATCTGGAATAGAGTGAATGCTTAGACTACAAAAATGCTAGGGGGATGCTACAGTTGTTTGAAAAATGGAAAACCATTCTGAGAATTTTTTATTCTTATTTCTCTGGCTAGCTTTAACTCATACGTGTGTTTTCCTCAAGGAAGATGCTCTGCATTCCAAGGATCTCTGTACTTCACTTCCTATAGTTTGGCCCCACAGAACTGGCATAATAAAAACAACGCTTCCTTCCAAGGATTGTTGGGTGTTGGCTTTATGAAGACTCTAAATGATGCACTGTGAAAGGGTGGGAAGAATGATAAGTGAGTGTCATGAGGTGCTTCTGGCCCCTAGGACTGAGTGTGCTGCCTGTTCAGCATATCTAACACATGTCAACTTGGGGTTTCAAGGAGCAAGTTCAGGTCCTGAACTCAGATCCCCCATGTGGCAGAACGTTACAGGGATGTTAGATTGTCAAGATGCTTCATTCAGTTGTATATGTACAAAATATACATAGAAATACTGTTTTTAAAAAGGGAGAAAAGTTTCAAAGTCAAGCCTCAAAGTCAGGAAATGCCAGAAGTAAGGTTACCGTTGCAACCTTAGTTTGGTGTCCTTGTACGTATGCATTGATACAGTCCTAAATTACCTGATCACACTTTTCCCATGACTCCTGCCTCATGCAGGGCATAGGATGGGGGGTGCTCACAGTGTGAATTAAGGCTGTGTTGTGAATGAGGCTTCATGTGCTGCAGAAGTTGGAAGGTGTATACTGCATGAGGTAGGGGAATGCAGGAAGAGAACGTAGGGTCTCATAGTTGAAGTAATTAAATGCTGCCCTGGAGAATTGGATTCCATCACTGTGTTAGGGTTCAATTTAAATTACGGATAAGACATCACATAACCAGGCTCAACTGGAATATATTAATCAAAGATTATTAGTTAAAGGTTAATACAGCACAATACAGAACACAGAAAGAAAACTTATACGTTACCCAGCTGATCTGGAGAAGCATCCTACAGCTTGACTGACTTTCAACTAACTCTCAAAACCTTTCCTCTTTGTATAGTGTGTTTAGGACAAAAAAAAAAAAAATTCCTTGACCACAGCTGATTTACCTTAGAATTTCTTTGAAGATCTCTAAGATAACATAATTTATAAACTAAAGGCACTGGTACTCAAGTTATTACAGAAATGACCTGTAGCATCAAGCAATTCCTAATGAGTTGAAAACATACCTCAGCAGTTCATTATTTCGTCAATCACAAAACACATTTGCAATGACAAATACAACCCTGATCAATCACAAGGGGTGTGGGGATGTATCATCCCTACACCAACCTAATGGAAAGTTCCATGAAGAGGTAAGGGTCACGATGGGACACTTGCAAGGTAATAAATCATGGCCTTATGTAAGGCCCCCTGGTGGTCTAGGGATTATATAAGATGAGGTAAACAAGGTAATAAATCATGGCCTTATGTAAGGCCCCCTGGTGGTCTAGGGATTATATAAGATGAGGTAAACAAGGTAATAAATCATGGCCTTATGTAAGGCCCCCTGGTGGTCTAGGGATTATATAAGATGAGGTAAACAAGGTAATAAATCATGGCCTTATGTAAGGCCCCCTGGTGGTCTAGGGATTATATAAGATGAGGTAAACAAGGTAATAAATCATGGCCTTATGTAAGGCCCCCTGGTGGTCTAGGGATTATATAAGATGAGGTAAACAAGGTAATAAATCATGGCCTTATGTAAGGCCCTCTGGTGGTCTAGGGATTATATAAGATGAGGTAAACAAGGTAATAAATCATGGCCTTATGTAAGGCCCCCTGGTGGTCTAGGGATTATATAAGATGAGGTAAACAAGGTAATAAATCATGGCCTTATGTAAGGAACGGTTGAACCAATCGGTGTGGGGCTATACATGTGATAAACACATGATTCTCCTTCTTGTCCAATCCGTAGATGTGTGATTATAGCCTAATTGTGTTATGTAATGTTGAGAAAAACTATAAAAGAAAGCTTGTAATAAACAGGATTCGATTCAGCTTGCAACCACATTGGTCGTGTGCTTTATCCGCTCCGCATGGGACCCCACAAATGGTGACCCCGACATGATTCGGCTTGGACATCAAGGCAGCCGACTAAAGCGTTCGGTGAGAAAAGGCGGAGGTGGCAGCCGCGGCAGGAGGTACCGGAGAATACCGGCTCCTGGTCGTCCGAGAGAGACGTTCGTGAGCTCACAGGTGAGCGGCTGCATTTAAGAAAATGGGCTCTGCTTTGTCTGCAGAGGAGGAGACGGTGCATGATTTTTTATTACGCATCGCTGAAAAGCAGGGAGAGAAGCTTCCCTCTGACGCGTTGTCCCGTTTGTTAAAATGGGGGCAGAGACGCGGGTTTTTTGTTACTCCTGATACTGTCTTTAATAAGGCAGTCTGGGAAAGTCTAGGCTCTGACCTCTGGAAGTCGGTCTCTCACGGCAACAAGGAGGCCGTGTCATTGAGCCACATATGGTGCAAATCTAAGAAACTGATAGAGTCGCTTGCGGCAGAAGCCGAGGTCCAGTCGGCCATTAATGACCTCTTTTGGCCAAAAGAGGAGCCGCCTTATGTGTTGCCGGTGGGAGCCCGTGAGTTCTTTGGGGGTGAGGACACTATCATACCACTCATCCCCAGTGCACCCGAAGTTGATCCTAGTATCGTCCCGTTACCGGACGACCCCGCGGATAAAATGGAGGTCTCGAGCCCAGAAGGGGATAAGTTACAAGAATTTTGGGCGGAAATGTACAAACAGGGCCTTTAGCTACAGGACATGCTGAATCAGTTGTCCCATTTGGCCGGTGAGAGCCATCCCCTGCAGTCCCACACATTGCGAGCCCTGAACCAGCCCGGCTTTCCGGACAGAGTTCCCGGGGCAGGGTGAGCAGTTGCGGAATAGGTTGGAAAGAATGGCGGAGCCAGGCTTATCTAACTTTAAAAGGACATATAGGAAAAAACCACCGGATAAGATCCCTCCGGCCGTGGCTCAAAACACGAATTGCTGAAGAGCCCGATGCCGCCACGCAGAAACCGGACGACGATCGCGTGGCACCGGACTTGCACTTGTTGTTTGTCACAGCCTAAACACCTAATAATGCTGTACTTCTGTTTGTTCGGACTCCTTATTATAGGAGCAGGGGTCTTTGTATGTCCAAACTCTGTACCTTTTGTTAACCCACAACAAAATGTTTGGGTCACCTGGACAAACCAAACTGCCCCAAAAGCCCTTTTTGCTTGTCCATGGCCACCCCATCGGATCCCTTTAGAACATGTCTTATTGGCTATCCTTATTTACACCCCAATGGTTTTCGTGGGTATTTATGTAATATTATGTTCTATATATTTCCCAGTTGTTGAATGTCACCTGTCGTCAGTTTTATAGGTTCGAAGAAAGTAGTCAGGTGGCTAGTAATTGTCCTAATGTTAGTTGGACCCTCCTACAGGCCTTATTTAAGAAAAAGGGGGGAGGTGTGGGGATGTATCATCCCTACACCAACCTAATGGAAAGTTCCATGAGGAGGTAAGGGTCACGATGGGACACTTGCAAGGTAATAAATCATGGCCTTATGTAAGGCCCCCGGTGGTCTAGGGATTATATAAGATGAGGTAAACAAGGTAATAAATCATGGCCTTATGTAAGGAACGGTTGAACCAATTGGTGTGGGGCTATACATGTGATAAACACATGATTCTCCTTCTTGTCCAATCCGTAGATGTGTGATTATAGCCTAATTGTGTTATGTAATGTTGAGAAAAACTATAAAAGAAAGCTTGTAATAAACAGGATTCGATTCAGCTTGCAACCATATTGGTCGTGTGCTTTATCTGCTCCGCATGGGACCCCACAAAGGGGTTTCTCTTCGGACATCTGGACATATTTTCCATGGCTAACAGAGTCATAGTAAGATATTACATACATTCCTAAGTTCAGGGTCCCTATGATCCTAGATTTAGAGAACTAGCATTTTAAGTACAAATCACTTTGGTTCATGCGCAAAGATCACAGGGAGTTTATATACAAAGCATTGTGGGAGTTTAATATCTTCTAACAACTGCCTCTGCCACAGAGTTCCCGTGTGGTGCTAGGCAAGTTACTTAAACAAAACTTTTCACCGCTGGCCATTAATTGTGTTCCTTATTTTCTGAATGCCAAGTGAAAGACACAGGGAGTCTTATTTGCTGAAGTGCTGAGTGCTCACAGCTGCAAACTGAAGTCAGTGGAAGCTGTGCTTTGAACATATGAAATGCAATAGAATACTAAGTACTCTGAAAAATCAGGTCCGATGCATCTCAAAATGGACATCTGAATTTAGTGGACACTTGTGACAATTTGGCCTTAATATATGTGCTTTCATCTGTACAATGAGGATAACACCATTTTATCACATCAGGATCTGATTGTGACCCTAAGAGCACCCCAATGCAAGATGGCACGAGGCCCCCCTGGTATGTAACTGTAAAGCTCTGGGTGCCCCCCGCTGCCCGTGGCAGCTGTGAGCTCCAGGTGCCCCTCCACCACCTGTGGTGACTGGGAGCTTCGGGTGCCCCCACTGGCTGAGAGCTCTGGCCCTGCTGCCCCAGGGTCTAAAGCGGAAAATGTCACAGAGGTCTCTGAAAGTCACAGAATCTGCGACTTCTGTGACATAATCCTGTCCCTACTGCTTCCTATAGTATAGAGCAAATTCATAGAAAAGCACTTATAAAATAAAGATTTAAATCAGATATACACCTCCCCCCACTGCTCCCCCCCATCATATAAAATCAGTTATTCATTAAACATACACTAATGGAGCACAAGGCCTGGAATTTGATTAGAAAACAGGCCATAGTTTTTTAGGCCAATTTAACAAATTACGGTATGTGTAAACTTTTGGGACCTTGGTTCTTCTTTACAGTGGCACATATCCCAGTGCAGTTAGATATAAAAACCTGCCAGTATTTCCAGTATAATATGATGTATACTCAAAGGTATAATTCAGTTATAAAAGTTGCCTCCAAGGTTGAAATATGACATACTAGATTTTAATCCAGGGACAATATTTCTGGGATTTAAGTCACTGGAGGGCAAAGTAAATAGCTGGGATGTTTTAATGTTACATTTCTGTAACCTTAAAAAAGGCTTTGTAGTTTTGGCTGGTTGATGCATCTTTTGTACAATGAGAACAGAAATATTTGTATAAAAATGTGTCTGTTTTTAAAATTCTATAAATTAAATCACATTTCTGCAGAGCTTGGGACTTAGCTATTTCATTTGGAAAAGTAATTCTGTAAATACTTTTAAATTAGAAATTGTTAGCAGCAGACTTGTTTTGTTGTCTATCCTTAGATTCAATGGCAGAGATATAAGCATGGGAGTGAGATTGGCCTTGCTCTGTAATAAGGATTATGAAGGGCAAATAATTAATTCCAGTCAAAAGAAGAGGTGAGGTGAGGTTTTGTCACAATCTTCTGAAATTCAACCCAGTGCATATTCCCCTACGTCAATGGTGGGCAACCTGCGGCCTGCATCCCCTTGGGGTAATCCACTGACAGGCCGCAAGACAGTTTGTTTACATTACCGTCCACAGGCATGGCCACCCGCAGCTCCCAGTGGGCGCGGTTCACCATTCCTGGCCAATGGGAGCTGCAGGAAGCGGTGGCCAGCATGTCCCTGTGCTGCTTTCCGCAGCTCCCATTGGCCGGGAATGGTGAACCGCGGCCACTGGGAGCTGTGGGCGGCCATGCCTGCGGACAGTCAGTGTAAACAAACTGTCTCGTAGCCCACCTGCGGATTACCCTGACAGGCCACAGGTTGCCCACCACTGCCATACGCAGAGGACATGCAGGATCCACTTTGTCTGTGTCACATTTTGAAATTGAGTTTGTTGAGGCATACTGCAATGCAATACTCGTATTCTGCTAAATGTGGATTGAGTGAGTGATTATAGTAGCAAGTGTCTAGCTAAGATTACCAACTCTACCCAGAATACAAAATAGTTATTTTTGACTTTCTATAACTTGGCCAAATCCATACAGAAATTCTTGGGCACAGCAAAAGGCAGTTCTCTGACCCCAGGACTAACCCCTGCCAATCTTCAAAATCTCACTGCGGATCATGAAGGTGTTTTAACTTAAATTTTTTTCTAGCCTTATATTTTAATATTAGGAAGCTTTAGGTAGGGGGAGGGATAGCTCAGTGGTTTGAGCATTGACCTGCTAAACCCAGGGTTGTGAGTTCAGTCCTTGAGGGGGCCACTTAGGGATCTAGGGCAAAATCAGTACTTGGTCCTGCTAGTGAAGGCAGGGGGCTGGACTCGATGACCCTTCAAGGTCCCTTCCAGTTCTAGGAGATAGGAGATCTCCATTAATTAATAATTAATTAATAACATTACTATATGAGTTGCTTCTGTTCCCCCTGTAATATGTGTAAACATTGAATTCAGAAGTGAGTTCAGCTCTCTATTATTTCTAGAATATGTAGCTGATTGATTGACTACACTTGTGGTTCAATATTAAAAATGTTTCAGACCAAATAACCAAGCTTAGCCAATTCATTGCCTAAAGACAAGAGTACAATATGAAAAGAAGACATACATACCCAGCCTTTCAGAAAGCAATTCTTATCTTGTAGCATGTTCATGCTGCACAGTAAGTGTACTTCAAATATATGCCCGCCAAACTACCGTTCTTTATACCAGATCCTTTTACAAGTTAGAAAGCACTGTATACATCATTCAAGATTCAAATTTACTAATCATCTTTTTACCTTGTTTTATCTGGTACCATGCTGCACCTAGGGTGCAAGGGCCCCCCAACCCTGTGGCAGCTCCCTGCCCCCCCCATCCTGAGGCGCCCTCCACTGTGGCAGCTCCCCGCCCCCGGGGAGCCGTGCGACAGCTCCTCACCTCTGCTCCGCCTCCTCCCCGAGCACGCCGCCCCCCCAAATTCTCCTCCCCTCCCAGGCTTGTGGTGCCAAACAGCTGATTGGCTCCACGTCCCTGGGGCGTGGGGAGCTGCCACTGGGGGCGGGGGTGGCTCAGGGCCAGGGGGGGAGCTGCTGCAGGGCTCCCCACCCCAGCTCACCTCTGCTACGCCCCCTCCCCGAGCACGCTATCCCCGCCGGAAATGACAATAATTGCATGGAGCGGCTGCTGCGCTGGGAGAGGGAGTCTGAGCCACACATGTCAGCGCGCTGCCGGCAGCCCAGCCCAGGAACGCTGTAAAAAAAAAATTGAGGGCACCGCTTTTTGGCACCCCCAAATCTTGGCGCCCTAGGCAACCGCCTAGTTTGCCTTAATGGTAGCACCGGCCCTGGCTGCACCTTTCCTTATCTTTATTTTAGATACTGCATTCCAAATCAGTTGCCCGTGAAGGTACCTTCCAATCTGTACTAGGGCAGTGGTTCTCGACCAGGGGTACGTGTACCACTAGGGGTACGCAGAGTCTTCCAGGGAATACATCAACTCATCTAGATATTTGCCTAATTTGGCAAAAGGCTACATAAAAAGCACTAGCAAATCAGTAGAAACAAAAATTTCATACAGACAATGACTTGTTTATACAGCTCTATAGACTATACACTGAAATGTAAGTACAATATTTATATTCCAATAAATGTATTTTATAATTATATGGTAAAATAAGAAAGTAAGCAATTTTTCAGTAGTAGTGAGCTGTGACACTTTTATAGTTTTATGTCTGATTGTGTAAGCAAGTAGTTTTTAAGTGAGGTGAAACTTGGGGGTACACAAGACAAATCAGACTCCTAAAAGGGGTACAGAGTCTGGAAAGGTTGAGAGTCACTGTACTAAAGTATAGAGCAAATGTATGTTGCCTTTGACAGGTATTATATTCGCTTATGCTAAAAACTATGTTTAGCTTTGCACAGTATTGTGGGATATATATTTCTTGACATAGGCAAGCAAAGTGAACATAACTGCCCACATGCTGGGTATAATACAATATTAATATGGTATGTCCTATGCCTAACATATATGTATTGGCTAAGAGTCCCCTGCTTGACGCTGTGATTATTATTAAATAAAAGCAGCACTTTTGTCAGCTTGATATATGAAGCAGAGGTAAGAGCATTTGTGTGAGAATGATACTGTTCCAACAAACTGTGTAAGTGGCAATATGTAATTAATTCAGTTAAAACGATTATTCCCTGTAATATAAGCAGAGCTTTGAACACATCTTTTATTCAAGTGTGGCAAATTGTTGTTGTAAGATTACTATTCTGGATAAGATTATTTAGGGTTTGTTTTGCTTTGTGCATTATTACTAATTTGAATGAGTTTTTCAAGTTAGTGATGTTTTAAAATGTAAGGCTAGTGGATTAATATGTATATTAAAACTGGTATTTTTATTTGTATGATGTTATGATTTCATAGTAACAGAGTGCTTCACAAATATTAATGAGTTTATAATCACAGCACCTTTTTTGGGCAGGAAAAGTAGCATTATCCCAATGTCTACTTGAGGGCTTCTCCAGTGACACATTGCCACAGTTGCAATCAGCAAAGGTGCTTCTTCAACTACGGGAGTAAGAGTGGCTGACATTACCTGTAAAGACTTGGGATTCTAGAACGCTGTCCCAGCTTGGTCTGAAACAGCTTGTATTTGTCAGATTTCAGTGCACAGTGCAGGGACCCCCTTGTTTCACCTGGCTTTTGAATGTGAGGTATGGACGTTGAGACATAGGCCAACATATGGAGGTGCTATTATTTGATTGAGCTGCTGCTTAGTAAAAGGGATGAACTGACAGAACTGCGTGTTTTGGTTTTGAAAGGGCCCTCTGAGCTTGTGGGTAGAGCCTCTTAGTGTAAATCAAAGGAGAAATTAAACTTATACAGATGGGGAAACTGAGGCCTAGATTTGCACAGTCATATAAGAAACATGCAGGACAGCTGGGAAATGAAAGCAGATTGCTGGAGTTCCAGTTCATTGCCTTAAACACAAAACTATCCTTTCTCATGAAAGGGGCCTAAGAGTTGTCACTGGAGAAAAATCCTGTTGATCAGTAAAGAGACTGAACACACACACACATTGTTGAAATTACCATATTACCTTCACATAATTTTTGTATGTGAATTGGTATAAATCCGTTACTAAGTTATAATCCAATCCTAATTAGAAACTTCATAGAAACACTGACAAGTGAGAAGTGAAGGGGAAATACTATTAATTTTACATCTCCTCTAGATAGCCAAATGACAGTACAATGGACCAAGGCCCATACTATCCAAAGTATTTAGGCATATAACTCCCATTGACATTAAAGGGAGTTAGGTGCCTAAATCCCTTGGAGGCTGTAGGCCCAAACACAAGATTTTATTTGGGGTACTGTACTGTAGCTCTTGCTCCTCAGGCAAATGAGTGCTGGGATGGGGCAGAGTGTCTAACAGTAGTGATGGCCTTAGACTCTCCAGTGGAGGAAAGGACGGATGGTGGTGTTTTTCTGTTAGTGGTTGCAGCTACGTTAACTTGGCATGAGCACTACTAAGAAACAAATGAAGAAGGAGATCGGAATGTAAAAAGGTTGGGGAATAGTGGCCTATAATGAGTGTCAAATCCAGTGGGTTGTTGTTTGATGCATTCCTGAGCTGTTGCCTTAGGAAGCAGTGAGCTTGTTGTCACGGCCCCCTTTTAGAACTAGACTGGTGCCAGAGACTGCAAACACACTTGGTATCCTAGTACAAATGAGGAAAAAACCTCAATACAAGTTAGAGAATTCTTAAATTAGGCTTTGTGTTCTGTTGTACCAGTATAATCTGGATTAAGAATGTGGGGCTTATGAGAGAGATATGGACAGTTAAACCAAGGGAAAATAGGAGAAAATAATCTTCCACAAATTGATTTTGCCCTTAATTATCCCTATGAGTTGTTACTCTTACTTCAATGTAATCATCTGTATTCTCACCACAGCCAACCTGTGTTCCTCGTCTTTCATGAAACCCAATTTCTCACTCATTAGACAGTATTACTGTAAAGTTTAGTACCATATTAGACTTCACCTTGCTATTCTGGATCTTAAAAAGAGCTTTACAAGTCTGAATTTATTTTGAAAGACAGTTAGAATTTTACTATTTAAGTCACAAAAGATTATGGCAAAAGCTGTTGCCAGTCCCTTTGAGACAGCTCAGTAATTTTGGAGTTATCCACAGTGTATCTTAGGTTGCTATGCAGGCCAGAGCACTTATAGCAATGCCATCACCCATTTGCTATTAACTGCTGGAATAGAGTCATGGCCTGATGTAGCCCAAGTTAGAAGCATTCACAGAGATGAAAAAGGTACATTTATGCAGCCAGGGTATTTCACGATGGACTTAGTCGTCGCTGACTGACGTGTCTTACTCTAAGTAGAGAATTTTTGTTTGACCTGTGCTGGACCTCACAGCAGTGAAAGGCTATCCTGGCCCTTTTGTCCATAGGGGGAGCAAATTACTTCTGTTTCTTAAGCCACAAAGTTGCAGAAGAATCAGTTTCATGAGACTAAAACTATTTTTGAAAAAATACAGATGCCAGATTCACCAGGCTATAGCCACCTGTCACATGACTTCAAGCTACGTGGGGTTGGACTATTACAGGAAGTTGCAGGGGACTTTGACTAGTAGGCAGAGAGCAGGTGAGGTGGTCAGAGACATGGGCTAAAGGATTTTATCACATAGATATAATCTGTGCTTTCAAATGCACATCAAAGCATCCATGGATGTGTTAAGAGATTGAAGTACTTGAGGATTCATTCAGAATGGAAAGGCTCATTGTGCACACATAACTCTGCTTTCACAGGGGAGGGGAGAGGGAACTACTATTGTGTAGCCTCGTGGTTTTGCTAACAAGGTTTGTGGTTTATCTGCAGTTCTTCTTTCTGTACCATAGAACAGTAGAGACTATAAGCTCATGTAGGTGAAATTTCTTATATTTACAAAATTGCTGGATAGTACACAGTGTGCTATTAGTGAATGAGACAAGCACCTTGCTAACAATTAGCTTTACACATTTACTGTCATTCTAGCTTTGTACTAATCTCACTTTGAAATATTTCTTCACACAACACACAGTCAACCTGTGGAACAATTTGTCAGAGGATTTTGTGAAGGCCAAGACTATTACAGGGTTCAAAAAAGAACTAGATACATTCTCGGAGGATAGGTCCATCAATGGCTACTAGCCAGGATGGTCAGGGATAGTGTCCCTAGCCTCTGTTTGCCAGAAGCCAAGAATGAGCAACAGGGAATGGATCACTTCATGATTACCTGTTCTGTTCATCCCTTCTGGGGGACCTGGCATAGGCCACTGTCGGAAGACAGGCTACTGGGCTAGATGGACCTTTGGTCTGACCCAGTATGGCCGTTCTTATGTTCTTAAGGTAACACCTCCATGGACATGGAATTGCCAGGTTTTGACACCTCATAAATATAGTGAATAATTGATTGGAGGCTGGAGAGGTTATTTGTATGGATTCAGAATCAGAAGAGCTTTCTGAACTGTTCAAGAAAAATAAAAGGTCTTTTGGGGTTGGCTGAATTTCTGATGAGCTGGAGCCAAGATATGGGCTCATGCGGCCACGTATCATTCCAGATGACTACAGCCCATAGTAATTTACAGTTGGAAAGAGAACACCCGGTAAAGCTGTAGTCAACTTTCAGATCTGTAGGGGACTGTAGTGAGGCCGTATTGGCAAACCGGGAAGTGGGCGGGCTTAGCCGCCCACTACTAAAGGCCCCTCCCCCAGCCTAGCGGGAGGGACCACTGGACCCAGTACCAAATGATTACGTGGGACAACTAATAAAAAAACAAGGAACAAGGTGACGGTCAAAGGTTCAAAAGCAGGGAACCAGATGGGGACACCGAGCAGAGAACCCCGGACAGCGCCCACTGCTCCTCGAAGGTGGCAAGGGAGCCAGCGGACGCTGCCCAGTGGAACTCCGCACGGAGACGTGAAACCAAAGAGGTATGAAAGTAGGCCCCACAGTCGCAAAGCACCCCCTCGTCCAACATCTTCTCCCTGGTATTATAGATGGTGAGTTTGGCCAGGGCCAGGAAGAGGTTGACGAGGAGGTCTCGCGACTTAGTGGGGCCACGGATAGGGTGTGCATAAATAAACAAGTGCGGGGAAAAGTGTAACCAGAACCTCAACAAGAGGTTCTGGAGAAGCCGGAAAAGGGGCTGCAGCCTGGCGCACTCAAGGTAAGCGTGCGCCAGGGTCTCCCTAATGCCACAAAATGGGCAGGCCTCAGGAATAGGGGTGAACCGCGCCAAGTACACGCCCGTGCTCACGGCCCCATGAAGGAGCCGCCAACCAATGTCCCCGGCGGGCCTTGGAACTAAGGTGGAATAAAGGCTGGCCCACCGGGGCTCCTCACCCTCCACAGGTAACAGATAGTCCCTCCACTTGGTGTCGGGGCGGGACACGAGGGTGAGGTGATGCAACGTGTGAAGCACGAGCGTGTACAGATAGTCCCTAGGCGCGGTTCGAAACAGGACCGGCTGCAAAGCGCGCAGCCGGCTCGGGTTATGGGAGCGGGGGAGCCGGGGGGGCTCATGGAACAGGGGCCCGAGAAAAAGGTCCGGAGGGCCCGGGGTGAGGGGTGGGCGGGGAGCACCCTCCCGCAGGGCCCGCCACAGAAAGCCGAGAGCAGGAGGTGACAATGCAGCGCCCACCTCCTGGAGTACACGCAGAGGGGTCGCGAGGGTGGATAGCCCCATGCGCCGACCAAGCGCGCGGGGATCCACCCAGTCCCCTCTGGTGTAGTCCAGGAGGTCTCCGACCCTGGTGGTTTCCGCCAGGACCAACCTCCGGCTCACCGAGGGCGACTCCGCCACCTGCACACGAAGATCGGGATTGTGCAGCAGGGGCTCCGCGAGGAGATCTGCGCCCTCGGTGGCCACAATGGACCTGGTCGCCGAGAAAAGCTTCCAGGTCCGGAGAAGGTCCTGGTAGAAGACCGGCAGCTCCGAGAGGTCTCGCGGAAGACCTCTCGGATGAAGAAAAAGGAGCTGCCGGTCGTATCGGAGCCCTCGGAGGCGGCGGAGGAAGGCGTGCGCTAACGTGCTCCATGCCGGACTACCTTCACCATAAAGGAGCCTCTGCAGGGCCTGGAGGCGGAAGACATGGACCTGGCTACGAAGGCAGACCAGGCCCTGTCCCCCCTCCTCCAGGGGAAGACTCAGAACCCCCGCAGAGACCCAGTGCAGTCCAGGCCAGAAGAACTCCAGGGCTATCCTCTGGAGCCTGGCCAGGAGTCCCGGGGTCGGGCTCAGGGTGTTGAGCCGGTGCCAGAGCATGGACAGGACGAGCTGGTTCAGCACCAGCGCCCTCCCCCGCAGGGAGAGACACCGGAGCAGTCCCGTCCATCTCCGCAACCGCTCACGCACCCTGGCCTCCAAATCCAGCCAGTTCTCCGGCGGAGAGGGATGCGTGGCGGAAAGATAAACGCCCAGATAGAGCAGCGGGCCCGCGCTCCACCGAATGGCTTGAAGCGTGGATGGGAGGGAGCCCGCCTGCCAACCGTCCCCGACCACCAGGCCAGAGCTCTTGGCCCAGTTGACCCGGGCGGAGGAGGCGGTCGAATAAACGGCCTGGCAGGCCTCCACCCGCACCAGATCCTCAGGGTCCTGGACCACGAGGAGCACGTCGTCGGCGTACGCCGACAGGGTCAGCCGCAGCTCCGGCTCCCGGAGCACCAACCCTGCTAACCTCCGGCGGAGGAGGCAGAGGAAGGGCTCGATCGCCAGAGCGTACAGCTGGCCCGAGAGGGGGCACCCCTGCCGTACTCCCCGCCCAAAGCTGACCGGCTCGGTCAGGGTCCAGTTGAGCCTGACCAGACACTCTGCCTCAGCGTACAGCACCTGGAGAAAGCCCACAAACTGGGGCCCGAAGCCGAATGCCCGCAGAGTGCCCAGGAGGTACCCGTGGTCCATCCTGTCGAACGCCTTCTCCTGGTCCAGAGACAGGAGGGCGAACGACAGACCATCCCTACGTCCCAGCTCTAATAGGTCCCGGACCAAGTACAGGTTGTTAAAAATGCTCCGGCCCGGGACGGCGCAGGTCTGGTCGGGGTGGACCACGTCCGCCAGCACGGACCCCAGCCGCAGCGAGATGGCCTTCGCTACGACCTTATAGTCCGTGCTGAGGAGCGAGATGGGACGCCAGTTTCGTAAATCGCGGAGGTCCCCCTTCTTCGGCAACAGGGCGAGCACTGCTCGCCTGCACGAGAGAGGGAGGACCCCGCTCTGCAAGGACTCGGCCCAGACGGTGACGAGGTCTGGGCCGAGGACGTCCCAGAACACGCGGTAAAACTCCACGGTCAGCCCGTCCATGCCTGGAGATTTGTTAGTGGGCATGATCTGGAGGGCCGCCGAGAACTCAGCCAGAGAAAGAGGCAGCTCCAGCCGGTCTCGCCCGCCCGCGCTGACCGTCGGGAGCTCGGTCCAGAGCACCCTGCAGGCCTCGGCGTCGGTCGGATCTGGGGAGAAAAGAGCGGCGTAGAAGGCCCTGGCCCTGCCACGCATCTCCTCCGGATCCGTGAGGGGGGCGCCGTCCTCCGCCAGGAGGCAGGTGACATGCTGTTTGGCCCCCCTCCGTTTCTCCAGGGCGTAGAAGAAGCGGGAGCCGCGATCCATCTCCCGAAGGAGACGGATGCGGGATCGAACAAACGCGCCCCGGGCCCGGTGGTCTTCCAGGGCCCGGAGCTCCTCCCGCTTCTCCCGGTACGCCGCGCGGAGGGGCGGATCCTCGGGGCCGGAGGCCAGACGCCTCTCCAGCTCCAAAACCTCCCACTCCAACTGCCCTAACAAAACATCCCGCCGCCGGCTGGCGCCCCGGGAGTAGTTCCGGCAGAAGAGCCGCGCGCGGACCTTCCCCACATCCCACCACCGCCGCGCCGAGGGAAAGGCGCGCCGCTGCCCCCGCCAGGCCAGCCAAAACTCCCGGAAGGATGCCACGAAGCCCACGTCCTCCAGCAAACTATTATTAAAATGCCAATAGGCCGGCCCCGGCCGCTCGGAACTGAGAGAGGCCGTCACGGTCACCAGGTGGTGATCTGAGAACGGGGCCGGCCGGACGCTGGAGGCATGGGCCCGCGCCAGATGAAAACGGGACAGATAAATGCGGTCCAACCGGGAGTGGCGCGACCGGTCGTCCTCCACCCGGACATAGGTGAAGGTGGTGTCGTCGTCCGGGTGGTGTTCGCGCCAGACGTCCACCAGGGAGTGATGGTCTACAATCTCCCTGAGGACGCCCGCGGCTGCCTGGGAAGACTCAGGCCCGGAGCGGTCCCGGTCCTCGAGGGTGGTGTTAAAGTCCCCGCCCAGGACCAGGCACTCGCGAGAATCCAGAGTGCCGAGGAAGGCCGCCGCCCGCTGATAGAAAGGCACGCGTTCCGAGCCCGTGGTCGGGGCATAAACGTTGACCAAGTTCAGAACCAGCCCCTCCACACGGGCCCGGACGTGCAGCAGGCGGCCTGGCACGACTTCGGCGACTCCCAGCACCTCAGGCCGCAGCCCCGGGGAGAACAGGGTGGCCACTCCAGCCGAATGGGCGCTGAGGTGGCTAAAATAAACCCCGTCTCCCCACTCCAGCCGCCAGCTAGCCTCGACGGCCGGAGCCGTGTGGGTCTCCTGCAGGAAAATCACAGAGTACCCCCCCTCCCGAAGGAAGGAGAGCACCTGGCTCCTGCGGAAACCCACCCTACAGCCCCGGGCGTTCAACGACGCAAAGGTGGTAGCCGTCATGCGGAGGGCTGGGGCAGATCCTCACGGGCGGAGGGACCATCGGCCCCCAGCGGGCCCCGCAAGATCCCGGTCTCGACTCCGAAGGACAAAAGGGAGTCGCGGAATTTGCGGGCCCGCCGATAGGCCGCGATGTCCCGCCGACCGGACCCTCGCCCCTCCCCCAAAAGCGCCTTCACGGTCCGGAGGACGAGATGGAAGTCCCCCCAGCGCTGAAGGGCGAGCTGCACCTTACCCGTGGAACCTCGGGAATCCGAAAGAAAGAGGCGCAACTCATCCCGCAGCGCGGAGGGGGAGGCAGCGGCCAAGCCGCCGCCAGCCTCCGGCGGGGCCCCTGAAGGGTCCTCGCGGCCCACGGTAACAGATAAACAAGGGGCCGAGCTCCGGCGCTGCTGCGCTCGGCAGCCCGTCCCCATCCCCGGCAAAGGAGAGAGCGGCTGAGGGAACAACACAGCCCCAACAGTGGCAGGAAGGGGGGGCACGAAAACCGCCCCCTGAGGGTTGTCTGCAGGCAACGGAAATGCGACAACCCCGGGGGCGGCAGTAACACCAGAGGTGGCAGAAGGAGACACCTCGGGGACAGGATCTGGGGCAAGGGCGGGAGTAGGGGCGGGGCTCGAGGCGGGAACAGGGACTTGGGCAGGAGAGGGGACAGGATCAGGGACGGGAACGGGAACGGGCTCCCCATCTCCTGCTGCCAAGCCGCTAGACTGCGGCTCCCCTCGGCCAAGGTCAGCATCCGAGGGGACGGAGGCAGCAGGGACAGGGGAAGCCTCAGGGGCAGGAACGATGGAAGGGGCAGGATCGGGGGCAGGAACCGGCCGCTCAGCAACGGCCGTCGCCCCGAGGGGCTCGGCGGCCGTGCACGAGATGGTAGTCGCGGCCGGGCTGGCAGGTAGGGCTAAGGGTTCCCCCAGAACTAAATCGGGGGCAGCAGAGTGGGGCGAGGAACCGGGAGCAGGAGAAGGGGGCGGGACTAAGCCAGCACCCGGATCGGGGCCCGCTGGCGAAGGGTCGTCCTCCCCCTGGGTAACCGGGGTCAGACCCAGGGCCTCGATCTCATCAAAGATGGAGGCGAAAGCGGTCCCCTCGGCCCCGGCGACCTCCCCGCCAGTCACGGAGACAAAGGCCGCCCCGGCATCGGCGGCGGCGGCGGGGGGCACGGACGGAGCAAGGGCCGGGAGAACCGCTACAGAAGCCTCCTCAGGTGTGGGCTCAACAAAGGGGACAGAAGTTTCCCCAGCCGCTGCCACGGCATCCACGGTCTCCATGGCCGGCACCTCCTGCTGGGCACCGTCCGGGGGCGCGGAAACAGAACTAACAACGTCGGCCCTCCGCGGCATCTTTCGGGGGGCCTGCTCTCCCTCCTCATCAGAGGGGAGGGAGAGAGCCCGCGACCTGCGGGCGCCGCGCTTCCCCCGGACGGTCACCCAGCCCCCCGAGGTGGAAGAGGAGGTGGAGGGCCGGTCAGCAGGGGCAGGGCCAGAGGGCAA
The DNA here is from genome assembly GCF_013100865.1 of Trachemys scripta elegans. Classification (NCBI taxonomy): domain Eukaryota; kingdom Metazoa; phylum Chordata; order Testudines; family Emydidae; genus Trachemys; species Trachemys scripta. The sequence continues at coordinate 129,500,333 of NC_048299.1, read as the reverse complement.
GGGCGATGGCTTCGGGGTTTGGGGCGGCAGGGTCGGAGGGACAGCACGGGGGAGGGAAACCTCCCCCTGGGGCGGGCCCTTCCCCGCAGCCGGCGGAAGCTGCCCCGCCCTCTCCTCCACATGCCCCGCCGATCCAGGGTCGGCGACGGCAAGGCCCGCCCGCCCGGCCGTCTCCGCGGCCAGAGCGGGAACCGCGGCAGAAGGAGGAGGGGCGGCGGCAGCAGCAGTGTCTGAACCGCCAGGGTTGCCGGCGATGACAGGGCCGGCACCCTCCCGGGCCCCGGGGGTCTCGGACGCCCCTCCAGGCCGGGCTAGGGGACAGTCCCTCCGGACATGCCCCGGCGCCCGGCAGAGGAAGCACCGGGCCTCCCCCGTCGAATAGTGGACCCGATAATGGGCCCCCCGGTAGGGCACCAGGAAGGACCCCTCGAGCGCCACTCCGGCACCCGCCGCCGGTGGCAGCTGAAGCTGGACCTGCCGGCGGAAAGACAGGATGTGCCGGAGGGCAGGGTCCTTACAGCCCAATGAGAGAGAGCTCAGAATGGAAATGGGCTTCCCCAGGGTGGAGAGGGCCGGCAACAGGGCGGCGTTGGGGAGGTAGGGCGGAACGGAGGTCAAGAGCACCCGTACGCCCAGGTCCTCCAGGGGTTCCAAGGGCACAAACACGCCTCCCACCGCCAAGCCTCGTTCCACCGCCTCCTGCGCAGCGGCCACCGACGCCAGGAAGAACACGGCCTTCCCGTACATCTTGGAGGCCGCCACAATGGCTGTAGGCCCCACCACCCTCGCCAACGCCCGCACATAGGTCTCAATGTGGGGCGAGGCAGGCACCAAATGGCAACGGACGCCATGCCTCCTAGTCAGCGAGGGGAAGGGGCCGTGGTCACCAGGGACAGGTCCAAAGGCGGCGGTCGGGGCGGACGACGGGGCGGCACGCAAAGAGGCGGCGGCCACCTGGGCGTATGCTCTGGGGGCCGGAGGTGGAGCGCCACCAGAGCTGGTGGAAGGGACGGCAGGAGAGGGAGGGGCCGCGGCCGGTGTCGGGGCCACAGCGGGGACCGTAGCCCCGCCCGCAGGAGGTCTAGCTCCACGGGCGGGGCCCTTGCCCTTCTTCCTCCCTTGGCCCTTCCTGCCGGTGGAGGGGGCAGCCGTGGCAGCGGCGGTATCCGGGACAGGGCCAGCCGAGAGGCCGGCCACTGGGGTGGGCGGGGACAACAGGGCAGGGGCAGGGGCAGGAGCAGGGGCAGGGGCAGGGGCAGAGTCCCCCGCCATCACAACCAGCAGCCGCTCCTCCCCTCTAGGCAAAAGACAAAACGAGGGAAAGGCAACCACTCCCCCCCGCTAGGCTGCAGGCTGGGGAGGAGGGTGCCAATGGAGAGGGCACACAGGAGCGAAAAGAGAGGGGTGGGGCACAGGTGCCAAAAAAGGAAAGCCGGCTCCCCCGGCTACACAGGGGCGGGGGGGGGGACTACAACAACAGTAAAAGGGGGGGTGAACAGTGCAAAAAGGAGGGGGGCAACAAAACGGGGGCACAAGCGCGCGCGGGGGGGCGAAGGAGGGGGGGGTGCACCAGAGCAGCGGCTCAGAAACAGAATGGAATGTCCAGCCAGCTGCAGCCCAAGGACAAGGAGGGGTAGGAGGAAAAAACTCCAGCCAGCCGCAGCCCAAGGACAGGGCCGGGAACACAGCCAGCAGGCTAGGAACCAAGGGGGGGGGAAATGGGCACCAAAAAAATAAACCGAAGGGGCTCAAAAGGAGGGGGGTAGGGTAGGGCCAACTAATACAAAGGGGGGCTACAGGGAGGGGACCCCACCAGCGAAACGTAGTTGGGGGGCAGGAGAAGTCCAGGGCGAGGGAAAAGGTGCACCCACAGCACTCGCGAAGCGCAGGCTCCGCCGTTCACTGCTGCAAGTAAACAGTCCCGGACGATGGAAATGGCGGGGGGAGCAAACAGCCCCGCCGAGGGGCGAAAAGCAGGTCCAGATGGCACGCGGGGCGGTGGAGGGGTCGTCGGCAGCTGTCGGCGGTGGGGGTGGTGGCAAAGGGGGAGCAGATGGACGAAGGGGGGGCACCGCACCCCCCCCCCGCGTTCCCTTCAACAGTCCGCTACGGGGGACGGGACAGCAGGCTCCCAAGTCGACCTCGGAGTTTTCTGGCAAGCGACGGCTTCCACTCCGAGGAATCACGAGCGAGAGGCTCAGGTCCGTCCGCACTCCTAACGCGACCGGGGGCACCACCACCCCAGGAGTAAAGATGGCAAAGTCACTCGAAACACAGTCCTCAAACAACCCCCTCCACAATCTCTCGAACCAGGGACGCAGTCTCTTCGCTCTCCGCGACGGAGGCAGCGGCTCCCACACAGGAACAACAGCAGCAGCGAGCGGCAGTCAGCCGGCCGGGCAACCGGCCAGGTAGGCAAGCAAGCAGGCAGGTGGGCCCCCAGATGGTATCGGTGTTGGCGTTGGGGGGCCGATGCTTCTCCCTCCGGAGGCGAGGGCGAGGGGGGGGCAGGCCGGCAAGGCCCCCCCCTCCGCACTCACTCACTCACTCACGCAGCAGCAGCGGCAGCGGCAGCAACAAGGAGAGCAGCAAGCAGCAGCTGGAGAGGGCCGGGAAAGACCAGAGGGAGAAGGGAGCACAGAGAGCTCCTGCAACCTGTAGTGAGGCGGCCTGGCCCCCGACGGCCCCTGAGGGAGAGGAGCCTGAATTGGCACCCAAGTGGGCGGAGCCACCGCCACCTGTTCCCGCCCCCCGGAAGTCAAGGGGCGGGACAGGAAGTATAAGAGCCAGGCCCCAGCCCTCAGTTAGAGCCCAGCGGCCGGAGAGGCCAGACGTGCCGGTGCGAGCTCCGGCTAGACCAAGCCTTCCCAGAGCCAGATACCCGGACACCGACCGGCCGGACCTCCCCAGAGCCAGGTATCCCGATGCGGATTGGCCAAGCCTTCCCCAAGCAAGGTACCCCGACGCGGATTGGCCAAGCCTTCCCCAAGCAAGGTACCCCGACGTAGACTGGCCACCCTTGCCCTGAGCACGGTACCCCGAGGAGGGGCCCGAGCGCCCCCCTTACCGGAGACCGGAGGAGCAACCCGACCCAGACGACCCTCTGCGAACTGAGGAACCCATGGTGTGGGACCCCGCTGCCGAGCCCAGCGGGGAGCAGGTACAAATGGAGGGGGAAATGGAAAGCAGCCCAGGGGTAGCTGACCCCAGTCTAGCTACAACAGAGAGCGAACCAATGTTGGTGTGTTGCGGTCAGGACCCCACCAACACAGCGGCAGATTGACTGCCGCTCTTAGGGCCCCGGGCTGGGACACAGTGGAGTGGGTGGGCCTGTGTCCCCCCTGCCACCCCACTTAACGGGTGGCAGTCTCCCCCTCCAGCCAGCGCTCTGGCACCGCAACTGAGCTATTGCTTGCTGCCCTGAACGAGTGCTTGTTGCCCCACCCTGACTGAGGGTCTGGGGCGTCCCGAGTTTGTCCGTGCTCAGCTCCTGATCCCCAGACCTGAGCCCGAACCCCTGACTATTATTTGTTGCCCCGCCCAGACTGAGGGCCTGGGCCTGCTAACTCTGCCTGGGCTCAGCCTGCAGGAAGATCCTGAGCCCCTGGACTATTGGTTGTTGCCCCGCCCTGACTGAGGGCCGGGCCTTAACTCCTGACTTTACTGCTCAGCCTGCAGGAAGGTCCTGAGCCCCTGGACTATTGTTTGTTGCCCCGCCCTGACTGAGGGCCGGGCCTTAACTCCTGNGAGCCCCTGGACTATTGTTTGTTGCCCCGCCCTGACTGAGGGCCGGGCCTTAACTCCTGGCTTTACTGCTCAGCCTGAAGGAAGGTTCTGAGCCCCCTGGACTGTTGTGTGCTGCCCCGCCCTGATTGAGGGCCGGGCCTGAACCCCTGACTTTACTGCTCAGCCTGAAGGAAGGTTCTGAGCGCCCTGGACTATTGGGGGTTGCCCTCCCCTGAATAAGGGCCTGGGACGTCCTGAGTTTGTCAGGGCTCAGCTCCTGATCCACGGGGCTGAGCGCCCGAACTATTGTTTATTGCCCCGCCCTGAGCTAGCGCGGGGGCTTGACTAACTTTGTAATCCCCAGCTCCGGCAGTGAGGACCGGAGCCTGGGCCTGAGTTACTGCCGGACCCTGACGGAGAGCAGGAGCTCATTGCAGAGGCCGTGTACCTTTGGCCTAGTCCCTGCCAGAGGGGCGGAACCCTGAGACCGATCCAGGCCGTGTAGTGAGGCGGCCTGGGCCCCGACGGCCCCTGAGAGGGCCCGACCCCCGCACCGGACGTTTACAGGGACATTACCCTGTAACAACAGCAATGGCTGTGAAGGGGGATATCTTCATGAAGTAGTAATAAAGCATAACTATAGGATAACTTGTACTACCAATTCAGCATGTTGCAGAAATTGTTTATATGTTGTTAACAGGCACAGTAATGTCTATTGAGTCACTTTGAGCTCAGTATCAAGATTTATTACCCTCAAGGCTTAAATATATCCATTCAAGAAATTAAATAAAATCAGTGAAATCCCCTAAAAGCATTAAGATGTTAGTTTAACATCTGTGCTGGGAACGTACGTGCATAGTCACATGTCGAAGTCAGCAAATCAGATTGCTCTGAGCATTACATCATTGTATAGCGACCTAAGCATCTGAAGGTATACCTACATCATACAGTTCTGTAATAAAGGCAGAAGGGGCCTGATTCCCCTGTGGCTTACACCCGTATCAAATAGGAGTAGTTCTGCTGATGTCAGTCAAGCTACATCATTATATCATTGTTACATACCAGTGCAAGTGAGAGCAAAACCAGGCCCACAGTGTAAAATCTAATACAGTCTCTTAAAGATAAAGAGAGGAAGTTAGAATCATAGAATTATAGGACTGGAAGGGACCTCAAAAGGTCATCTAGTCCAGTCCCCTGCATTCATGGCAAGACTACATATTATCAAGAGCATTCCTGACAGGTGTTTGTCTAACCTCTAATCTCTAATTATGGAGATTCCACAACCTCCCTAGGCAATTTATTCCAGTGCTTAAGCACCCTGACAGTTAGGAAGTTTTTCCTAATGTCCAACCTAAACCTCCCTTGCTTCAATTTAAGCCTGTTGCTTCTTGTCCTATCCTGAGAGATTAAGAAGAACAATTCCTCTCCCTCCTCCTTGTAACAACCTTTTATGTACTTGAAAACTGTTATTATGTCCCCTTTCAGTCTTCTATTTTCCAAACTAACCAAACCAATTTTTTCAATCTTCCCTCATAGGTCATGTTTTCTAGACCTTTAATCATGTTTGTCCCCATCTTCCCTGAAATGTGGGCCCAGAACTGGACACAATATTCCAGTTGAGGCCTAATCAGCATGGAGTAGAGCGGAAGACTTACTTCTCGTGTCTTGCTTACAATACTCCTGCTAATACATCCCAGAATGATGTTTGCTTTTTTTTGCAACAGCATTACACTATTGACTCATATTTAGCTTGTGATCTACTATGACCTCCAGATCCCTTTCCGCAGTATTTCTTCCGAGGCAGTCATTTCCCATTTTGTATGTGTGCAACTGATTGTTCCTTCCTAAGTGGAGTACTTAGCATTTGTCCTTATTGAATTTCATCCTATTTACTTCAGACCATTTCTCCAGTTTGTCCAGATCATTTGAATTATAATCCTATACTCTAAAGCACTTGCAACCTCTCCCAGCTTGGTATTGTCTGCAAACTTTATAAGTGTAGTCTCTATGCCATTATCTAAATCATTGATGAAGATATCGAACAGAACCAGACTCAGAATTGATCCCTGCAGGATCCCATTTGTTATGCCATTCCAGCATGACTGTGAACCACTGATAACTACTTTCTGGAAACTGTTTTCCAACCAGTTATCTACCCACCTTATAGTAGTTCCCTCTAGGTTGCATTTCCCTAGTTTGTTTGAGTTGAAATGTTATTGAATAAAATATGAAAGCTTTTTGGCTTACTATCATGGTACTAATAAAGTAAAGTTCATTACTGAGAAGTGATTTTCCCCACCAAGTGCTGTATATTAAATATACTGTAACTTCAGAATCATGTGTGAAGAGGAGTCAAAATGTTGTAAAAATTTGACTGGGAGTGGACAGTGTAGGGAATGTTTTAAAAGATGGCTTGTGAAAATATTCCAAGTGATAAGTAGTCACTAGTGTCTATAAAGAAAAAAGTTTCTACATCCAAGCAGTGGGAGGAATGTGAGTGTTTTTGATATAAGTGAAGTCTTACATGATGTTTGGGGGAGATTTCTGTTATACAAATTGGGAGAAGTTACAGTATGAACTAACCCAATTTTTTTAGTAGCTGGATTTTCAATTAGAAAATTACTTTTGGACATTGTCTCATCTCCCGCACAGTCAGGAAAGATTTGAACTCCTGGAGTGAGTTATTTCTCTGTTAATAGAGAAATGAGTGGAGAAAATTCTTGACTAGAATTCTTTACAGGGCACACATAGGCTAGCTGCTCTGTTCTGGCTGAGCTGTCCTTTGATGCAGTCCTTGGGGGATGTGGGAGGATGATGGCTTTAGACCACATTTATGCCGCCTAAACTCCCTGATACCAGGCCGGGTGCATGTCAGAGCAGTCTTAGGGTAACTAGCAACATCCATAGTAACATTTTTCTGACTCTTTCATTCTCTTTTCTTCACTACAAACCCATGTTTCCTCCTGCCCCCCACCCCAATTGAAAGATTAGTTGGTAACTGTTCTATTTCCATTTCCATATGATATTTGGACAGTATAAAATGCAGAATAACTTTTTACCTTAGTTGCATGTTTTGAGGTGAAAAATTACTTTTTCAGCATCATTTTTGGGCATGGTGACATTAGAGGAGCGAAATAATCAATAGTGAAGTAATGAAAAATCTAGAGCAGAACTTTGGAGAAAAATTCTCAGCACTCTGGCACAATGTTTATTTTTAGTTATGAATCTAAAAAGCAATCAAGTACTATAATAAAAGATTCTGAAATTAGTACTTAGTCGCCAATAACAATTTGTTGAGGATGCATCCAGTGGAATACATTCCAGCTTGCTCTTCAATAGCTGTCTTAGCTCTGCAGACCTGGCAGTAAGCAACGGATTGTTGGTGTCAATAAACAAAGCAGACATGACTTGGAGGATACCTGAGGAGCAGATATGGAAAGTAACATAACCATATCTTACGTACAGATGTCTTAGCAACAGCCAGGGCATGACACAACTTGCAAATTTCATACAAGGAAGCCTCCTCAGACTGGATTCATTTCCAAAAATAAGTTTTCAAAAAGTGTTACTAAAATAGAAACTTGTGACATCTGTAGCTTGGTGTACTATCTCATCGTCTGCTTTGTTTTCTGGGTCAGAAGCTACTACACTCCAGTACTTCTAGGTGTAGTTGTTTCTTCTGGTTCAAATATGTTCTATATAAATATGATGTGACAGTTGTGAAATGAAGTTAGGCTTTCTCTCAGCAGGTTTTCAACTTGTCTTATCAAAACAGCACACATTATCCTTTCAAGTCTTTGTGCACGTGTGGGTACTTCAGATCAGAATTAGGAAAGTTCTCTGTGTGTGAAGTGGATACAGCCTCTGTAACAGTTGGACAGATGCCTGAACTGAATTCAGAGGAATGTTTTCTAGTGACTGTGAGCTGGGATGAACACAACAGAATCTTTAGCTCAAAGCCACCCATTTGATTTTGGGGGATGGAGGAAAAGCTTTAATTGTAAAACAATAATAGTAATGTACCAAATAGTAAGGTGAATTACTAGACTAAGGAAGGCTCACCCTCTTCACTAGAGTCTCAATTAGTCAAGAACTGTAGGTTGAGATTTAATCTTGGCAGTTGGAGCTGAGTGATGTCCCCTCCCTGTCCTAGTCTGTTGAGGGGGAATTTTTTCTAAGGCACTGTGATGGGGAGTACCAGGCCTTTGTGGCCCTTGCTGGTGGCCCTGCTCCTCTGCTACACTCTGTTCCAGGAAGAAGTGAGGTGGGAGAAAAAGAGCAACAAAGGTGAGTCCTCTAGGTCTGCCTAAGGAGGCCTCATTGAAGCAGCCATTTTGGAAGCTAGAGAGACCTGGTCCTTTAAGGGCTAGTGACAACCAATCAGAGCCCAGCAGGCTCAAACAAAAGGAAGTGCAGGCCCTGAGCAAGCCAGTTCCTGGCTGGGACCAGAGGAGTGAAGAAGGGTGCTCTGTTTTGGCCAGAGGAGCCTGATAAGTAGCCAGAGTTTATGGCTGGCTGAACTTACACTGGGCTTGCAGAAGGAGAAGAACCTGAGGAGCTTGGCCCTGCGATAGGGATAGAGATGGAAGAGGCTCAGGGAAATAGCGTAGGGTGTGAATACAGGGGTGCTTTTGAGCACAGTGGTGAAGGGTAAGTAGTTCTTGGATCCTAACCCACCCACCAATAGGCTAAGTTGGCTGGGACATGGACAGAAGGGCCTCTCGCTTTAAGATGTATTGCAAAGGACTATGGCAGGTGAAAACAGGAGGAAGCTTAAAGACCCATGCAGGAGTCATGAGTTGGTGGGGGTTGGGAAGTGGGTGATAGGGATGTGGTCTTTGTTTGTACAGTGCTCAACACACAGGTGATGCTGGAAACAAATGGTGAAAAAAAGATACAAGAATAAGCATCATGTAAGAACATACATAGATTATTAGACCAGCCTTGGATCTGAACACCTTCACACTTTGTGGTATTAAAATACAGATTTGGACATCAATTTTGTATCTGGAGCTCCTTTATAAGATACAGGCCAATAATGGTGTATGCCATAGCAGATTTTGAGGAGCACTTCTTCCACTTCCCATTCTTGGAAGCTTTTAGCTTAGTCCCAATGTATTAACTCCCTTACCTGGGCATGGTTAGGTAAAGTCCACACTCTCTCAGCAAAAGCAGACATTGGAAGAGAGGAAGGGGCCAACAGCACTGCTGCATCCTTCACTGGGAGCCTGTTCCCAACCAGTTGAGAAAAACGTGAGGAAGGTATCCGAGGGGGGAATGAGAAGCCATTCTTTCCTCAGGAAAGGGCCTTTACTCTGCATAGGCACAATTTTACCCTTTTTCCTTTTAACATGCTGGCCAAGCAAGAGCTTGGAACTTGGGCTTACAAAGCTGCCCACAGCTGCTGCCAGTTGAATTGTCCCTAGCTGATAGCCAGGGTTTTTGACTAAAGAGCAATAATTCTTTGAAACTCTTGTGTTCATTCTGCTCAATTATGAATTAGTAATTGGTAGGCACATTGTGCCAAGGTAAAACTGGTGTACGTGAAAGCACAAAAATTCTTCCAAAGGACTTACACACTAAGATTGCTATTCTGTTGTCTCTCTTATTTCAACATCCCTCAAGTTTGCTTGTGGCTCATGCTTTTTAGCTGCATGGTGAGACTGATATTCTTCCCTGCAGTTTTGTCAGGTGCATGGTTACAGTTTTGATCCTCCAGCATTCTACCAGTTAACCACTGTCAGCATTGGACAAGATGAGTGATGTAGAATGAACCACCAATGCTCTGCCACATACTTTCGCTGTCTCACTGAAAACACTACTTGTAAAAGCTGTTCTGTCTAGAATAAGAGAGTAGGTCATCTCTGTGCTTTTGTACTCTGATATGCTTTGTGATTCACAAAAAGAAATGGGGCTACCATTACTTAAGATAAGTAGAGCATTCAGTAAAGCAGGACGGTCACAGAGCTCTTTTACACTGGTATTTCACGATGGTATATTATGCTGTGAAAGAGTTAAGCACACTCTGGCCAGGTACTGAAATTCCATTCCATGGCAGTAACCTGCTTTAAATTTGCCATCACCTGGTATATAATTTTATGTTCTTAGCTGATGAATTATTTTGCCAGGCAAACATATTATTTACTGATGCCCATAGGTAAATTGACTGCATGCAGGAAGCAAAATCTAAAGCTACTGCTAAATGGTAGTGAAAAAGGAATAAGTATAACTTGCATGGTACATAAAAATGTCTTTGTTGGTAGTCTTTCTATACCACTACCCACAGCTTCATAATGATATCACAATACTCTAATTTTTTCTTGTCTAATGCATTTAAAAATACCATATCATTTGACATATCAATCTCAAGTTTTTGGCATCATAATATCACAGTAGAACTTCTGTACTCTCTCTCTCTCTCTCTCTCTCTCTCTGTTGCTGGATGTTCTTTCATGGCTCCTCTTTTGAATTTGACAGTTTATGTAATCATTGCCAGGTGACGGAGAAGCCACCCAAAAGTTTTGACTACTGAGGGCTTGATACAAACAGGATTCAGGCAGTAAAAGTAGTAAGACCAAGAGGGTTTCCAGCAACTGAACATTCTTTGCCTTCATAGAGCTGTGTCAACTTGGCCAATTGTAAAAGTTTGCTTCATAAAATAAAGCATACTAGTTCTACAGTTTGCATCTAAACCCATTCTGGTCCCAATGAGAAGAGAACAAAGCAGATGTGCAAAGAACAGTCCCTGTGTACTTAATCTGAAAAAAAGAGGTAGTTATAAAATCTAGAGGTTGATAAGGTGTGTTAACCCTCGCCCTGCCAGTTACTTGATGAGGTTTGTACATGCCATCATGCTGAACTTAACACTTGCAGTCACATGATTGTACTTAGTGGATCACATGGGAAAGCAAGGGTGGTAGTAATAGTTCATACATGAATTTTGAAGTCATTATTGGCTTCAGCTAACAAACATGTTGGCAAAAGACAAAACAGCAGGTGAGACTAAAGTTGGCTGTTTTGTAACCAAAAGTTCTACAAGTAGTAACTGGGAGAACCATAAGATTCCAATGCAGAAATACAGTAAGATAATGGAAGGCAAGAAACTTAGGCCAACATTTTCAAACTTGGATGGCTAAGTCTAGGTACGTAAAAGAATGGGCTGATTTTCAGAAGTGCTGAACATCTACAGGTTCCTTAGATGTTCAACTATAAACAAGTGCCTAACTTTTGGAACCCATGTTTCTAAATTTTGGTTTTCCCCCTTTGCTGCCAAACAGCCCATGCAGAACATACCACCTGTGCCACTGAACGTGCTAGCTTTGTCCTCATTCTATCGGTCCCAGTGATGGATGGCATCATGGCAGGTGTGGTGGAGAAGTAGCAGCAAAAGGGTTAAATAGTCCATTTACCATTCTGCCCCTCCTTGTCTCCACATTATGAGACTAGAGAAGATGGGTAAGCATATGTGCTAGCTGCTAGTACTAGTTTTGATATATCTGGATAAGGAAAGAAGTTATACAGTGAGCTTTCCCTGTATTAGCAGGCTTTGAGTTAATCAAAAAAGCAAGCCTAAACCAAATAAACACACACTTAAAAGCAGTTTCTTTTCCATGGCAACTGAGACAGTGTCTCATCTCCAAAAGTTAACACTGAAAGCAAAGCAACTGAGCAGCTGCAGCAAGAAAATTATACAGCAAGTCATCCACCTGATTATTTTATGATTCTCATCTGCAGGACAATAGTCTTTAACATTTACATAATTTTAGAAAATGAGAGTCCTTTTATTTGTGAGCTTTATATGAATGCCTGTTCCATTCTTAAATCCTGCTGCATCAAACTCACCTCGGTTTTCTTTTCTGGTGTTCAGGATTTATGTTAGAAAGACAAGGTGGGTGAGGTAATATCTTTTATTAGCAAAAAATATTTTTTGTGTAATGTACAGAAAATTTGACTAGAAGTCATTCACGATTTCAAGTCCAATAATGTTGCTACGTATTTCCAACTACAGATTGCCTCACATTTGAGTGTCTTTCAAATAAGCTAGTGTTTTTTCCACCTGGAATTATTCTTCAAATCAAACTAAAGTGTCTTCACAATAAAAGTATTAATAAATGAAAGTGGTTGCAGAGTTCTCTCACCCATTGGGATTCTGATACATTGAATGTTGCTGGAATGAACCAGCTTCTGTAGCTGCTCTGAACAGTCTTCTAAAATGTGCTGCTGTTATGCAATATCTTACTAAGGCTGGCAGCTTCTTCAGCATCCCTGCAAAAATATTACCTTCATCTATGTTTCAAATTAGTTGTTTCTCTCAGTGACCATGACAGCGATGTTGCACTGGAACAATGGAATTGCTGACCAAACGGGGAAAGCTTAGCAGTGAGAGAAATTTTCACAGGGAAAGGGGAAGATAAATCTAATACACAATATCCCCCCCTCGCCCAAAACATCCTTTTGAATAAATTGTATATAATTAAATTAAAATTTACTTTATATATAAATTGCACACACAAAACTATGATAAAAGAACATTATCAAGGGTGCAAAGTCAAACAATCTGAATTTAGGAAATGCCAGAATTAAGGCTGCCTGTGCAGGGGGAGGGATAGCTCAGTGGTTTGAGTGTTGGCCTGTTAAATCCAGGGTTGTGAGTTCACTCCTTAAGGAGGCTATTTAGGGATCTGGGGCTTGGTTTTGCTTTGAGCAGGGGGTTGGACTAGATGACCTCCTGAGGTCCCTTCCAACCCTGATATTCTATGATTCAATTGGGCATACTATGGAAATACTGGCCATATTGTGGACTGAATTGTCAGGAAATTTAGCTGCCAAAATCTAAGGCTATGACTATATTAGTTCATGTGCTCAGGTAGTTGAGCTTGCTATGCTCTCACCAAGTGCTCATGTATGTTGTGCTGGACATGGCTACATTCTGTGCACGTACGTATATGTGTATCTATACTGCCTCCGTTTGTTATGCAACCATTTTAGGGGTGGTAATCCAGGGTGCTGAGCATCACAGGAGATACTCTTGGATTGGAACAACCTTGCAGCATATTGTTGGTATTGTCCACTATCTTGACACATTTTCTGATGGCAGTTCCTGCTCACCTCTCCCTTCCGCCGAACTGGGTGGAAGACATGGAGCAAGTGTCTGATGATGTGGTTCTGCTCCTTCTTGCGGGACAAATATTCATGTAGTGCAGTACTCAATCAGCAAGCTATTGTATGGAATTGGAACAGAACTTTTTGACATGCCAAAGACAGCTGACTGAGAGGGAAAGTGACAATCAGCTGTGGTTCCATGGTACAAATATAGTGACTGCCAGTATTGGCATAATATGCCCAATCGAGGACTGCTGCTTCTGGTGCAGGAGAACCAGCACGATGTGGTAAGATCACATTGTCTTTGGAGCCTGGGATAATGGCCAGTGGCTTCAAAACTTCTGAATGAAGAAACAGACCTTCATGGAGCTGTGCAAGGAGCTTGCACCAATCGTCCAGTGCCAGGGCACTCAATTTTGGAACCCATCTAAGTGCAGAAGTGGGTGGCTATTGATCTGTGGAAGCTGGCAGCACCAGACAGGTCCTGGGGAGTTTCAAACCAGTTAGAGGTGGGGAAGTCCACTATCAGATTGCAGTTGTACAGGATAATGAGACAATCAGTACTGTCCTCTACCCACAGGTGGTTACCATATATCAAGTACTGGACATCATAACTGAGTTTCAGAGGATGGGTTTTCTGAACTATGCAGGGGCCATCAATGGCACCTACATCCCAATACTGTACCTGCCAAAAGGGATGAGTATGTGAACTGAAAAGGTTGTGACTCATTTTCCAAGGCTTTGTGGACCACAAAGGCAGGTTCATGAATACCAGCACTGGAAACAGAGGAAAGATTTGTGACACCAGAGTGCTCAGGAGATTTGGATTGTATTTCAGAGGGAAAGAAAGGACCTTATTCCCGTGACATTCTCTAGTGTGTGTGTGTGTGTGTGTGTGTGAGAGAGAGAGAGAGAGTCCCAACAGTTATTTTGGGAGACCTTGCATACCGACTCCTATCTTAGTTGATGAAACTGTACCCTGATGTTAATGACCCAGGAAAAATTGAATTCAGCTACAAACTGAGTAACTTCAGGGATGGTCATGGATTGCTCCTTTGGGCAGATGAAGTCTCACTGGTGATGCTGGTGGACCAGTCTGGATCCAATGTGGCTAGCGCTGTAGGATGATCATGGCCTGCCATGCCCTTTACAGTGTTTGTGAGGTAAAGGGGAATACTTTGGTACAGTGTGGTCCCAGGATAGAGCTGGTTTGCAAAGCTTTTATAGACAGCCAGCTCCCACCCACATGCACACTAGTCCTGGTTCTCAGCAGGCACAGGAAATCTGGGATGCTATATGTGCACACATCCTGGAACAGTGGGAAGGCAGAGAGTAAATTCTGCCTGTGCCAATGGACATTCTCACACCCTACTCAGCTGCTAGAACAGCACAAGAGGGAACATTGGCATGTAGCCGTGCGCCAACATACCTTTGTGAGGTTTTGTTCCCTTGCAGCTGGCATTTCATTAACTATGTAATTACATCTTTGTTTCTGAACCTTTTCATTCGGAAGAATGGCCACACTAGGTCAGACCAATGGCCCATCTAGCCCAGTGTCCTATCTTCTGACAGTGCCAGGTGCTTCAGAGTGAATGAACACAACGGGGCAGTTTTGAGTGATCCAGCCCCAATCGCCCAGTCTCAGCTTCTAGCACTAGAAGATTTAAAGACACCAGCAGCATGGGGCTGTGGCTCTGACCATCTTCGCTAATAACCATTGATGTACCGATCCTCCATGAACTTAGCTAATTCTTTTTTGAACCCAGTTATACTTTTGGCCTTCAAAATATCCACTGGAAATGAGTTCCACAGATTGACTGTGTTTTGTGAAGAAGTACTTCCTTTTGTTCGTTTTACATGCTTTTCTTCCTCCAGGTTTCTTTTTTGATCAGTACAGGTGAGTACTGCAGTCCCTGCTACCTCCTCACCTGGGCTCTGATCAGGGTTCCATCATATGATGAGGCTGGCAGGGTTCAGGAAGGGGTCATGAGCCACTTCACGCTCAGTCCTGGGAGTAATGGAGAGCACCAGTCCAGCTTGTCACAGAATGGGCATGTATGAGGGTCTATTCCAGAGTGACTGTTGGAATCTTTGGCCATCAGGTGGTTGATTCATTCCAGGACTGGGCCAGGTCTAGTGAATGCCAGCCTCCTCCATCCTCTGTGAAAACTCTGGGTACAAATGAATGTTCCTTCTGCTCTGAGAATTCATGGAGGATGGTGTACTACGTGGCAGACTTGGCAGCTGCTCTTGGAACATGATCCATGTTCATCTGTACTGATCAAAAAAGTGCGGCAGAACACTTGTTCTCAAGTGGTCAGTGCAGCTCACGCCTAATGGTGACAACAGAGGGACGGGGATATTTATAGATTGGATAAGGGTTAGTCATGAAAGGGGTCACTGCATTGTGGGAATGGGCCTGGAAGACCACTGAAACCCAGGACCTGTTATAGACTTCCTGCCCCCATCCACACTGCACATTGGCATGGGTAAAGGGCCATGCAACAGTGGAGGCATGTACACACCCACACCTCTAAGGTGTGCAAGCTTCCTCACCCTTTACTCTTCTTCAGACACATGGTTCAGGGGGTTCGATGTAGACAATAAGTTATGGCACAACCACATGCATGGAAGATACTCAGCATGAAAAATTTCAGCCCAAAGGATTAGTTTGGCAAAGTTATAAGCAATTGAAAACAGGGTCTTATAAAGCCATTGACCATCAGGACTAATTCTTTGAAATGGTAATAAGTGAACTAGGACCCAGTGGAGAGATCTGAGCACAGAGATGAAGTGGTCATGGTAGCCTGCCGTGCTGAAGAGGTAGGATACCACACTATGCATAAGATAGTACCTCTGTATCATTTACATTTTCAGCCCCCAATACCAGTGAATTAGTGTAATCCAGTTTGGAAGTCATGAATACACAGACCAAAGTTGCTAGGTCTTCCTCCAGGAGGAAAGGGAAGAAGACTGCTAGCAAGCTGGACATGGAAGGCAACTTTTGCTGCCAATACTACCTGGTCATCCAAATTTAGAGATTGCTTTAGTAAAGAGAAAGGGATGGCCTTGTGGTTAAAGCCCTGGGTTAGAACTCTGCTGATTTGGATTCAATTCCTGGCTCAGTCACATACTTTCCATGTAATTTTGGGCAAGTCTCTTAATCTTTCCTTGGCTTGATTTTCCACTGTAAAATAGGGATAATACTTTCTCTCTTCCTTAGTCTGTCTTGTCCACTTAGATTGTAAACTCTTGGGGGCAGGTATTATCTCTGACAATGCATTTGTACAGTACTTGCCACATTGGGGCTTGTAGGTGCTCTACCACATTATAAATAATGTATTGTAATAGCAAGATCTACGCACCAGTTGGATGGACAAGGGACAGACTCCTGATGGAATTATCTTGACCAGTCCGTTAAAATATTACCTTTCCAACCAACATTATGTTAGTTTTGTCTTGCTTGATTTTGAGTCAAATGTTTTTAGTGTAGGTGTAGTGTAGGAGTGTCATCTTTGGGATGGAGTTGCTTGCATCTATGAAAAATGAGGTACTGCTGGAAGTCATCAACTTCATGTTAACAGCTGAGACAATAAAGAGGAGGAGGAAACAGCATAGATCTCTGTATTGCTCTGTGCAGGTGTGGAGTTTTGGGGAAGACAAGCAATTGCCCCCACTGCTCTCTGGGCCTTGTGGGGAAGGATTGGAACCATTGCAATGCTGTGCCATCCATTCCAGTTGTGCCATACAACTGGAGTCAGTTGAGTCAGCACAACCTGGTGACTAATGATGTTGAAGGCTGGACAAGGGCCAAGTGCTCTGAGCGCTGTTTGGTGCCACGTTAGGTATCATGAGGATATAATTGTTTAGTGCTACTGGAGTTGTTTGTACTGTGCTCTAATCTGAAGCCAGATATTGAAGCATCCAAGATGCAGACAGATGGCATAGGTTGGTGCAGCCCAGTGATTGTTGTTTTCTGAAGGTTTTGCCTAGGAATGGAAGGCTGGAGACTGGATGGTAGTTGGAGAAGCTTTCTCCAGTGAGGTTTGGCTTTGAAGATTGATTGCTCTTTTCAGGAAGGTTGTGTTGGTTCACTTCTGAGGTATCATCTCCTCATTTTTACAAAGGAGTAAACTAACAGTGAAAGTGAGTTATCCCAGAGCAGAACTGGGAGCAGAACTTGGTTTCCTGATGCCACTCTAATGCCTAGATCTATTGTAACATGCTGCCACTCGGGGGGGGGGGGGGAGAGATGTTCTGGTAAGAGTGAATGCAGTAGGAAAGCCTGTAGGCAAAAATGTTGTTGCTTTATCCAGTGCAATCTCTGTTTTGATAACTTGCTTTACTTGAAGCCAAACTACTTTCATTTCATTAGTTGCTACTTTGTTGGCTTGAAAACAGATGTTGCCCTGTGACCCTAAGAAATGCTCCATGCCTGCTGGCAGAAGGTCCAAGATACTGAAACTCATATCAGGCTTGACACACACACTATCCCCAACACACTCTTATCATGATATATATCCAAAGGGTATCTTGTAAGGTATCCTATGTAAACTGGTGATTGCTAGTCAGGAATATTATTGTGTAATGTGTGTCTGGGTTGTGTATAAAGGTGTATGTATGTGTGCTGGAAATATGTTCTTAAAATGTGTTTGGGAGGCAGTGCATAAACCTAGCCTGCCCTAGACAAAGGAATGACCTGTCTGACTGGCTGGATTACAGGATGAGGATGATGAAAGTACATTTATGTATTAGATAAACAAAGCAGTTGAGCTAACAAGTGGTGGAGGAAACAGCTTAGTGAACGCATCGGGGCAGCGTGTGCACCCTCAGAAAGTCTTCCTGGCTCTAGAGGCAAAGACAGTGGACTTTGGAAAATTTAAGGGGGGGGGGGAAGGCATATTAGTTATCTATCATTTAGGAGGAAGCATCATCTCATTCTGTGAACATTGGATCATATGGCCTGGAGGGCTAGAGATGCTGGTAACTTGGTGTAAATGAGCATATTTTGTTTTGTTTGTAACCATACCTGTCTCTTCTTTCCTTGCTTAGTATCACTTAAATCTATATTCTTTATTAATAAACTTATTCTTAGTTTTACTATAAACCATCTTAGTGCTGTTATATTCAAGTAAAGAGTGAATCCTCAGTTAACTTAGCAGGTCTTTCCGGAGGCAGCAAATTTAGTAATTTCTGTGAGTGTCCAGTCAGAGGGACTGGGCACTGTAGGGTGTTTATCATGTGGTGTCATGTGGCACCCGCTTGTGGTGATGGATGCAAGAGAAGAGACAAAGAAAGAAATGTATCTGAAAGAACTCATACCCAAACAACAGAGCTATTGCCAGACAAATAATTTAGGGGAAAGCGGGGGAGAGGATGGTTCTAGGAAAGGGGGTAGGGCTAATAGTTAGGTTTGACACATCTTTAAAAAGTAGCAACCATTCGCAATTAGTCGAAGGGGCTTTTGTTGGCGAGGATGGAAAATGTTTTCAGTTCACACGCATGTACACATGCTCCTGAGCAGCTGAGCCAAAAAAACCCCAAAATCAAACCAACAGAAAACCCACAGCCAGCCAGTCAGGTATTATTCATGTAATATGCATCTTTCCCTAAAGCACAAAATAACACTGATGTCTGGAAATGGATAAGTTTAGCAGATGGACGATGGCTAGAAAATGGCCATTTTGTGTATTTTTTTGGGCACACTGGCAGAAAGATAAATAAAATTGCCATTTTCATGGTGGTGTAGTTGCATTATAATAAATTGGGTCCCGTCTGTGTGTTAGAACACACAGTGATTTTTCTTAAAAAGCAGTTCCGGACACCACTCCTTGCTTATAATAAATCTGTCTGGGCAAAGGAGGAATGTGTTACTGTCCCAACAAAGGTTATTGTTCCTAACCGGATTTGTTCTGAGATTATTTTTAACCATGCTTTAAACCTCAGACACCCAAGGATGGTGTCGTTAATTGTATTGCTCACTCTGAGGAAAAGAAATGGGTAATTGCTTTACAAAAAAGGGAAAAAAATGAAGATTTTTTGAGGAGGGAAGAAGAGGGAGAGAGAGGATTTATTAGTGATTATTAGTAACTTGGCCTGCAGTGATTGAGAGGGTAGGGAGCCTTTATTATTCAGTAATTTTCTCTTGATTATAGATCCTAAAAAGATGACATTTTATATCTTAGTTGTTTCTTTCAGAATACATTGTAGATATTTTGCTGTAAGATGCCCAGGAAACATAGATGTCTACAATTTGCTTTTTAATCTCCAGCAGAGCTACAAGATTTTATTAAAGTTTTTTTCCCAAGACAAGAAGAAATCTTAAAGGGAAAAAAACACACACAAAAATAAATTTCACTGATCAAAAAGAAAACCAGACAGCCCGGGGCATGGTTTTTCTGGCTTCAGATATCTGCTAACTAATGGCTTATTTTTAGCCATTCTATAATGATTCAAAAATAGAAGCAGCCTCTTATGAATGGCAGACCCAACTCTGGGCTAATATTAAATAAACTGTTATAAGAAAATAATGGATAGTTTTATAATGTTTGACTAATCTGTATTTTCCAAAGAGATGCAGCCTTCATTAATTGTATGCCAATAACTCCTGCAGACTTCAAAATTCTGTGCACACAATCTTGCACCTGTATATAATCTAAACACATCAGACATTATCTGAAGATATGTCTATCTAGACTTTTGCTGAGGGGTCACTCCTTGTCTACTAAATGACTGAGCACTATTTTGGTTAGATCCATACTTTAAAAAAACAAAAACCCAAAGCATTTAAATAATAAAAAAATGACCTGTACTATCAGTAGTAAGAACCTTGCACAAAACAAAGCCCAAACTGAAAATCCTTACTTCTGTTTAATACTACTTACTGTCAGGTAGTACCCTTGAGCACACTGAGACTACTCATGAGAACAAGTACTTTTCAGTGTAAGGGTTGCAGAATTAAGTCCTTAATTTGCTCAGATAGATGCGATTCTTCCTCCTCACCAATGCAAATCAGTAGTTACACTGATGAAAGCAAGATCAGAATTGGGCTTTGTGGTCAAAATGGGAACCTGTGCTGTTCATTCCCTCTAAAGCACCTGGCATTGGCTATTGTCAGAAGACAGGATACTGGGCTAGATGGACCATTGATCTGACCTAGTATGGCCATTCTTATGTTCTTAGGTAATTTAAGATTTATTTAAAAAGAAAAGAAAGAGTTACTGCGGCTAAAAGATATGAATAAAGTTCTTAGGTCAGTTTCATAGCAGAGATGGTGAAGCTGCTGATTTGTAAAAAGTCCTTCCAGAATCAATTCAATAGATTACAGTCCAATAGGCAGTCCATGTGCAGAATTTGTTCAGATTCTTCCATAAGAATTGCAGGGTTAATCCAAAATGGAGCTGGAGATCTCAATCTTGCAGCTTGAACTTCTGACAAAGTTTAAGCAGATCTGAGACGGTGAGGATCAGTCCAGAAGCTTCCTTTATAATTCTCTAGCAGGCTAATAGCCTTTTGACAGCAGACATCACAGCAGGGGCCTTCCCGGGTAAAGAATAGGCAGTGTATATTGTAGCTTTGAAGCTAACTTCTATTTCCTATATATACACAGGTAACTGGTTGCATGGATTAGCATAAGGCAATTAACTATTCAAGCAGTTCATAGATAGTTTACTACAAAACGTCAAAGAGAAATATAGACGATGATATTACACTATCAGGCTCTGATAATCATTTCAATACTTTTCTAATATGTCCTTAAAGGTTGATTTTGGATCACTTAGCCTGCTGGTTGTTTAACACTTGCTGGCTCAGTGTCATACAGTGCTACCAACCCTACCTAGAATACTCAATTTTTGCATGAAAGAAATTCTCAACACAACTTTCAGCTGCCAGTAGAGCCACATCACCCAAACTTACTGGTGGCGTAAGCCCAAACAAGAGCATATTGGGAAGACAAACAGGCAGAGTAACTATTTGTTTCTCACATCCGGTCTTTGCCAGTCTATGTGTAGGTAACTTAAATTAAAATGTGTTCAACAGTGTCTGCACAGTCAAATGGGTTCTCTCTATTTTTAACACTAACGGTCAATTGTCCCAGCTACTAATCTACACTAGTTCCCCTTCCTCACTTCACCCTCAAGGCTCTCGTCCCATTGCTGTCACTGCATGTGTCATTCTCCTTTGACAGAATGGGCTCTCAGACCTGCTGCGGTGCCTCTGCCATATGCTTTTGGTAGAAAGGAAGTAAGGGGAACTGTAACCATTTCTCCCTCTGGCAGTTTCCTCAGTCCAGCACCTCTTACTAAGCCTTCTTCAGCCAGCCTACATTTCTGTCCGCCCATTCCCATACCCAGTGAGTCAAGGAACACAAAATGGAATCTAGAGGGTGAGGAGCAAGATCAAATTCTGTGGGGGCAAACATGAGTAGTTAGTGAGTGACTGCTGGAATTCTTTGGGGAGAAGGGGTGATATTTATTTTGGAGGGGGTGGTTAAAATACATTTTTTGGAGAGAGGATCAGACTTGAAGTTATTTCTGAAAAGCAATTTTTTTTTTGCTTTTGGAAAACACCAAATTACACCAAAAGGCAGGTATTTAACCCCTCCTCCCCAAATCCAGATGCTTCTACAATGGCATTACTTTTAGAATTCTGCCCCATACACTGACTTTATATTCCCCTTTCCCTCATTGTCTACAAGTTACTATTTAATTGGCACTAAAAGATTTTGTGTGGGCCACTTTCACCTGCAAGCATCACCTCCATGAGCCAGCCCTGATTCTGGAATGCACTTAAAACAGCTGATTGCCAGTTCCTTCATTTGTTTTCAGGAAGTCTGCTGAGGGCATACACTAGCAAGCAGTGCAGTGGCAGAAACATTATATGAGAGAAGAGGAAATCCTCCATGCTTCAGTCCAAGTGGAAAAAAGATCAGCTGATGAATGCAGAGCAAATCCTTGTAGGACTGTACATGAGCTTTTTTTATGTAATGGCTGCTCTAATCACTTCCCTCCCCATTGCTTTAAAGGGCTGCTTGATTAAACAATACAGCTGGTATATTCTCCTTATGTGAAGATGAAAAAATTGAGTTTGAGCCCAGTAATGAGAAACAAAATGGCTTTATTTCCCTCTGTTTTAAAGGGATACCTGCTCCACTGTCCTAGACTGTAGCTCACATTTATAACAAGACTTCAAAATAGCAGCATATTTCAGGCAAGATTATTATACCCTATTTAGCAGCCACAACATAAGTCTGAGGAGCAGAACCAAAGGTGACTATATAGCTTGGCAGAAGGGATGAGCTGCAGTTGCCCTCTGCTCTCTCTAGTGATAATACTTTGCATTATGGTAGACTCAGCAGAGAACCCAGCAGCTCCACTAATTTGAAGTCTGCTGGGTGCTCCTCAGCATTATTGTAAATCAGGCTGCTACTTCTTCAGCTGCTTACATCAGGATTTAGAAACCTAACTTTAGGCACCCTTTTGTTGAAAAGCAAAGATACTCAACATGCCACAGAATTAACAGACGCTTTTTGAGGCAGGGCAAAAGGCTGTGAGGGGTGTGAATGTAAGCTTCATTTGCTAGGTGCTGCAGTGTCGCTGGGTAGCATAAAGGGGAGAATGAACCTGCAAAACCTAAATTGCAATCTAAACCTGAACTCTTCCCAGGGGGCCCTGCTGCAGGGTCCCATGAATGAGATCTGTGATACAGTACAGAAATCCTGCACAGAGGCTAGGATAGTAAGTTATTAAATGGTCTGGCCAGCAGCCTGGAGCTGCAATCAGTTCTGCCCTGTATCCCTCCCAGAAACATCAAGCTGGAGGGAGAAAATAATTGGGAGAGGAACAGGTTTCAGTGGGGTTGGCTGCACTAGCAGAGAAAGGATCTCTTGTAAGGCTGGAAGGAAATCTGTTCTAAATGCCTGAAGTGTTTGGACTACAATCTTCCTTGACAAGAGGAGGAGTGGTGGGGACAAGAGGGTAAGGTTAGCTCAGCTATAGTTTTTTCATCTGTTTGGTCACACAGGTGGTTTCCTTGAAGAAATGGAAAGCTTGGGGACCAGTTGTGTTAAGCTTTTTCACTTTGAATTAAATTAATCGGCTCTTGAGGGACCCCTCCGCTCCCCAACAGGTTATAGGAAGGCTGGGAAAGGTCTAGAAGGACACAATTTTAGGTTGTCAGGAACTGAGCCCGGTTTAGGTTATTGATCCTTTTGTTGTTTCCTCCTAACCCTGGTCTGAAGTTATTTCCCTCCTCTCCCCCTCCCCCACCTTTCCAATTTCTGCTGTAGCCCACTCACCCTTCTCCTGACTTGGCTCCTAGGTAGGGTCCCAAAGCATAAGGCCCTTCTGGTTGGAGTTACAATGAGCTGATGTGTGTACAATGATGCAAATACTATAGTGTGACAAACAGAACTCACAAAAGTGCTGTTTGGGGCCCGGAAAGACTCAAATGCAGCTGGTTAGAGTAAGTTTGGATTTCTGCCTGTGCTCTTGGCCCAGCATTCATTTCAGAAGAGAAAATTATTCTCTCTCCCTGTTAATGTAACTTAAAGTTCTTTTTTGTTTATTTTTCCTGCTGTTCCCTTCCAAACAGTTTCACATGTCAGAAGGTTGCAGGAATTTACAACCTAAGGGAATGATGGTTCCAGGTTAATGCAGCCAGCCTTGTCAATTTTCCTCCAGGAAATTATCCTTTACCCTACATGGAAACAGTTGTGATATGCAAATATCAAACAGTGTAGGGGTCTGTGTGTGTATTTTTCATATATTTATACACACACGCACGCACACGCATGGATGCATACTTGTATTTTTATTCCTTCCTCCTTCTCCAGATGAGAACTGGTTTCCTTTAAGGGGCTGTTTGTCATGCTAATAGCTAATACAAGAAATTAATAGTGATCACTGCAAATAATTATACACAAATTCCTGGAGAAAATATATCAGACTGGTAAATACCCATTGTCATATGGAACTGAGAGGATCCTACAGAAAGGGCTTTCTTTTCATGTCTGCATGAATAAAACCTGTATGACTCCTGGCTATGAAGAAAAATGAGAATGACAGAATGGATCTGGTCCCTGGAATAGTCCATGAAGCTAACCTTTGTGCTTTGTCCATAATCAAAAAGTGTATGAAAATGTCTGCATATGCTGGACAGTATGATGATGAAGGGGGATTGTTTGTCATCTTAACTCAGCTACCTAAATAATTAGATGGCTTTGTGGAGGAAAATAGACATCCAAGGAGAAGACTGATCTGAGAGCCTGACAAGAATGGATATTTTCCCTGCCTTTCTGTTCATTTTTCGCTCCTCTAAGAAAGAATGAGAACCAAAAAAGGCACTGAAATTCTGCAACAAACTTCCATTCTTATCTCTGTGTCTCTGATGAGAACAATGAATAGT
The DNA here is from genome assembly GCF_013100865.1 of Trachemys scripta elegans. Taxonomy (NCBI): domain Eukaryota; kingdom Metazoa; phylum Chordata; order Testudines; family Emydidae; genus Trachemys; species Trachemys scripta. The sequence continues at coordinate 129,476,099 of NC_048299.1, read as the reverse complement.
GCTAGATGAATCCATTTTAAGGACAATTTTAAGATGGGTATGAGAACAGAGAATAGCACCATTATCTATTCATGTCAGTGATTGTAGAAATCACAGCAAGGGAGGGTATAGAATTAATTCTCTTGGCACAAGGTTCTGAAGTCTGCTTTCTAGCAGGTTCCCCTTCCATGCAGTAATGGGGGTGAATACTCAACGCAGATTTGTTTTATAATATGGTTTAGCAGCATCATTAGCAAGGTACAGCTAAAAATCTTGGAATGCCTAAAAATGGAAATATTTGCTGAAATGCAATGGAATAACCTGTCATGGCATTGCTAAAATAAAGAGGGGGGGATTATTAACTGTCATTGAGAGAGCTGTATGAACAATAATATGATTTTGGTTTGCTGGCAATTAAAAAATCAAATATCAGTCAGGTTGAACTGAAAATGAAAAATTTCAAATCTTTTGACAAAACAAAAAAGTAGAAAAAAATTCAGTTTTTGGTCAAATAAAATCTCATTTAATTCAAAATGAAATGTTACATGTTGATTTTGAGCTTTTAAACTTTTTATTTTTTATTTTAAAAATAAAATTGAAGGAAATTTCCATCCAAAAAGCTGTTCTGAACTGAAAAGATTAAAACCTTTTATTTTTTGGACCAAGTTGAAACAAAACTTTTTTTTTTTAAACAAACAATTAGGCATAAGACACATTCGTCAAACGTTTGAGTCACTAAATCTGCATTTTTTTTGTCGAAAAGAGCTGTAGTCACTAATCTCACTTGTATAGTGCTCTACATTTACAAAACTATAATCATGAATTACAAATCCTCTTTCAAACTAAAAAATGTATTAACTTTTTGCAGACTTCACTCTGACAGTCTAATTTAAGCTATAAACTCTTCGGAGCAATGTCCCATCACTGTGCTATGGATTGGTGTGTGGTGGTTTGTGTGCCATAAGTAATGCTCAGCTTTGTACAAGTCACAAAATGAAGTCCTTTTGTACCAAAAAGCTGACAAAAAAATAGATGGCGCTGAAGTAATAAGTTTTGTTAAAGGTTGCATGTGTAATTATGACTGCTAGCAAACTCTCAGAATTTCCTGGTCTGGAAGTTTTGGGAAGGCATTTGTATTTGTCAAATTACTTGTTAACTTGTATACTTTTTGGTGCTCAAGGAGCTGGAGTGAAAGGCACTTCACAAGCTGCCATCACACTTCTCTGGCAATCCACGTCAGTCATGACCATGTGCATGCTCTGCTTTCCCTTAACAGCCCCTATGGGATGTGTCTCTTTTCAGTATTTTGTGAGCCGGAGAGCAGTTCATAGACCTAGAAAGAGCAGGTCTAGAAAGAGGAAAAATGGGAAGTGAAGAGGCAAAATGAGGACAAGGAGAGTGGGGTTGTGCTGCCTTTCTCATTCATAGAGGGAGTGAGGTGTAGTCACATGTTTTTAATGAGGGATTATCCTGTCATGGGGGGTCACCAGCAGGTGCAGAGCAGAAATAGCTGCATCGTACACCAGCCTCCCTAGTGCAGTGGAGAGCACTGGTGCTAAGGATGGGAGGGGGGAGTGGGCAGGGTGCATTGTGCTCTGCCTGTGATCAGCTTGCACAGGCTAGTTGCCTAGTAGGGCCAGGCAGAAAAGCAGGGAGCCCCATAACTGACTCATAGAGTAAACCCCCTTTGCTGTTCACTAAACATCAATTCTAAGAAGCAGAGAAAACAGTCATACTAGTTTTTGCACCATTCTATCAAATTCTATGGCAGGGATTTAGTTCTTGGTTAAATTCTGTAGTATGGCTTTTAAAAAGATCTACAGAAAATGCATTCTTATGGATTAAATTCTACAGGACGTATCCTTAAGTAGTGAGAGTAGGAAAGAGGTCAGAAAAGGAGACGGTGGATATGTCTACACAGCAAAACCACCCCTACGGCACTGAGTCTAAGAGCCCAGTTCAACTGACTAAAAATAGCAGTGTAGATGTTCACGCTCTGAAATTTAGCAAGGGGGGAGGGTCTGAGAGCCGGAGCTCCATACTGAGCCCAAACGTCTACACTGCTATTTTTAATGCTGCAGAACAAGCCCGAGTCAGTTGATCTGGGTTTTGAGACTTGATGCCACGGCTTTTTTTTTTTTTTTTCCTGTGTGGACATATCCCAAAAGAGCTGTCAATGTCCAAGTGTCATGCAGGAGATGTTTGTTCTCAGGTCTGCACAGCTGCTTCCTGGACTGATGCTGCATGAAGGTAGGCATGTTTGTGAGGCAGTGTGCTCTGTTTGGAGAGCAGGAAGGTCCAACCTGCTTGTGACCAGCTGCCCCAACCCCACCCACAAAGACTGCTTTGGCTGATTTGTGTCTAGTTCTCACCAGGCATCTTGTTAAACTGCTTAGAGGTTTTATCATGAACCATGGACAGGTCTACTGACCTTATTCCAACTGCTCAGAAAGACAGTGCATAAGGTTTAGAATATATATATATTTTTAGTATAAATCTATCATCTGTATCATGAATCAGCATTTCTGATATCAAGTATTTAAATAAATTCACTTTTTATGGTGATATGACATATAGCAAGATCTGTATATAGCAGGTTTGTGGGAACAAAGATTTAGGTCTAAAATGTAATTCATGTAACTACACTTTAATTAATATATCTGTATTATCATGCGAATCCAACTTACTTAATACCAATCTTACTATGAAGCCCTAAGGTTTTCTACTAAGCCTATTGCCATGCTGAATATCGCCCATTTATCCCTTTTCTAAGTAGTTTGACCCACGATAATTAGGTTTGGCAAGATTTGATTTTTATAATTTTGACAGATAATATCAATATCTATATTTTTATCAATTTAAATGTTCATAGTTATGCAAAATTATGGGTTTTAGCATTTTTGTTTCTATTAATTTTCAGTTCTCACAGTTGTGGGAAATTATTGGGGGTGTATGTCAAATGATTATTCAATGACAGTAGCTGTTGAGATTCAAAAAGTTAAAGCTCTATAACCATTAGAACACATTGTCAACATCATATGTCATAATATACAACGTCGTGCCCATCTTTCAAAAGGAGGAGCCAGGAAGTGATAGATCAGTCAGCCTGATTTCAGAACCTGGGAAGCTACTAGAGCAATGTATAAAACATTCAATTTGCAAATACCTGGAGGACAAAGGGGTAATCACTAGTAGCCAGCATGGATTTACCAAGAACAAATCATGCCAAACCAGCTTGATTTCCTTCTTTGACAGGGTAACTGGTTTGGTGGATAGGGGGAATGTGGTGGACATAATATACCTGGATTTCAGCAAGGCTTTTGACACAGTCCCACATGACATTCTGATAAGTAAGCTGGAGAAATGCGGGCTCAACAGAACTACCACTAAGTGGATACATAATTGGTTAAACAACTGGAAACAAAGAGTAACTGTTAATGGAATGATGTCGGATTGGAGGGAGATCACAAGTGGGGTTCCACAGAGATCTATTCTGGGTCTGGTGGTGTTTAATATCATTATTAATGACCTGGATGTAGGAATACAGAGCATACTGATCAAATCTGCAGATGACACAAAGCTGGGGTGGGGGGTGTTGTTGCCAACACTTTTGGAGGATAGAGCTAAGATTCAGAGGGATCTTGATAAATTGGAGAACTGGGCTATAGACAATAAAATGAAATTCAGCAAAGACAAATGTAAGGTGCTACACTTAGGGAAGAAAACCAAATGCACAAATACAGAATGTGGGATAACTGGCTTGGCAGCATCCTTGTTGAGAAGGATCTGGGAGTTGTGTTGGATCACGGCATCAACAAGAGGCAGCAATGTGATGCTGTTGCAAAAAAAGCAAATGCAATTTTAGGTTGCATTAACAGAGGCATTGCATGCAAGTCACGGGAGGTGATAGTATTCTCTACTTGGCACTGCTTAGGCCTCAGCTGGAGTACTGTGTCCAATTTTGGTCACCAATGTATAGAAAGGATGTAGAGAAACTGGAAAGGATCCAGAGGTGAGCAATAAAAATGATCAAAGGGATGGAATGCATAGGTGCCGACCCTCTGGAGCACCCATGAAAAAAAAATGGTGGGCGCTTAGCCCACCCACCAGCAGCCCCCTATCAGTGCCTCTCCTGCCTGCTGGCAGCCCTGCTGATCAGCATCTTTCCCTCCCCCCCCCAGCGCCTCCTGCCCACCGCAGATCAGCTGTTCCACAGCATGCAGAAGGTGCTGGGGGGGAGGGGAGGAGCGAGGGCGGAACACTCGGGGAGGGGTCAGAACTGGGTGGGAAGAGGCGGGGTGTGGGCAGGAAGGGGAGGGGTATGGATGGGGACTTGGGGGATGGGGTGGAGTGGGGGCAGGAAGAGGTGGGGTAGGGGGTTGGGGGAAGGGATGGAGTGGATGGCTGGGCCTGGGGCGGAAGTGCTCTCCCTGGCACGTGAGAAAGTCGGTGTCTATGGATGGAATGTAAGTCATACGATCAAAGACTGAAGGAACTAGGTATGTTTGGTTTGGAAAAGAGGAAATTAAGGGTCTTCAGATACTTGAAAGGCTGCCATAAAAAAGATGGAGAAAATTTGTTCTCTTTTGCCACAGATGGCAGGACAAGAGGCAATGGGTTCAAACGACAGCATAGCAGATTTAGATTAAATCTCAGGAAACCTTCCTAACTGTAAGAACAGTAGAACAACGGTACAGACTGCCTTGGGTGGTTGTGGAAGCTTTTTCACTGGAGGTTTTCAAAAGGAGGCTGGATAGCCATTTGTCTTGGATGGTTTAGAAACAACAGGGGTTAGATTAGATGACCCTTGCGGTCCCTTCTTACCCTATGATTCTATGACTCTATGAAACCAAAGTCTAGTAAATTATCAAGCAGCATTTTTCTTACTTTGCTTTTCTGTAAATTTTGATGATTATTTTTTCAATCCATTTGTGTGTATGGTGAAACAGACATTTACTGACATAGCCCCAGGGGAAGAAAGACAGTACTAGTCACTTTCCTTAATAACTTGTGTGTAAAAGGCTTTTGAAAGTCCAGATAAGTTATGTCATTCTGTTCTTTTATCCATTATTTGTTGACTTATTCAAAGGATTGAAGTACATTTCTGTGCTTCCTCCCCTTTCAGTTGTAAACCGTGCTCCCCATATGTAACTTACAAATACCTCCTTCCTGCCATAATGTTATCTTTCTGAATGCTGGTTAGATTTCACTGTGTACATTTATACTAATTCTGGAGAGTATATCCAGTTGTATTCTTCCTTCAAATTATAAAATCTCCTACTAAATTCCTTGACTTAGTGAGTTTTGAAAGAAAGACAGTGGCGAAATAGTTACATAGTATCATTTGCTTTGTATGGAAACTCCTGAAAGCAATTCTATTGATAAAATTTTTTCTAAATACTACACATCTGCTTGTTGTTTGTTCTCCTGATCTTCATCACGAGGTATTTGGACATTTAAAGAACAATCTGTTTGAGAATATGTTTTGCACTGTTTACTCCCTGTCCAAAGTCAGTCCTTTCTTTGTGATACCACTTAGGTAGTGCGGAAATAATTAAGGAGTCATCCTGATTTTGCTCTTGCTAATTATTCCTTTACGAACAAAGGAATCACCCGTGGCACATAGCCACAGACTCTAATTGGAGGTTGTGCCGATGTGCACTGTCTTTAATGGAGCCCCAGAGTGTGCAATTAAAGTACAACAGCTATACCATGCTTGGAGAAGGTACAACATCTACTCTGTGTGTCCAGCTAGTTCAGCTGACAGGTGCTGATGTAGGGTGGGGTCATTACTGGGGGGAAAATCTACAAGGTTAGTGGCTGTCTTGAGTCATTTTGAAATAATAACAGACCTGTATTTGTTGTCTCCAGAGATACTAGCAACCAAACAGATGCGAATCAGAACCTAAATCTGCCTTAAATGTTCCTGAGGTCTTTATTAAGTTCATGAAGCAAATACATGCATGACTAATATATTAAAGTATGCATGCCTTTCAATTGCCCAAAACAATTACTCTTCTTTCTTGGTGTTCAAATACTTGTTGATTTTTAAACCAAGTTGTCAGGGTGGCTGCTGTTCTAAGTGTAAGCCTGGATCCACCGCCACCCTGTCCTTGCTCCTGTTTCAGGCCCTTTAAATATTTCTGGTCCTCTGAAAGGGTCAGGCTTTACAGTTGGTTGTGGCTCAGAAGAATGAGACCCTCAGGGACTGCACACAGTGCAGGGAGTGACCTGGGAGTTGAGGAAAACAGAGACTGGAGTTTTGAGTTAGGATCCCTGGGCCGGAACCTGGAATAGAAAGGGGTAGGTTCCCTCTGGCTTAGAGGAGAGGCAGAAATCCAGATGACCTAGGGACAGAGGTTAAAGAGGAAACTGTAGCCAAGAAAGAGACAGGAGGGGAGAAAACAGAGGGCTGTGAGTATGACTGAGTAAGATACTGAGCGGATGATTTGGATTTCACTTTGTTGATTTGCTTGAGTGGATTTGGTTGAAGACTTTTGTTGGCTTCAGAAGAGTAGACTCCTGATTTAGTTGGATGGCCAACAGATCATTTAATGCACTGCCAGGAATGGCCATTGTGAGGTTAAGGAACGTATTATGCACACCGCTCCCGCCTAGTGACTGAACAGTATAATATAGTTTAGCATTCCATTACATGCCCCCCATCCCCCTACTAACCGTCACTGTCATGGACTGGGAATTCTGCAAGGGACCATGTTCAGTCTTGAAGGGAGGATTTGCTTTTTATTACTGTCTGGCCATTGAGGAGTTATACTGATGGAATTTCTATTCTGACTTCCTGCACAAATGGTGTTCAGAACACAGGTCTCAAATGATCAGGGGTTACAGTGAAAAATTGGTGAGAATTCTATTAAGTGCAGAAAGCCTCAGGAAATAGTTTCTATAAAAACACACACAGGATTTGTTTTGACTAGTGTAACACTTTTTTGGACTATATTCCTGAAAGAGAGAACTTTCATACCTGTTGGTGTTACATGAAAGCCCGTGTGTGCCAAATTTCTCTCTCTGAGCGTGGGCTGGGAGACAGTGTTGTAGGACTCTGTCTCTTTCTGTAGTGATTCAAAGCTCAATTTCCATGTATCCAAATGATTGCTTCTGACTTGCTTTACCGCATATTCGAACAGTTTTTCAATCTTCCCAAATTTGCATCTTCCCTTGTATCATGATATAGAAGCATCTCATTCATATGATAACCCTATAATGATATACAGCAACTCATGCTATGTTATATGTGGATTTTATACTGTTATTCAGCTCTTAGTCTAAGACCCTGCTATGCATCGATGGAATCCACTTACTACAGCTGCTGAGCTGTCAATCAAACTTTATTCTACGTGGATTTAATGTCAGTTCCATGAAGAACACATTTTTTTTGAATTAGAGCGGCATTATTGCAGTATGCTTCTGCTGATACATACTGTAAGGGTAACTGGCAATATCACACTAATGAGTTACAGAATGATGGACACCACTGAGCAAGCTTTTGGTCAGTGTAGAAGGCAGCTTTAGTGGGAGTATGAAAGAGACTACTAATGTCCTGGCTTAATTATGCTCTCAATTCCACTGGACCCCATCAAAAATGGCATTACCTTCTTTCTGAGTCACTAATAACTTGGAAGAAAATGATCTTGAATGCTTATGAATCAGTGTCCTAACAGATAAATCACAAGATGTGGTACTTGCTAGTGTCTTTTACAGGCCACCGAATCACACTAGAGAACAAGATGACCACCTCCTTACACACCTATTCATAATGTGTAGGGAAAACATTTGTTTGATCATGGGGGGACTTCAGTTTGAGTGACATATGCTAGAGACATTCTACTGCCAGTAGAAATATATCTTTGGAATTTATAAACATAGAGGACAATTTGCTAACTCAAAAAGTGGGGCCTTCTGTATTAGACCTTGTCCTGACAGTTTGAGAGGAACTGATCACAGAACTAAAAATTAATGGTAGCTTAGGTACAAGTGATCATGAGTTGATGGGCAAACAGAATGAAGTCCACATTGGTTATACACACACACACACACACACACACACACACACTTAGTGCTTTAATAGGGCCAGTTTCACAAAGCTGAAAACAATTATGAGCCAAATGAGCTGGGAGGAAGAATTTAGTTAGAAAAAAGTGAATGATAATTGGGAATCATTTAAGAACACTTTACTAGATGCCTAAAAAGCCACAATCTCTCAGCTGAGGTATAAGGCTTTGCTGGTTAAAAAACCAACCTGGTTTAGAGAGAAGTGAAGACACCTGTAAAAAAAATTACAATACATGGAAGAAAGGGGAAGTTGACAGTGATGAATATAAATCAGAAGTTAGGAATTGTAGAAAATTGATAAGGGAAGCCAAGGGATACAAGGAGCCATCTATGGCCAGCAAGGAAGGATAATAAGGAGTTTTTAAAATATAACGGGAACTAAAAGAATCCTGACAATGGTATTTTCCATTACTAGATGGAAATTGTAGAATTATGAATAAAAATGCCAAAAAAGCAGAAATGTCCAACAAATATTTCTGTTCTGTATTTGGTGGAGGTGGTGAGGGGTAACAAAACCCCCATCAGATGATATAGTGTCACCAGATGGTGGTGATAACTTCTTTCCATTCCACTAGTATTTCTGGAGAATTTTAAACAGCAGCTACTAAACTTAGACATTTTAAAATTAGCAGTTCCAGATAACTTGCATCCAAGAGTTTTTAAAAGAACTACCTCCTAGTGGAATGGAAAGAGTTTTCACCACCATCTGATGATACGATATCGTGTTTTTCCCTAAATACAGAACAGAAATATTTGTTGGACACTTCTGCCCTTTCTGCATTATTATTGATAATTCTACCATTTCCCTCTAGGAATGGACCAACACCATTGTCAGGTGTTGAATGCTTGGGGGTTGGCAATATTGAATCAGTCATATCAGTAGCATTATAAAGGCTATCTGCAGTGTCACACTCCATCCTCTTAAAATTTGAAAGGCCTGATTTACACTTAAAATTTATGTTGACTTAGCTATGTTACTCAATGGTGTAAAAAACTATCCCCCTGAGCACCGTAGCTCTGCTGACCAAATCCCTGTTGTAGATGCAGATAGCTCAATGAAAGAATGTTTGTTGACCTAGATACCATCACTTGGGAAGGTGGAGTTCCTACAGTGACATAAAATTCCCTTCTGTCACTGTAGGCTGCATCTACACCACGGATTATGCTGGCATAGCTATGACACCATAGTTATGCTGCTATAGTCCTGATAGTGTAGAGGCAGAAAAATACAGCACCAAATTCTGCAATCCTGATTTAGGGCTTCATTCTGCTTCCACAGATGTCAATAACAAAATTCCTATTGAAATCAGTGTGAATACGATCATGTCCTTGGGCAATATTTCTATCACTGTTAGGGGTATTTAGCTTTGCAAGGAACAACAGTATTTGGTCCATATCAGTAAGTACATTTTGAGTTGATTATGTCTTGGATTTTTCCCTTTATGGAAAGAAAATTTGAATAATATGTAAAAATAACTCTGTAAAAATGAACAGGAGTACTTGTGGCACCTTAGAGACTAACAAATTTATTAGAGCATAAGCTTTCGTGGACTACAGCCCACTTCTTCGGATGCATACCTACATGCTACTCTGAAACTGTAAAAATGATAAAAGAAATAGTATTTTTCAATTCACCTCATACAAGTACTGTAGTGCAATCTCTATCAAGAAAGTGCAATTTACAAATGTAGGTTTTTTTATCACATAACTGCACTCAAAAACAAAACAATGTAACATTTTAGAGCCTACAAGTCCACTCAGTCCTACTTCTTGTTCAGCCAATCGCTAAGACAGACCAGTTTGTTTACATTTATGGGAGATACAGCTGCCCTCTTCTTATTTACAATGTCACTTGAAAGTGGGAACAGGCATTCCCATGGCACTTTTGTAGCCGGCATTGCAAGGTATTTACATGACAGATATGTTAAACATTTGTATGCCCCTTCATGCTTTGGCCACCATCCTGGAGGACATACTTTCCTGATGATGACACTTGTTAAAAAATAATGTGTTAATTAAATTTGTGACTGAACTCTTTAGGGGAGAATTGTATGTCTCCTGCTCTGTGTTTTACCTGCATTCTGCCATATATTTCATGTTATAGCAGTTTCGGAGGATTACACACCATGTTGTTTGTTTTAAAAACACTTTCACTGCAGATTTGACAAAATGCAAAGGTACCAATGTAATATTTCTAAAGATAGTTTCAGCACTTGACCCAAGGTTTAAGACTTTGAAGTGCCTTCCAAAATCTGAGAGGGACGAGGTGTGGAGCATGCTTTCAGATGTCTTAAAAGAGCAACACTCCAATGCAGAAACTACGGAACCTAAACCACCAAAAAAGAAAATCAACTTTCTGCTGGTGACATCTGACTCAGATGATGAAGATGAAAATGAACATGCAGCTGTCTGCACTGCTTTGGATCATTATTGAGCAGAACCCATTAGCAGCATGGACGCATGTCCTCTGGAATGGTGGTTGAAGCATGAAGGGACATATGAATCTTTAGCGCATTTGGCACATAAATATCTTGCAAGGCTGGCTAAAACAGTGCCATGCGAATGCCTATTCTCAATTTCAGGTGACATTGCAAACAAGAAGCAGACAGCATTGTGTCTTGCACATGTAAACAAACTTGTTTGTCTGAGGGCACGTCTTCACTACCCACCTGGATCGGCGGGTAGAAATTGATCCCCGAATCGACGCGCGTACTCCACCTTGTCAGGAGGAGTAAACGGTGTCGATGGGGGAGCTGCAGCGGTTGATTTGCCGCCATCCTCACAGCGGGGTAAGTCGAATAGGATACTTCGACTTCAGCTATGCTATTCGCGTAGCTGAAGTTTGCGTATCTTACATCGACCCCCCCCCCCAGTGTAGACCAGCCCTGAGTGATTAGCTGAAGAAGAAGTAGGACTGAGTGGACTTGTAGGATCTTAAGTTTGACATTGTTTTCTTTTTTAATGCAGTTTTTTGTGCATAATTCTACATTTTGTAAGTTCAACTTCCATGATAAAGAGATTACACTACAGTACTTGTATTAAGTGAATTGAAAATACTATCTCTTTTATTTTTACAGTGCAAATATTTATAATAAAAATAAAGATAAAGTGAGCACTGTACACTTTGTATTCTGTGTTGAAATTGAAATCAATATATTTGAAAATATGGAAAACATCTAAAAATATTTAAATAAATGCTATTCTATTATCCTTTAACAACGCGATTAATCGTGATTAATTTTTTAAATCACGGTTAATTTTTTTAATCACTTGACAGCCCTAGTAAAAATTAAATAAAGCAACTGAACTGACTATGATGACCAGTACTGTAGCAGATAGCACATTACTGAGTTCCCTAGGAATGCCTTCAACAGACACATTTTTAGAAACACAAGGGTACACTTGTTACATATTTTAAATTGGTATCTGACATCTCAGGTGTGATGGCGTGCATCTGTAATCCCAGATACTTGGGAGGCTGAGGCTAAAAAATAGCTCAGGGGTTCTGGGTTGCAGTGGCTATGCCAATCGGGTGTTCAGTGCCACTTGCAGCCTGGCCAGCAGGTGGCTGAAGGTCTGGCTAGAACAACACGAATGATGTGTTGTGATGGGGACTCTCTCTGTGAGAGCTGATGGACCCATCAATCAAGGTGATCTGACATCTGCAGTTGATTGCTATTTGATTAACTAAGAGGAAAAAATGAGGAAAGAGATCATGATTGTCCACTTACTTGCTGGTCATCTGCTATGTGTCTTGGCAACCTACCGCAGCATTAAAGTAGTGGTCCCCAACCTTTTTCGTCTGGTGAGTGCCAGACAATGAGCCACTGCAGACCGTGGCCGGCGGATGAGCATCCGCTGAAATGCCGCCGAGAAGCGGCAATGTCAATAGGCATCGCCACCGAAATGCCGCCGACAAGCATCATCATCCAGAGGCGTCGCCGCCGAAATGCTGCTGAAAATCGGTGGCATTTCAGCGGCGACGCTTCTGGATGACACTGCTTTTCGGCAGATTCTCATCCGCCGGCCAGTACGCAGGCGCACAATAGATGCCCCAGTGGGCGCCATGGCGCTCACGGGCACCACGTTGGGGATCACTAATCTAAAGTTTGACTAAAATCCATGGTACATCATGAAATATCTGGTATATTGGGGGAATCCCTGAAGGTACATCCTAGCTGATGCACTTGGCACCTTAAGTAGAAGTACATATGGACAAAATTCCAATTTTACCATGTGCTTACTATATTAAACTGAATACTCTACAATATTGTGCTCTGTGAGGAATTTCTAATGACATTGGAGCGCTTTCAGTTTTCTGGCCTATATACCAGCCTCCTGGCCCAGGAAACCTGGACATACACTTTCCTGGAGGCTATCCAGGATTAACTTCCCAACTTGATTCAAAACCAATCCTTCTGGCCAGTTCCTTCCTCAGAACTGACCAGTGCCTGTGAAGAGGCTAGTAGCAAGCTTAGGTCAGGTAAGAGGACTCAAATTCTGGCTTCATGGTCAACATGAGACTGGTCACTAAACCAATAAGCCAGCTGCCATATAATGTAAGTTTTATTAAAAGAAACTTTACTTGAAATGGAGCATCCACAAAGGTCTATCCTTAATATTAATTTCTTTAAAAAAAAAAGAATCACTTAATTTGCTCAAAATATTTTTAGGTACTCACTCTGTTTTGGTTTATTGTTTGAGAGTTGTACAAAATGAATTGTCAAATCCATATGCAACTTTTATACAGTTAAAATGAAGACCAACCCCTTCAAACTTGACAACATAAAGTGAGGTACTTATTTAAGTGGCCTGATTTTTTCATAGGTGCTGAACATTGAGCCGCTGCCACTGAACCCAGTGTGAGTTGGGAATGCTCTGTACTGCCTTCATGCACCGTACCTCAGCCAGGATCCACTTAAGCCAGGATCTAATAATGCAGGTTCCTCTCTGCACATGGAGGTTGAGCAAAGTGTGTGTGTGTGGGGGGGAGGGGAGCCTAAAAATACCCTTGTGTTTTATTCTGTGATCCAATGATGAGCATAAGAGCCTATGTTTATTTAGGTCTTCCTGAAAAATAAACTTTTCCACATGAGTAATACAGTCATTAACATGAGAAATGTATCACTTCTGCTCTCATTATTTCCCAACTGATTTCATTCAGAAGGCCTCTTATATGGAATATAACCTCTCTTTTAGAAGCTTTATACAGCAGCAATGGATCTGTTCTCAAGTATCTCTTTGACTGCCATCTGTGTAAAATAATTCTTCATTGATATCATATGGCAGATATTTCTGGTGACAGAGTGAGTGCCAAGTGTCTGCATAGCCTACAGGTATGGCAGTCAGTTCATTATAAGTAAACAACATTACCGCAGGGCCAGATTCTCTAACCCTCTGGTAGAGCTGAATGAATAATGGGCTTTGGGCAATAAAAAAGAAAGTTGTGGGTCAAGCAAAATGTTTTGTTTGATCTGAAATTAAATGTTTCATTTTGATTGAGCATTTTAAAATGTTTTTTAATTTTTAAAAAATTAAAAGGACATTTTGAAAGTTGTTTCCAACCAAAAAAATTACAATGTTTCAATGTTTTAAAAACCAAATAAAACATTTAGATTATTTGGGAATCTTTCAGGATTTTTTTACTGAAACAATTAGGTAAAATGAACATAAATTTGCAAACTTTCAGTCTCTCTGAATCTGCATTTTTTTGCTCAAAAAATCTTGGGTGAAAAATTTTGCCCAGATGTATGCAATGATTAGCAACATACTTCCACTAACAATATAGTTTATTCATGGAATAAATTACTTGCCAGGAGTAAGGGTGGCAGAATCTAGCTCTATGTTAGCTTGAAACTATATACCAGCTAGGCTTGTATAATAATTGATTATTGAGATTGATGTAATAATATTTTAGTCTACATTTTACATCCATTCCCCAGATGTAAAATAGAGGAGCCAAATTCTGCCTTGGGATAACTCCTATGTATGGGAGTTGTGTATCTACACAGTGGAGAACAAGATTTGATCCTATGCTACCTTGCCATCTTTTTAAGTGTGTGATGAACACTATGCACCTGTGAAATCTGTATTGTATTTTGGAAGCTATTTTCATATCAGCCTGATCTAATAGTTGGAGAAAGAAACTGGCAATTGGAAATCTGGGTACAATCATTCATTTTTTCTACTGGCTGGCTGTATAGCCTTTTGACAAATCACTTTATTTTAGTTTTCTGTAGCTCAGAATGCCTGAATATTACTTCTCTGTGCCTGTACTATGTAGAGTTGTTGACTTACCCTCCATTATAGGTAATGCATACCTTCCTATCTCCCCAAATCTGGTGACGGGACTCAACTCCACTATATCTGCCTCAATTACTGACCATCAGGGATTTGAAATAACTAAGCTATTTGGCAGATAGGGCATGTTAAACTGTATGTTGGGAGCTATGCAGCCTGCTGACTTTACCTGGGCGTGGCTGGGGAGGTCTTTCTTGGGAGCTGCCTAACTTGTTTGGACTCAAACCTAGGTAACTGGGGAGAGTGAGCTGACCACACGTAGGATTATTGTTGTTTTAGTTAAAAATGCTGCTGTGGAAGAGATAAAGAAACAGCAAGCTTCAGGACTGATAAGAAGTACTGCTAAATATTAGAGTCTTTCCCTTCTGATTAGTTCCACTAACAGAGTCACAGTAAGATTATATGATGTTGTCTTGGCAAACACACTGTCAACTGAACTAAGCACCACCAGAGCTAAAAGCATGAGTCTCTTTAATTTGAGTTAAGGAGCCAGGATGGATAGTTGAGAGCTGCAACTGGCTTGTATTCTCTGTGGACTGGACATAGTGAGGGACATGTAATGTATCCTGTTCAGTGGGTTACAGTAATATCTGCTGGTTGATTAAAAGAAAGTATCATCTAATGCTCCCTGTTCACTGGCTGAAGACGAGGAAAGCTTGGACTTGGTTAAACTCTGTTTTCCCATCTGTAAAATGGAAATTAAATATCTATATATAATCTCTATTTTAAATGGAATTGATAGTTCTATGTTGAACCACAGTGGCCCTAGGGAATGAGTTAGTTCGGCTTCGGTGTTGCTATAGTTTAAAGATCAACAGGGCCAGAGTAACCCCAAGCACTTTTATTAGGTTGTGAGACTCTAGGAGTATACAAAGAATGAGGACAGTAACCACTAATCCAGTCACAAGTAAGAAATCTTCTCTGTATTATAAGTTTTACTAAGCAAATGATTGGGGTTACAGTCATTCATAAGTATACAAAACCTGATAGCACCTGTGATAGCTACTGCTGTACTGTACTCACATACTGTGATGGGATCCCTGGGGTACAACCTGGAACTGTGGGAACACTGTGCCCCCTTAAATCTCCAGCCTGGGCTGTCTCTCATGGTGCTTTGCTAATAACAGGCAGCAAACCTCTACAGATGCTGTAATCACTCAGTCAACAACATGCAGGAACGCACCCAGCTAAATTGCATGAATGCTCTCTGAGCCTCTCATGAAGCATACACAGGGAAACACCAGCAAATCCTCCCCTCAGTCGCCAGCCTTGCACCCCAGAAATATACTGCCTTACACTGCTCAAGACCTTGAACAATGCAAGCTCAGTAATTAGTTCACCACTTTGTCAACTGATAGTGGACATGCACCAGCCTATGTAATCTGAACCTATTCCCCAAGCAAAAACAACAAAGAGTCTGGTGGCACCTTAAAGACTAACAGATTTATTTGGGCATAAGCTTTCGTGAGTAAAAACCTCACTTCTTCGGATGCATAGAGTGAAAGCTACAGATGCAGGCATTATATACAGACACATGGAGAGCAGGGAGTTACTTCACAAGTGGCGAACCAGTGTTGACAAGGCCAATTCAATCAGGGTGGATGTAGTCCACTCCCAATAATAGATGAGGAGGTGTCAATTCCAGGAGAGGAAAAGCTGCTTCTGTAGTGAGCCAGCCACTCCCAATCCCTATTCAAGCCCAGATTAATGGTGTTGAATTTGCAAATGAATTTTAGTTCTGCTGTTTCTCTTTGAAGTCTGTTTCTGAAGTTTTTTTGTTCAATGACAGTGACTTTTAAATCTGTGATAGAATGACCAGGAAGATTGAAGTGTTCACTTACTGGCTTGTGTATGTTGCCATTCCTGATGTCCGATTTGTGTCCATTTATTCTTTTGCGGAGGGACTGTCCGGTTTGGCCAATGTACATGGCAGAGGGGCATTGCTGGCACATGATGGCATATATGACATTAGCGGATGTGCAGGTGAATGAGCCCCTGATGGTGTGGCTGATGTGGTGTGGTGTGTAGTTGCTGGTTCACCACAGAAACACCAACCCAGGAACCTATCCCTGTAGCAAACCTCGTTGCCTACTCTGTCCCCATATCTACTCTGGCAACAGCATCAGAGGACCCAAAATCTCATAACTTCATACACACTAACGCTATACATATTTTGACAGAACAATAAGTTTCAGAAGATCATGACCCTTCATATGGTATCTTACAGTCATGCTTTGTATGAAATGTCACAACTACATACAAATGATGAATATGGGGGCTACAGGGTGCTATTTTGAGGCACAGCATGTCACACATACCCAAAGATGGTAGTGTCTGGTGGATCTCTCAACAGACGCTCATTTGATAGAAGGGTAGTTCCTACTGGGGTTTTCCCATGTGAACTTCCCTGATGGGGTCTTCCCACTTTATACATGCCAAGGAACCCTCTTTATCCTGTTATGACCATGCCTAACACCTTATGCATATGCATGAGCATTCCATGAGTGTTCCAACCTCCTTTTCCTTAGCTGTACTTCCACACCTCACTTTTCATATGTTGTCCTCTTAGTTCTTGTTATTCTCATTAGCATCTCATTAACATCTACAAACACATGTTTCCATGGTAATTTGCCGTAAGAGCAGAATTTCTCTGACATGACAATCAGGTGTCTTATGGTCTAGACGGGAGCATTATGGCATATTTTCCAGGAATGTCACCTACTGGCGTATTCTTCACAGTCATCTTGTAACTTTACTGGCACAGGGTTATTTCTGGGTCACCTATTTATATCAGGCCTCCTTATGCCTGAGGCCTAGTATGACTAAGCTGAAAAGAGGTTTATCTCACCACAACTTTCCTCTGCAGTGTATCAACAAACGGTGGTGGTTATCCCATTTTCATGAATGTAAACACGCTACCCGTTTACTTCCTAAGTGACAGATGATGGGGTGTTGTCTATGTTCCCCAAATATAGTCCAGCAAACCTTTGAAGTGTATCTCAATATAAGGTTTTCTTGCTCTGCTGTGTCTCTATACCTGTTAGTTCCTTTCTGAAATTCTTACAATCCTTCATCTGCATTCAGCTTAGACAGACAATAGGAGACCCATTCTGAGTGAGATGCTGCTTAATTTACATTTCAATAAAGAGACAAGTGAATAAACATCTTTTGTCAGACAGGACACCCATTTCTCCACTTCTGATGTGATACAGAATCTAAGAACATATTTTCAGTATAATACATAACTCCTTACATAGTGTCTGTATCTGCATTTCACAATGACTATGACCAGCGTGACCCTAGCTTTCATAAGACCTCACATGCCATTCTTTGGTGAACCAGAATGTACATACCAGAATCAGGATAATATTGTAACCCCCTTGCCAGCTGGCATTGAAGAGTTCTTGGATCATAATAGCCTAGCTGCTCTCCAAAACTCTTTAAATCCCCTTGGTCTCACTATTCATTGATGGATATCAGACTTACTCTTTTCTATCCAATCAGCATCAGGGATCTTTAGATAACCTGCCAAGCCCTTTCACTGTCTCTGTGGGTAACAAGGATAACAAGGTAACAAGGAGGCACAGTCACTCCCTTCTAGAGGCGGTAGGAGGAAATGCACGTCGCTGGTTGTGTGTGTGTGTGTGTTTGAGAGAGACAGTATTCCTAGCAGCTGTCTAATTTGGCCCTGTTTCTATGCAACCTGAGTTATTACGCCCCTAAGTATACCATGCACCTCAGAGCATAAAAGATTTCTGTTTTTACTGCATGTAGGTCCAGGAGGGGCTGTAAGCAAAGGCAAGGTTTTTAAAAACAGGGAGTTGGTGGTGTGTGTGTGGGGGGTCTTTTTCTATAAGGAATGTGAAGAGGAAGGAAGGAAAGTTAGAAATACTGAGGTTAGCCCACTCCTGTCTTCTTGACTTCTAAACTATTGGAAGTTCACAAGGAGAGGGAAAAGCAGCATAGGCATAATCACACAGCTGAATCTCCAGCCAGGGAAAGGAAGTTAGGTTTAAAAAAAACTGTGGTGAAAAATGTTAGGTCCTTGGCATTAGGAATGGTTTGGACTAGTCTTCATTTCAACTCAAATAGGATTGCTATGTCCCAGTAATAATGGCCACTAGTCTAGCAACTGTATGTGCTCTTTCAGAAAAATATTGCCCTATATGTCACTATAACAATGTGTTAACTTTATTGGAAATGATGGTAGCTACACACTGCCTTATCAGGATATTACATGGTGATGAGTTAAGTTATGCCACCACTATGCTATTAGGATACCATAAAATACCTATTACCGATTTATGACAGCATGAGAAGAGAGGGAGGGTGAGCCTGTGAATAAGGTTTTATGCTACCAATGAGAACTTATGAAGCTTTCAGATGTTATTCTGTGGTTCCTCAGTAATTCCTTTAAATTTAATTTTGTTTGTTCTAATTACAGTGATTTCTAGTTGTGCAGCAGGAAGAGAATCAGGTGGCTTTTTCTATTTAAGCTGTTATTGCTTTCTGACAGTAGTTTTATTACTCATGAGGACAACAGACAAAATGAATATGAGGATATGGTGCTAAACACAATGATTAATTGAAAGAGGCAGAAAGAGCTACCCTCTTTATCAGAAAATCAATAAAGATCTCCAGAACGTCAAGCCTAGTTGAAAAATTACAGCTGATTGCAGCTTCAAATTAGCATGCTGAAGACAAAATATCTAGTCTAAGGAGTCAATGCAGGCGGGTTTTATATAGAAGTTAAATTAAGTAAACTTGTCAATTAGAGTAAAGACAGCCTGGGTCATGCTATTCATAAACTGGATACTGGTTTTACATAGACCACCCAGCACTTAACAACATTCAGTGGTGGGCCCAAATTGATTTGTTTCTATCCAATTGCTCTGCAAGAGGCTCATTCCAGAGCCAGGAGACTGGCAGTCACCTGTTTTGTGTTGAATTATTGACCCTGCCACTGATGAGCTGCTTAACTTTGTGAAAGTTTCTAACATTGTCTGTCTGCTAATTTTGGGTGCTTTTGGGTCGGGGTGTCCAGTATAACATCAAGAGCCTCTGAGGTGCTGAGTACCAACTCTAACTGACTTCTAAATGCTGAGTACCTACAACTCCCATATGATATATATATATAAAATTCTAATACACACACAAGACAGGCTGGGCAGACCAAACAAAAGGCATCCAAAATTAATGGACACTCTTGAAAATTGAAGCCTCGGTCTCTTTCTTGCCTGAATTTTTCTGTCTATTTTTCTGTAGAATAACTGTAGTGCACTTATCTCCCAACGGTGAAGTGAGGATGGATTACGATTCATAGAAGATTAGGGTTGGAGGAGACCTCAGAAGGTCATCTAGTCCAATCCCCTCAAAGCAGGACCAACAAAATCGTCCCAGCCAGGGCTTTGTCAAGCTGGGCCTTAAAAACCTCTAAGGATGGAGATTCCACCACCTCCCTAGGTAACCCACTCCAGTGCTTCACCACCCTCCTAGTGAAATAGTGTTTCCTAATATCCAACCTAGACCTCCCACACTGCAACTTTAGACCATTGCTTCTTGTTCTGTCATCTGCCACCACTGAGAACCGCCTAGCTCTATCCTCTTTAGAACCTCCCTTCAGGTAGTTGAAGGCTGCTATCAAATCCCCCCTCACTCTTCTCTTCTGCAGACTAAATAAGCCCAGTTCCCTCAGCCTCTCCTCATAAGTCATGTGCCCATCCCCTAATAATTTTCATTGCCCTCCGCTGGATTCTTTCCAATTTGTCCACATCCCTTCTGTAGTGGGGGGACCAAAACTGTATGCAATACTCCAGGGGTGGCCTCACCTATGCTGAATAGAGGGGAATAATCACTTCCTTCGACCTGCTGGCAATGCTCCTACTAATACAGCCTTCTTGGCAACAAGGGCACACTGCTGACTCATATCCAGCTTCTCGTCCACTGTAATCCCCAGGTCCTTTTCTGCTTTACTGCAGAACTGCTGCTTAGCCAGTCAATCCCCAGCCTGTAGCGGTGCATGGGATTCTTCCTTCCTAAGTGCAGGACTCTGCACTTGTCCTTGTTGAATCTCAGATTTCTTTTGGCCCAATCCTCCAATTTTTCTAGGTCACTCTGGACCCTATCCCTACCCTCCAGCATAACTACCTCTCCCCACAGTTTAGTGTAATCTGCAAACTTGCTGAGGGTGCAATTCATCCCATCATCCAGATCATTAAGAAGATGTTGAACAAAACCGGCCCCAGGACTGACCCCTGGGGCACTCTGCTTGATACCGGCTGCCCACTAGACATCGAGCCGTTCATCACTACCCGTTGAGCCCAACAATCTAGCCAGCTTTCTATCCACCTTATAGTCCATTCATTCCATCCATAGTTCTTTAACTTGCTGGCAAGAATACTGTGGGAGACCGTATCAAAAGCTTTGAATATATCACATCCACTACTTTCCCTGTATCCACAGAGCCAGTTATCTCCACCATAGAAGGCAATCAGGTTGGTCAGGCATGATTTGCCCTTGGTGAATCCATGTTGACTGTTCCTGATCACCTTCCTCTCCTCCAAGTGCTTCAAAATAAATATTCGTAAAGAGATCTGAACTCCTCAGATGAGCTCTGCTTTATAAATGTAAAGCCCAGCAAATGTTTATTATAATGGGTCAGTACTATGAAATGTTTTCATGATGCAGAATTTTGAGGTGCATTAGGGGCAGTACATTTCCCCAAATAATGCATGGTACCAAAGCATCTAGGGGCAATCCATCTTCAGTTATGTAAAGTATTTGATTGCACCTATAGGCTGCACAGAGAATTAGTTGTCACAGGTTAAATTAATTAAAACATTAATTAAATACAGTGTTTTTAAAGGAAATAGAACAGACTATCAGGACAGAGAAAAGTCTATTTTGTAACATGTTAATTTATGAAACACTGTAAAGTCTAAGGACTATGTAAGAATGTCTTTATTTTTAAACTAGTTTCAAACTATCTGTCCTTATTACAATGGAAAGAAAAATTAGGACTTCTTGTTTTAAAGATCTAAAAAAAAAAAAAAAAAAGACATGCGATGTGGAATAGTACCCAAAAGTCATTTAAACAGAAAGTTTCAGTATTTCAATAGGATGGTGTATTTGGACATGATGGTTATGTCTACACAGACAAGAAAAACCCACAGCTGGCCCATGTTAGCTGACTCGGGCTTGGGCTGTGGGGCTGTTTTATTGCTGTGTAGACTTCCGAGGTCAGGCTAGAGCCTGAGCTCTGGGACACTTCCACCTTGCAGGGTCCTAGAGCCTGGGCTTCAGCCCATGCCCAGACATCTACACAGCAATGAAACAGCCCCGCAGCTTGAGCCTGAGTCACTTGGCACAGGCCAGCTGCGGATGTCTAGTTGCTGTGTAGACATATTTGATGTGGCCTGAATAAAGGATGGGAAGACTAACTTTGCCACATTAAGTAGGTATCCAGTCCTAGTATTATGTTATCCAACCTTTGAGTATAATCAGTTTTATAAGTTATACAGCTAGGCTTGGAATAGTTAGATTTTTAATTGGCAAATCCCAATAAACATCGATTTTCACTGAATGTACAAACCTATGAATAAATATTTTCATTAACAATCAAAATTTACAGATAGGCAAAGAAAAAAGATACTGCTTGGGAGCCTATTACAGTTTGATTTAAGGCTATTTTCTTTGTATAATTTGTTGTGTGATGTTGACAATTTGTGTTTAATGGTTATAAAACTTTAACTTTGAATCTCAATGTCTGTCTTAAATAATATCATTGGACATCCCCATAATTTCCTGCAACTGTGAAAACTGAAATAGATAAAAATAAAAATGCTTAAAAATATGTAAGAATGGCCATACTGGGTCAGACCAACGATCCATCTAACTTAGTATCCTGTCTTACAATAGTGGCCGGTGCCAGATAATTTCAGAGGGAATAAACAGAACAAGACAGTTAGCAAGTGATCCATTTCCCTCTTGCCCAATCCCAGTTTTGTCAGTCAGAGGTTTAGGGACACCTGGAGCATGGGGCTGTATCCCTGATCATCTTGGCTAACAGCCATTGATGAACCTATTGATGATATTTGTTGAAATTATAAAACAAACAGAAATTGAATCCTGCCAAGTCTCTATAGTGTTACTCAGCTCCCCAAGTCTTAAAATTATAGGAGGCAAAGAGCTGAGTAAATACTCCAAGAAAGTCTAGTATGTACCATGAGATGCTACAAAATATATTTTTTTAAATTATTCAAAGGTTCATTTGAATAAAGCAAATGTTTTTGATGGTATTGATTTCTAAATTTTCTGTGAATATTCCCTTGGTTCTGTTCACAAAAATCTCTCAGAATGCAAGTGTCAAAAATAAAAATCATACAAAGGCATACAATTATTCACTATGTTAAGTTCTTACAACTTTTATAGACAGAAGAATGGAAATCAGTCACACAGTTGGAGAGTAGAAATGATATCTTCGTAGTTCAGGTCATACAATGCAAGGACATTCAAGGAAATAGCTCACACACATGAAGTAGGTACACAAAAGGTTGGTGAAACAATTTGAACTCATGTATAAGTCCATAGGTCAGAGTTTGGAGATACTTTGTGAAAAGAAAGGGCTAAATGTATTTAATGTTTATTATATGTAGTTTCCCCAGACCCAGAAAAAAACTGACACTGAGCACACTCCAAAATAGCATATTTGGGAGTGATCTTTGCTTGAGGACAGTAGGGCAAAGCCCTAATCTTAAGAAAGGAGATAGGCATCATACAGTAAATGTAATGAAAGATACATGTAGAACAATGACCCTTTCTCAAAATCAGAGAATTTGTAGAGCCGCACCATGGTAAATCTGATTTTCAGAAATACAATTGTCCATAGCAAATCTATGAAATCTCATCAACTAGAGTGAAAAAGATACAAACATTACTGTGCCATATCAGAATTCATATTTTAATAAACGTAGGAATAAAATGGTATCTCTGCATCTACTCATCCACCCGGAGGGGCGGGGGGGGGGGAGGGAGGGGCAGGCTCTCTTACCTCCCCTTAGTAGCTTCTTAAACAGAGCAGGAGGGAATTCATTTCTAACATTCCTTGAAACTCTTGATCTCTGACCAATATCCAGATACAAATATAAAAATCTGACAGACCTGCACCTGGGAAATCAATATAAAATTGCTTTACTTATTTTCTGTGGACAAATATATGTTGTATTGCAAAGTCCCATCAGTGTCACCTTCATCTCAGTATAGGAAAATAAAAACACTTCTATAGAATTCTCTCTCCAAGGATCAGAGTGCTTCACCAGTGTAGGGGTCAAACTGGCATTAAAACATGCATCTGAATTAGTTTTCCTAGCTGTAAAATAAAAATAGCATCCTAAGGCACAGATGTAAGATGCCATGCATAAAGGTCAAAGGGGAAATATTCTGTGTCAGAACCATGGTTGAAACCCAGGCAGGTTTGACACCCAGTCCAGTGTTCTAATGATTAACCACAGTTACCTCTAATGTCTGTGATGTTGCACTCCATATGTTTTATGGAAATGTGCTTATGAATGTGATGTAACTGGAATATGCTTTATGCAAAAAGGTCTCTTGTAAGGTATCATAACAAAGGTTATAACCTACTGAATATATTCCTCCTATTTGTATGCATGTATCATTCTTGTATCTGAAGCTAGATATGAAGTATAATTCTGAGGTCCTATTGTAATTATGCAAAGTGTGGGCCATTAATGGTGGTTTAGAATCTTGATGGCTCCCATTGACTAGGAAATTTGTTAGTCTCTAAGATGCCACAAGTACTTCTGTTCTTTTTGTGGATACAGACTAACATGGCTGCTACTCTGAAACCTGCTTCTAAATGGGTTATTTACCTGCAAACCTTCCTGTGTACTTGTGGGCCAACCTTGGAAGAATGGAGACTAGGGGTCTTACAGTGACATGTGACCATGTCACAGGATACTGGAATCCATCTTAATCCTTGTACTTTTCCATTGATGAGGAGGGGGTGCGGACAAGCACAGACAAAAGATTGCCATCTTGTGCCAAACCTATAAAAGGAGGTGAAGCAGGACAAAGGGGGTTGCCAGTCATGAGAGAACCCCTGCTTACCACCTGAGATGTCTGCTGGAACTAACAAAGACTGTACTGGGGAAAAGGATTGGGCCCAGACTAGGAAAGAGTCTAGTCTGTGAAAGAAGCCTACTGGAACATCTCAGAGGATGAGATATTACCTCTAATCAGTTTCTTGCATGTTTTTGCTTTATTTTGCTCGGTAACTTACTTTGTTCTGTCTGTTATTACTTGAAACCATTTAAATCCTACCTTTTATACTTAATAAAATCACTTATTTATTAATAAACCCAGAGTAAGTGATTAATACCTGGGGGAGCAAACAACTGTGCATATCTCTCTATCAGTATTATAGAGGGTGGACAATTTATGAATTTACCCTCTATAAGCTTTATACAGCGAAAAACAGATTTGGGGTTTGGATCCCATTGGGAACTGGGTGTCTGGGTGCTGGAGACAGGTACCCTGCTGAGCTGTTTTCAGTTAAGTCTGCAGCTTTGGGGGCGTGGACCAGACCCTGGGTCTGTGTTGTCACAGGATAGTGTGCCTGGTTCAACAAGACAGGGTTCTGGAAGTCGCAAGCTGGCAGGGAAAATGGGCTCAGAGGTAATTTCAGCACATCAGACGACAGTACCAAGGGGGTCTCTGTGACTGAACCTGTCATAGTCTACATTATACTTCTTTAACAAGGAGTCTGGTGGCACCTTAAAGACTAACAGATTTATTTGGTCATAAGCTTTCGTGAGTAAAAACCTCACTTCTTCGGATGCATAGAGTGAAAGTTTCACTCTATGCATCCGAAGAAGTGAAGTTTTTACTCACGAAAGCTTATGCCCAAATAAATCTGTTAGTCTTTAAGGTGCCACCAGACTCCTTGTTGTTTTTGTAGATACAGACTAACATGGCTACTCCCTGATATTTGATATTATACTTCTTTGGTTCTCAGCATAGTTAGCAGGGTTTTAAAAGCACAGCCATAAAGAAAAATTGCCACATTCACACAAAATATGGGCTGGCAAGAGAAGTATGGATTAACATACTTAGGTAAATGTATGACATCTTGTAGTACTGTGTACTACTCCTCTGTGTAGGCCAGACAGTCTAGGAAAATAACTTGTTGGAAAAATAAACACTGTAAGCTCCTTGGGACAGGGCTCTTGTTCTGTGTTTTGTACAGCACCTAGCACAATGAGGTCCTGGTCCATGAATAGGGCTTGTAGGTGCTATGGCAATAAGAACTAATAATAAACAGTAAGCCATTCTTAAACTGAATTTGTAGTATGATGTGTAACAAAGAATTAAAGTCAACATGTGATATCACATGTAGGTCTACTCAGTTTACTGCTAAGTTAGCCTCAGTTATCTGCTTCGCTCCTTTAAGTGCATCTCTGGGAGGCACTCTGCACATATAGCAAAGTTGCTTTGTGTTTAACTACCTCACCCTTTTGAAGTGTGTTGCTAGCTGACTGCTGTTGCCTAAGGCCCAGTTTCTGCTATCCTTACTCGAGTTGAGTAGAACATTACACAGCAATTATTGACACAATGATTTCTTACCTTCTTCTGGATGTCTTTGAAGTGAAAACATGACTGCTCTGGCCCTTCCCAGGGTAAAGGGAAAAGGTATTAATTATTTCTCTGACAGCCAGGGAATGTGTTTGTTCTTCTGGTCGCAAGCTCAGAAGCAGTTTTGCATTCAAATTATCCAACCCTTAACTTTTGGAAGCTATTTCTCAACAAAAGTTAACTTTTTGATGTTCACCCTGCACTGCTATAAGAATAAAATGCTAGCCAGTGAAAAAAGCAATAAAAATAATATTGCTTTGGAAATAAAAAAATGCCAGCAGGGAGGCAGCTTTTAATACCGCATCCCCACCAATAAGCCACTTTCAGCTATCACACACTATTAGCGGGCATGATAGCTGAAAGCAGCCTGACTGCATGGAAGCACACAACAATAGCTCTGGTGATCCACTTATTTTCATTGTAAAGCTAATTTTTAAGTGGT
This sequence comes from Trachemys scripta elegans, assembly GCF_013100865.1. Lineage (NCBI taxonomy): Eukaryota > Metazoa > Chordata > Testudines > Emydidae > Trachemys > Trachemys scripta. The sequence goes on along the minus strand of NC_048299.1, from coordinate 129,449,659 downwards.
TTTCTTCCTAGGGCTGTGTGGTTTTGATGGAACTATTGAGTGAAATGTTAGAGTTAGAGAATCAACATTTTCAATCTAAGCTGCTCCAGAAGTTTCTCTGCCATTTTAGAAGGACAGTATTGCCCAAGTCCAGATTAATGGAGAATGGCTGGGGACTCCAAGTCTATAGTGGAGATTTTCAAAGAGACCTTAACTGGGTGCTGAAATCCTGTTGACTTCCAATGGGATTTAGATGCCTAACTTGCTTAGTCTCTTCTGAAAATCCCAGGTTCAGTAAATATTTAGCTTAATGGCCTCCTATCCAACATTGGCATTGTACCTGAATTTGTAAAAACTCATGCTTATTGAAACTGACCATGCTTTTGGATGTTTGTGTACATTGTTAAGATTAGAGTGATTTTTGTACGTGCATAGCTTATTCCTGACACAGAGGAAAACTTGGATTCTTTATCAGGTGTTACAAATCCCTAAAATACTTGACCGCCAAAAGTAGTTTGAATCTGTCTGGGTACTTGTATGGTTCCCATGTCCATAGTATCTGAACACCTTAATTGTTGATATATTTGTGACGTGATCCTCCCCCCCCCCCCTGGGTGCAGCCTGGGACTGTGGGACCGCTGTGCCCCCTTAACTCTCTCCAGCCTGGGCTGTCTCTCACAGTGCCTTGCTAGTGACTAGCAGCAAACCCCTTCAGGTCTTATCACTCAGCACAATCACATGTGAAGCCCCACACCCAGCTATGTTGCATGAATGCTACCAGAGCCACTGTGATAAATGAAGGGGGGGCTCCCTTTTATGGACACCCAGCCAGCCACTTACCTATAAAGTCCCTCTTGGTGGCTGTTCTCTGCTTGCTTTACTTGTAAAGGGTTAACAAAGTCCCCCAGGTAAAGGAAATGGAGTGGGCACCTGACCAAAAGGGCCAATGGCAAGGCTAGAACTTTTTAAAATGGGGAAAAAAAACTTCCCTTTGTCTCTGTTGTTGCTCTCCAGGAAAGAGGGGAACAGGGAGCAGTTATGCTATGAGAAGCTTTAAGCGAGGTATGATCATACCTAGAACTACTTATTTGGAACAAATGTGTAAGTAGATCAGAAATGTTTAGAAAGACACAAATAGGTTATTTCTGTTTATTTCTTTTGGCTAGGTGCTAACCCCAGATGCGTTTGTTTGCTTGTAACCTTTAAGCTGAACCCCCAAGAAAGCTATTTTGGGTGCTTAGTTTTTGAAATTGCTCTTTTAAAATCTAGCAAAAGCCTAAGTTCCAGATGTATTTTCTTTTTTGTTTTTAATAAAATTTACCTTTAAGAACACGATTTGGTTTGTGTCCTAAAAGGTTTGTGCATAATTAGCTGGGGGTAACAGATTTCCTTTGTTTTCTTCTCAGCTCTTCCCTGGAGAGTGTGAGAGAAAGGGATTGATGGTACCCCACAGGAAAGAATTCCCAAGTGTGTTTTCCTGGGTTCCAAGGGATTTGCATTTGAGTGGTGGCAGCATTTACCAAGCCAAGGTCAGAGAAAAGCTGTAACCTTGGGAATTTAATACAAGACTGGAGTGGCCAGTATTATTTTTAAAATCCTTGCCACCTCCCCCTCCCCCACACACACATCTTTTGCACTCAAAGTGCCAGAGTGGAGAATCAGCCTTGACAGCCACTCATGAATCACACACAGAAAGGCACCAGAGCAAAATCCCCCCAGCTCCCAGCCCTGTACCTCAGGAATACACAGTCTTGCACTGCTCACGATGGGCAGTGCAGATTTATTAATTGGTTCACCACTTCAACAGTGGAAAGTGGATATAAACCAGCCTTTGTAACATGTGGAGATGTGCCACACACTTCATACAAACTCACTGGTAAAGATAAACAAATTTATTGACTATAAAAGATAGATTTTAAGTGATAGGGAAAAAAAAGTCAAAGTTAGTTACCAAAATAAAATATAAGCATGCAGTCTAAACTCTCAACCTTATTAGACTGGCCAACATGTAGATGAGGCAGTTTCTCACCCCACTGGATATTGCAGTCCATAATATACAGGTTTGGCCCAGGTTTAAGGAGCAATCTCCTCTGTTGGAGTCTTTTCTTCTCAATGTCTTGTTGCTTGCAGAGTAGGTGGGGGCAGGAGAAAAGGCCCAGTATGTGTCCACTCTCTGTTTTATACCCTCAGTCCATGTGGTTGTAGAACACAACTGCAGGCATGTATTCTACAAGCATTGCTGAGTCTCCAGGCAAATTTGAGCAATTCCCCTGGTGTGGCCCCATGCAGGTGAGTCATTGGGCTAGTCTACACTGGCAACGCTAAAGCGCTGCTGGGACAGCGCTTTAAGGTGCCTCGTGTGGTTGTGGTGCAGTGCTGGCAGCGCTCTTAAAAAACCCATCTCCATGAGGGGTGTAGCTACCAGTGCTGGGAGCATGGCTTCCAGTGCTTGTGCACTGTCGCTTTACAGTGCTGAAAGTTGCTGCACTCAGGGGTGTGTTTTTTCACACGCCTGAGCAAGAAAGTTGCAGTGCTGCAAATTTCCATTGTAGACAAGCCCATTGAATTGTAGCTCCCTTGCTGGACAATGATTGCTGATGGGTTGTTTGAAACACCACCTGGGTGTTACTTTCCTTGCTGTTGCCTCTCGGGAGCTAATATCTGGCTGATTCCCCAACTTATAGCATGTTTTAGTGACAACCATACAACACAATCCTCATAACTTCATATGCATTAATGATACACATATAGGATAGAGAAATGACTTTAAGCAGATCATAACCTCTCCCCTGCTCCGTTACAAGACTTGCTTTATATGTGAGATCATGATTATATGAAAATGAGGAATATGGGGGTTAGTGTGCTCCCCCAAGGTATAGAATGTCACAATAGTGATCCTCAACACCTCTGCTAGGCGGGGGAAATAGTAGTATCCACGTTTTACAGCTGAGAAACATAAGCACAAAAAGACTAAAGACCAAGTGTTAGACACCAACATTTGGGACCAGATTTTTAACAGAGTTTGGTGTCAGTTTTCAAAATAGCTCAGGCCCTACCGTGTTGATATGTATTGAAAATCTGAATACTTAAGTCCCTAAACTGGTGCTGGCAATGGTTGTGGGTGTTGAACTGCCTTTTAAATCAGGCCTTATGTAACTGTCTTAAGGTGTCACAAGAAGGTGGGCGAGGTAATATCTTTTATTGGACCATCTTCTGTTGAGCTACACAGAGCTCTTCTTCAGCTCTGGATAAAGGTACTCAGAGTGTCACAGCTAAATACAAAGTGGAAGAAACAGTTGAGCATAAGGAGTTAACATGTTGCAAGAGACCATTCAAGGTGAAGTGGGCAGTTAACATCTCTGCAGAAGTAGGGCAAAGGAGGGTTAGGGGGTTACAGATTTTTGTAATGAGCCATTAAATGCAAAGTCCATGATTTTTAGTGGCTGTCACAGTTATGAATTTAAGCTCCCAGGCTAGTGTTTTGAAGATGTTGTGCAGGCTTCCTTGAAGGACGAGATCTGAGAGGTTGTAGCAATCACTTTGTGAAAAGCATTTGCCCACCGGCGATATGGTGTTTGGCTTTTATCATTTTTCTGCGTCAGTTCATTTGAGAGCACAGTGACTGTCTGGTTTCATGCACCTAACTGTTATTGGGGCAGTTAGTGCACTGATGAGAGAACATGTGCTGTGCTAGACATAGGCAGGACCCATGCCTCGTGAAAGTTGTGTTGTGTGGGTTACTGATCATCATGGTAGCAGAGATTTGTCTGCAGATTTGTATCTGTTATGGCAGATATCTTGAGTTGGTGTCCTGGTTTGTGGGGCGCTTGCTTCTGATGATGAGCGTGGTGAGTTTGGGGGTGGGGGGGTTGTTTGAAGGCCAGAAGAGGAGTTTTGGAAAAGCTTGTCTCTTTCACCAACAGAAGTGGGTCCAATAAAAGATGTTACCTCACCCACCTTGCGTCTCTACTAGCGTGACCAGACAGCAAGTGTGAAAAATTGGGATGGGGGTAATAGGAGCCTATATAAGAGACCCCAAAATCAGATCTGTCCCTATAAAATTGGGACATCTGGTCACCCTAGACTCTACTATCCTGGGACCAACACGGCTACAGGAACACTGCAAACAAGAAATCCCTGGCAGACCTGGGGATTCATTCCAGACCTCAGGTGTGCTAGGTCAGTGCTCTAATTAATTCTAATGACTGTATTTATCAAACAGAGAACATGTATCCATTCCAAGTTACTAGATTATAAAATGTAGGTACAAACACTCCAGCATTATACCAAGGCTTGTGTTTTAAAAGGTAGGATCTGTTCGATATACATTTTGTACATGGTGACCAACATACAAATCCTAAACAATGTTCAGTAGTTTAATAAGTTTCAGTTTCCAAGAAACACCAAGTCCCACCTGTTTGCCTGTGTGCTCAGAAGCAATGTGTTCCAGTGGATATGGCACTGGATAGGCAGGCAGGAGACCTGAGCTCCAATCATAGCTCTGCCACTGACCTGCTGTTTGACCTTAGGTGACCAACTTGATTCCTCTACTTCAGGTTCCTAATTTGTAAAATAGGAGAGAATGGCACTTAGCTTCCTTTATAAAGTGCTTTGAGATCTGGAAATAAAAAGCACCACATAAGGCCAACCGTTACTGCCTGTGGGCAGCTAAGTACTATTTTTGTAGTTCGGATCCAATTTGGATGGATGAAATGTCACTTAAATTGAAACATTCTATAGATGTGCATCTGTCAACATCATAATAGTAACAGCAAAGAAATCAGGAAACTTGAGGGCACTGTAATGCAAGTTAAAGTAAGATTGGTTTGTGGTGTCTATGTATATATGTAGCTTTAGACAATTATTTTCAGCACATCTCTCAAAATTTGGGACTGGAACCTACTCCACTTGATACCTATACATGTTTTATAATGTATAAAAGTGCGAATAGGATCAGACTTATCTTTTGAGTTTATTTATATCTGACTATTGGCATGAATCTAAGGTTGCTAGTTGTCTTTTTAATATTTAAATGGGGGGTACTGGGAGAGAGATCCCAAACATTGCAATTCTACCAGTACTAGTTCTCCAAAGGTATGTTTAGGTGAATAGTGTTGCCTATCTTCTCAGTGAAAACTAGCTGTTACAGTTGTAAAGGTAATAACTGTGAAACTGCAAAGCATGGGTGGATAAAATCAAGTATAAGAGGGTGGATCTTTTACTCCTTGTCTCATGTTGCAAACATACTCTTTGACTTCTGGTATGGAATTCATGGTTAAAGAAAACTTTTGTTTTGGGAAACTGAGAGCTTCTGAGTAAACAAGAACCACTTATTTTAGGTTTCAGAAGTTCAGTTTTCCTTTCTGCTATTTTTTCCATTTTTCTGTCCTTTAGTTTGCCACTTGGACTTGTGTTCCTGGAAGTGCCAAGGATCAAGATGAAGGCTGTTACATCAGCATTCAAGAATTCCAGGTTTCTCAGACCCTAGAGACATCAAAACATTGAGGTGTTTATCCAAATCCACTACTAGGTGTTTTTGAAGTTGCAACTTGAATATTACTTTTCACCTCAAAAAAATAAGAGGCAGTTTTTATTTTTCCTCTTCCTTTCTCCACCCATTTAAGAATGATGGGATGTATCTGATTTAATTGTATACCTTTCCTCAGATTAGAAGTCTGTGGCCCTGACTATGAATCATTACTCACACATATGTGCTCATATTCACACAAGTCGTCCCAGTGAAGACAATGGGCATTGATATGAGTAGTACTGATGACTACTTGTAACTGCCTCAGTGTGAACACGAGGGTCACATGCTGGCTGCATGGGTAGGTGCTTGTGAAGCCAGAATAGAAATATGAACTGCAAGCATTTTTTGTAAAAGGTTAGCATTTGCAGACTTGAAACTTAATCTTAAGGAATGATTTATTACAAAGCTGTTACATTTTATAGTCATGTTGTCTGAAAACAATGTATGCCCAGACAGACTTCTTTTTCTAACTCACCACAGGTGAAAGAATTGCAAAGAGTTGTAGGACTGGCACTGAAAAACACAGGGTTTTTTGGGGATGGGTTAAATTTCCTACAGAAAAGTATGGAACATATGGGTACAGCATAGGACCTTGGGCTGACGAGCAAGAGAGGAGGTAATGTTGCTCCCTTTTGGGCATGATTCTTAGTGATCATGTTTTCAGTTGTTTTGCAAACCGCAAGGAGATAATGAAACTCCTAGCATGGGAGTAGTTGAGAGACAAATGGAAATCAGCAAAGAAGTGGTATGCTAACCATGCCTTATAGCCCACTGAGAGGAATTATTTAGCACAGGGAAAACGTTTGCCTATATTATGTGCTGTGGAAATACTGTTATGTTACCTCAAAGTTCAAATGTTTACTTTAATAACTGATCCTGTAGCCTCAGAGTATTGTGTACCAAAGCTAAATTCCCATTTGGTACATTAAGCCTAATCAGCTGCAGAATTTCAGTTGCTGCTGCTATTCCCTGGGTCACTTCCCATGTAACCCCTTCCTCTTCACCCTTACCTCAGTGCTGAAGTTCTTCTTCATGGAATGCCAGGGTCACCAGAACCCATCTTCTAGTTCTCCCTTGAGCTCCAGCAAGCAAGCAACACCTTCCTTGTTTCTCTGGTCCCCACCAGGAACTGATCTGCTCAACCCCGCACCTCCTTTTATCTGAACCTGCTGTGCTCCAATTGGCTGCTTTCCTGCAGCCTTTCTAGGCTGGCCTGGAGAATGCACCTTCACTGCTCCTTTTACACTCCAGGGAATTATGCAAGGGAAAAAATCAAAATTATGAAAAAATAAATATCTTTAAACATTTGAATCTTCTTTAGAAATATATGCAGGTATTTTGTATTTATATAGCACATACAGCACATTTTTATCACAGAATCTACTGTAATGCTTTATGATTTCTTGAACAAAAAAAAGTGACCCAACAGGTGTGATTTTAAAAACTAAATAAAGTTGTTAAATAAGGACTTGTTAAATTGAGATGAGTTTTTATAGTTTTCAGCAAAATGACCACTTTTCTGCAGTAAATTAGATGCTCATATCTTTTCAAAGTCCAAGTGCAAAACAAAAAACAATTAAACAAAATAATGCTTTGAATCCTTGTGGTATCTCAAGTGCTGTGCAATGTGTAATAAAATTATTGTGCAGTTATATTGGGTTCTTTTCTCATACTGCTTATCAAAATAGGAGCACAGTAAGTAAAATAAAATAAAGCATCCATAAGACTAAATCAATGGATTTTTTGTTAACATAAAGTCTTTTTAAATTCCAAGACTCAAATAAAGGAACACCAGCTTTTTTTAGTTTGTCTTCCAAAAGAAAACACCTCCGATTGGAGGGGACAAGATTATATAGTGAGTTGCTGCACTCAGCATCAGTTGTGTTTGTTATAGCATTTGTGTATTTGAAAGCTAATATTTTCAAATTTGGAAGATGGTCAACTGTTCACGACCAAAACATGGCTATGTCAATTTCCTCTGACTGTAGAGCACTCTGGATTGTGTTGGGGGGCCACCTTCCTGGTATCAAAGCAAACTCCTCTGCTGAAATGTCACTGAAGCCAGGAATTGAAGTGTAATCCTTCTTGACATGAGACATCACAGGAATTCTTTTGTGGTTGAAAATCCTTATGCATTTCAGAAACTTAATTGTGGGCTGCCCACCCTCAGTATCACTGATGTACTTCAGCTTTTCAGCTGAATTGTCAACAGCCAAAAGAAACATGTGCACCAGCTTGCTGCTTTGATCAGTTGTTACATTGTTGACCTCTTCAGCCCTGAGAAACTTTTAAGTGGTTTCCTCTGAAAACTGAGTATGTGTCTCAAGGAAAAAGAGCAATTCTTCCATTTTCTCAAAAAGCAAAGATAGTGCATGGTCCCTGGGTTTCAAATGTAGCCATTAGGTCAGTGATTGGCTTTCACATTTCATTGATAAAGGACGATGCAATCTTCAGCATTACACATTGGGTTTCATCTGACAGCACTCTTTGAAGTTCCCACAACAAATGAGGTGCTGAGTTGTCATACACCACCATTTCTTCTTCAACAAAGCTAGGATAATATTGATAGTGATTTTCATGGTACTGAACAGCAGCAAACCAGCTATTCCATTTAGTTGCTACTGTGTCTGGTGCCATTGTTGCACTGGGAACTTTTTGCCTGAGGTAATTTAAATACCTCATCTTCCTGCCATATAGAACATTTGTGAGAAAACTTTTACCAGTGCATTGACATCCTTGAATGGTTTATGTAAACTTTCTCTCACCAGATTGATTATGTGAGTAAGGCATGTTACATGGATGCTATTGGGAAACAGTCCAGACAGTACAGTTTTGTAAACTTTTTTCATGTACGCAGCATTATCCATGTCAAAGATAACCACATTGTTGTAAGCAACTTTGTAACTTTGCACAGTCTGTATGGCTGCTTGAGACATGGTGCTATGATCTGTTTTCTGCATGAAATGAGTGTCAGCAAAATCGGAGGACCCCTTCCCAGTACTGTCTTTCACCAGTAGTGCGAGTAAAATGTTAAGTACATAGTGGCTCTCATCATCATTTTTTTCATCCAATATAACTGACATGTAGTTTTCCTTCACTTTGTCTTTAAGTTTATTTCTCTCAGTTTTGGAGACATCTGTAAGATATGTAACTGTGATGAGTTGGGTCACAAAAACCCCTTTGGGACTGCCACCTGATGTACTGGGACTACCTCTGAGCCCATTATCCCTGCCAGCTTGGGACTCCAGTACCTTGCCTTGTTTGAGCCAGACACTCTTGCCTGCTGCAAACACGGATCCAAGTCTGAATCACATCCCCCACAAGCTGCAGGCTTAACTGAAAACAGCTTAAGAAGTGCTCCTGTCTCCAGCACTCAGATACCCAGCTTGCAATGGAGTCCAAACCCCAAATAAATCAGTTTTACCCTGTATAAAGCTTATACAGGGTAAACTCATAAATTGTTTGCCCTCTATAACACTGATAGAGAGAAATGCACAGCTGTTTGCCCCCCCCCCAGGTATTAATACTTATTCTGGGTTAATTAATAAGTAAATAGTGATTTTATTAAATACACCTCTACCCCGATATAACGCAACCCACTATATCACGAATTTGGATATAACGTGATAAAGCAGTGCTCCAGGGGGGCAGGGCTGCACGCTCTTGTGGATCAAAGCAAGTTTGATATAATGCAGTTTCACCTATAACAAAGTAAGATTTTTTGGCTCCCAAGGACAGCGTTATATCGGGGTAGAGGTGTATAAAAAAGTAGGATTTAAGTGATTTCAAGTAAAGTCAGACAGAATAAAGTAAATTACCAAACAAAATAAAACAAAACACACAAGTCTAAGCCTAATACAGTAGGAAGCTAAATGCAGGTAAATCTCACCCTCAGAGATGTTCCAATAAGCTTCTTTGCCAGACTAGCCTCCTTCTAGGCTGGGCCCAATCCTTTCCCCCTGATACAGACCTTGTTCCAGCTCAGGTGGTAGGTAGGGGATTTCTCATGACTGCAGCCCCCTTTGTTCTGTTCCACACCCTTATATATCTTTTGCACAAGGTGGGAATCCTTTGTCTCTCTCTGGGTTCCCACCCCTCCTTCTAAATGGAAAAGCACCAGGTTAAAGATGGATTCCAGTTCAGGTGACATGATCACATGTCACTGTAAGACTTCATTACCCACTTGCCAGCACACACTTATACAGGAAGACTTACAAGTAAACAGAGCCATTTACAATCAATTGTCCTGGGTAATGGGAGCCATCAAGATTCCAAACCACCATTACTAGTCCACACTTTGCATAACTACAATAGGACCTCAGAGTTATATTTCATATTTCTAGTTTCAGATACAAGAATTATATATTCATACAAATAGAATGAATACATGTAGAAGAACATAACCTTTGCACAGAAATGTTACATGGCATATCTAGCATAAAACATATTCCAGTTATGTCATATTTACACTCATAAGCATATTTCTATAAAGCATTATGGGTGCCATGTCGCAATGTAGATTGAAGTTGGTAACCTTCTGAAATTGCACCACCATTCTTGACTCGAGTGTTTAGAAACTGGTGTATGAAAGGATGGTCGATTTTATGTAAGGGTATGTTTGCAGTGGCGCAAGTTAAAGACCCCACAACGGACAACATCCAAGTGCTCGGTTGGGCTATTACGGTTATGTTGAAACACGTGGAAAGTGTATGCTGCATTTTTTGTGATTCTCCCTACAAAGCTGCTTTTCTCTTTAAATGCTTCTGTGATTTGGTGAGGTGGTTTGCAATTGTCAATTTCCTCTGATCCAGAACAATGTTGCACATTTTGCAAAAATTTTCTGCCATCTTCAAATACAAGTCCAGGAAAAACTTTTACTTTCTCTTTTGCTGCTATATTCGTAATGTGTGACCTGTGTCATGGCATTTTCTGGCAAAACTGATCAATGCTTCCTTGACCCTCAGTCACAGTCTTTGTCTTTTAAAGAATAGTATGCAATATTATGCGACAGTGCATGCTCACACGTTTTATGCATAAAATTATGCAGGTGCATAATTCCCCAGGGTGTATCCTTTTCTGGAGCAGGATGTGGTAGGACAGCAAGGCCTCCAGCAGGGGGCCTCAAAGGGCCTGGTACACTCCATTAAAACACCTGGTTAGTCATGACTAATATATCCAAACAGCTGGACTTGCCAGTTTGTCACTGGTTGGTAGACCAATAGACATTCACTTCTTCCTTGATTAAAACCCACTCATTGGTGGGCACTTAGGATAATTAAACACCTATGAAAAATTATGCATATTGGCCTGCTGTTGGAAACGTTTGAAAAGATGACTTACAGTTTATTCTTGTTAGATAATTTCTGTCTTCTGCTCCATAGTGCAATGATATAGCTCTCATGCTAGTTTTGTATTATATCACAAGGAATTGTAATGTGTAAGCATTTTACTTAATGGATACCGGGAAGATAGCTTGTGATCTCCTGAGGTGACTCAGAAGTTAATTTGTATTATCACTGTGTATGGTAGATGTACAATTCATCAAGCATACTCCTGAGCAGTTCTTCAGACCTGATGATTGCTCATTTTCTTTGGACTGAGTTTCCAGAGAGTTACTGTCCTTTCATGTTTTGCTATTAATCTCCTGGATTGGTTGTAGCCACTGAGGACCAACAAAGGAAACTGATATGGTTTCTGCTGACTTGTACAAACAAATGTACAAGGCTATATATGAAGCTATACAAGCTGAAAAATCTTGTCAGAGAGAATAGTCAGAAAAAGGAGTAGTTCAGCTGTGTGTGTGATATTCAGAAACTTGTCATGTTAAAATGGTTTGTCATTTAAATGGGAGATATTCAAGGGAGATGATTAAATTACACCACCATACTTCCTAAAATTCATGAAGCCAGATGGTGGGAATTCTATGAATTTGTACAGAGGTCTCCAAATCACTTTTAACCCTCCAAGTTCATATCTGCTTGGAAACTTCCTCTAGTTTTGGGGATGTTGGGATCTGAAATTTTGTTTGGGGTCTGTAGGGTCTATCATATTTTGTAAGTGGGAAGTTTTAGTCCTGCATGTGTGTTTTTTTTTTTTTTTGCCAAATTATAATGGAATTGCCCTCTCAACATCAACTTGCATCACTTGTACAACGTGACAGTATTTTTCTTAGGGTTGTAGTGCAAACCATATAATATACAGGTTTTGTGCCTATTTTCTTAATGCTAAATTACACCTCTACAAGGAAAAATGCTTTTTGGAGCAAAAATATGGAGTTTTTTGCTCCAAAAATATGGCCTCAAAGTGCCATGTTTCTTGCCAAAATGCGTGCATCTAGGGAAGAAACATGAAAAAGGATGAAGAGCACGACTACAGTATGATCTCCTTCCTTAGAGACCATGTAGGTACCTCTGTAGACATTCCATGCAGTCGAGCTCTGCAGATAGTAATGTTCTGGGATGTGGGGAGCACTGAGCAGCTCATCCCACTTCTTAATATAGTGGATTTCCACTGGAAAAATGGAGGCTAATATTGCAATAGGTGCCTCTAAAAAGAGGGGAGTAGTACATAACTACAGGACTTGCACAAATGCTAGAATTACTTATGCAGGAGGTATAATAACTGGGCAGAAGAATGGGGAAGAAACCAATTAGCACAGTGGATTATAAGAACTCCATATTTGGACTCTTCCCCTTCCACAGAGCTTCAGGGTTTGCAGTCCATTCACTCTCTATCTCTTCCACAGGGCCACAGCCCCCTCCTATTGGTTGGGAAGGTTCCACAGAAGCTTCATGTGGAGAAACTTGCAAACTTTTCCCATTGGGTTCCCCCACTTATTGTTTTTCCCCTTTTTGAGGGTGTGTGTGTGAGGAGGGGGATGGGAGTGGGGGGAGAGATATGAGGAAGGGGATCTAGTATTCTTTTTTTAAATACTGACTGAAAGGCATAAGATTAATTTGAGAGTAAGGTCCTGACTTTCAAAGGTGCTATATACTTGCCTCTCCAATTGAAGCCCTTGCTTGAATTTGTGTTAGGTATCTTTTTACTTCTTGGATTGTTACAAAATGTATCAAATTAATGGTAATGGTTCTTGTAAACTGTAGCAATTATATTAAAATATGTGTGATATTTGCAAAACAGTTGATTGCATTACTATTGTCTAATTTTGCCAACAATATTATTTAAGTTTTATGCAAATTGTATCAGAGGGGTAGCCGTGTTAGTCTTAAAGGTGCCACAGGACCCTCTGTTGCTTTATGCAAATTGTAGTTTGTTTTGTGGTATGTTTCTTTGTTTCCCCCCCCCCCCCCAGTGTAATTAGGGGTCTTCTGTAAAGGTAACAGCAGTGTGAATCTACTTCTCAGGATAATGAATGTCACAGTAGGTTTCACAACTGCCTTCGATTTGCTTAAATCCAAATTGTGGAATACACAGAACTTAGTGTTTTGCTCTTGAGAAGACTTACTTATTTACTTAAAGACTCCATTTACAATCGCTGCACTTTATTATTTTTTTTCCTTCAAAGATTGTCATAGCAGAGAGCATATGCACTAGAAAGTGCTTTCAGATGGAGAAGAACTGGACAACCCTAACTGGTCTCTTTCCATCCCCTGCTTTCATGATCATCTCTCTTCCTTTATTTTTCCTGGTAAATCACTGCTTTTCTTTCCCTCAATTTTCCAAGTCAAGTCTCACAGGGTAGACTCCCAGCAGAATATAAGCACTGAGGGAATAAAGGAATGGCAAAACCTTGCTTTTTTGAGTTCCAGAGATGGGCCCCAAGTAGAGATGGCTAGGAAAGTGAATTTCACTCCCACAAAAATGTCAGTGGTTTGGGATTATTATTTTGTCCCCAATCAGAACAAAACAGGGATGAGAGAGGATGGTCTTGTGGTTAAAGCATAGACCTGGGATTCAGGTGACCTTGTTCAATACCCAGCTATGCCACAGACTTCACATGTGACTGTGTGTATACATTACTTAATCTCTCTGCCTCAGTTCCCAGTCTGTCAAATGTGAATACTTGCTTTGTCTTGTCTAGACGGTGAGCTTCAAGAAGGGACAGTAATGTTTATGTACAGCATTTTCCACAATGGAGTCCTGACCAGTGTTTGGACCTATGGACAGTATCACAGTATAAATAATAAAGTAATAGAAATGATTACAGAACCCTGGAAAATCTGGGAAGCTGGCTCCCACCTGCATAACCCTTGCCCTAGTGTATAATTCTAAGCTGATTTGGTGGGGCACCTTGGTGTGCCCCCTTGCATGCTGTTGTACAATTGCTGATATCTTCAGCTCGAGGACTTCCTGCTGACTGTCTGCCTCTGGCTCCAGACCTTCTGTGGCTCAGCCCTCAAACCAAGTCACAAAGTTCAGACACCTTCTGGGGTAGCATAAATGAGTCCAAACAAAACTGAATAATTTTTCTGCGCTTTTGGGCTACTGAATTCTTGTCTTTCTACTTGCAAATCGTATCTCAGGGCTTCCCCTGTAAGATTGTACTCTGTCCCTGTAGTGTGTTTCCCCTTTATCCTCTTGTCAAACCCTAGCTCTGAGCTCTTCACTGCCAGAGGGACCTGTCTCCTTTGCAGTCTCTCTCTCTCTCAACTGAACTCCTGCAATCTATTATCATAGCCTAACTCTGCTCCCTCGGACTTGGAGCCAATTAGCTACTCACCTCCCCAGCTGCAGAGCATAATTAATTGGGTGCATTTTCTAGCCTTGCAGGTGATGGGGGTTACGCTCCATTGCTGGGAGGTTACAAAGAAGAAAAGGAATGCACTGAGAAAACATGATTATCCTATTTCTAGTGTCTCCTTTAATTCTTATCTTCCAAAATAATCAAAATATGATTGGTACATTTCCATTAAAATGATAATTTAATAGTGTAAATCTTCTAATTTTACCTCATCTGACATTTTCTACCCCATTTGCTATGCAAAATATCTTCATGCAGCTTCTACTGTAGGCAGATTATTTAATGAACATCTATTAGAAAGACAGCTTTCCTTCTTTTTTTTTTTAAATTGTAGCCTTTTAGTAGGTATTACAGTAGTGATACCCAAAACAATAACAATCCCTAACGCATGTTATTCCTAAATCTTAGTGCATCTTGACAGTAACCCATTCTATAAATGTTCAGCATTACACTCTTCGCCCAAACATAATTAGATATAAGCTAGTGAACATGCCTATACTTTAACATTCCATATACCCATCTTTTATTGTTAGCTCATTTGTTATTGGTATTGTTTTGAGGCTAGTGAGAACTCATCAAATATGAACAATACTGCTGGTGGCACTTGGTCCACCAAAAAAAAAAAAAAAAGTCCTTTATATTTAGATGGCTTTGAAGTTTGTGTTGTCTGTTTGATAATTTTCTCAACAGAGATACCAGTAGTATGGAAACGTACCTCATGGCATCTGCATGAAAGTTGCTTGCTGCTTTTTGGGACTATGAATTAACATTGGGTATTAGAATCAATAATGGTTCACTTAAATATGAATAGGTTTAAATCTTTCCTGTAATGTCAGATTCCATCTAGGGAACAAAGCTATCAACCTAGGTTTGGTACCACAAGCTGCTGGATCTTCCTGTCAAGTTCACTTACAAAATTATCTTCCAAAGATGCAGATTTTGCACAGGGCTGTCCCTTTAACTTTAAAGCTTTGCATTAAAATGAGAGGGAGGACTGTAAGGGCAAAGACTTAAAACAGAGGAAAAATGCCCTGCTGACTCCAAAGCTATCAACAATGTAGAATGCTTTTGAAGTCCTGTCTCATGGAGTGGCAAAGGTGTATATGAACTATTAAGTCACAATTGGTTAAAAAAAATCTTAATGACTTCTTAAAGCATTTGGACATTGAAAATTGTATTTTCCAATAAGAATTTGTGGCTAATCTAATGGAGCTTTTCAAGGAAACAAATTTGATACTTATATATCTTGAAATGTAATTTAGAAGAAACAAAAAGAAGTATTTTTTCACACAATGCACAGTCAACCTGTGGAATTCCTTGCCAGAGGATGTTGTGAAGGCCAAGACTATAACAGGGTTAAAAAAAGAACTAGATAAGTTCTTAGAGGATAGGTCCATCAATGGCTATTAGTCAGGATGGGCAGGGATGGTGTCCCTAGCCTCTGTTTGCTGGAAGCTGGGAATGGGCAACAGGGGATGGATCACTGAGGCACCTGGCATTGCCCACTGTCAGAAGACACTGGGCTAAATAGACCTTTGGTCTAACCCAATATGGCCATTCTTATGTTATGTTATATTATGAAATACTACACACACTTCCAAACAGAAACATAGAAACTTCTGCACAATTGTATTTTACGAATGTTGTTCTGAAGTGACATCTATTGAAATTGTACATCCTAAGAAAAGTGGCTCCAAAGAGTCTAGAAATAACTTTTTCAAGAAAACACAGAAGAGGTATTTCATTTAAAAGTTGGTTGTTTACTGGTCACTTTAAGTTCCTGAAGTTAAAAAAAGAAAGGGTTCATTGTTATGGAAACAGTTCCACTGCACAGAGGAGAATGAGTCAAATCCTAATCAGTTACACCAATATGAATACATTGTAACTCCACTGATACAACTGCAGACACTCACATTTTCCCTATGTAAATAAGAGTAGAATTCGCTCCCTTAGCCTGATCAATATCCGTTCATTCCCTTTTCTTCAGTAATTGCTTTTTCAAATCTAGCTACTCAGTCAGGCAAGCTGGGACTTGTCCTAACTATGCTTTTTCCACCATATAAAAGACTTGCTGTTCTCAGATCTGGAAAGCTACCAATAGGTACATAATGTGAGATAGAGGGTTAACTCATCCCATGCCACCCATGCATGGTAAGAACCACACTCCGCACCTTTCCTCATCTAAATATAATATCATCACTACAAAATGGGCTTCTAGAATTAAATACTTTGTCTGGTAGTACTGTTTTGTGTGCTGCTGCTCCTGGTCCAGGGAGTGCTGATTGTGACAGGTGAGAGTAGATAGATTCCATTTTATTTTCAAGGATTAAGTTCTAAGTATTTCCTGTCTAATATAGCATATGGCTAAATTGTTTTACTGTTCTTTTTAGTGATGTTATTGATTTCTGTTATAAAATGCCTGAGGGTGTTTACATAAGATGCCCTACAAATGGTGTGGTATTGCATTATAGTACAAGAGTCATATGGAAACATATTTATCTGGATCATCAGACCAGATGCTTCCATAATAGCTTTTAAAAAAAATTATTAAAGATTTCTCACTTAACTCTGTCAAAACCTTTCTGATAGGCAAGAGTGAGTCTCTCTTTCCTTTCCTTTCCTCTGCCTGACTCCTCTCGCTGGCAGAATAAAACCTTACCATAGGCAAATCCAGCCTGTATAGGGATCTTGGGAATTTGGACCTTGAACATGTGTTTGCCAGTAGAACAGAACTTAACACACGAATCACTTTTTAATATTGGAAGAGAGGAAATGCAACTACCCTTGTCTCGTGACTAGCTTTGCAGCCCTTAGTTAAGAACAAATTCAGTTTGTGTGCCATGCAGTGTACACAACAAACATGTCATTTTGTTACGTGGGGTTCTTTCAACCCAAAGCTCTTGGTAACTTTTACTCTGTGTGAGGAGATGTCAGGAAATAAATCAGGGGAGACACGGCCGTCCGACCGATAGATGGCTGGCACAAACAGGACAACAAAAGAGTGCTTTCACTTAAAGCGAAACTTTACTAGTCTCAAGCACTTACACATGTCCGCAACAGGATTAGTAAAACACCCCCAACCCTCGATAATTACCAAAGCTGAGTGTGGCTTTCAAGTGACACAGCAGCAGCCCGTCTGCTGGTGGGGAACACAAGATGCATCCAGAGGGAGAGACTAGTCCCGAAGAGTCCCCCCATCTCAAGCTTTTCCCCCTTATTTATACATTAGTAATAGAATGATATGTCCCTTAAAGAAACCTTGTCAAGCTGATTATTGATTAACCAGGTGTGGGTTTTTCCAGTCTGCAGCCTTGAGACCCCAATAGACATTCCTGGGGCATATCCTACTCTTTTAAAATGCATGTATCAGCAACTTCAACATGATTCTTATCAGGAAGGATGCGGGGTCAAGTGCCCCTTCCGTGGCACCCCAAAACCCCCTCCTCTCCTGCCTTGGTGAAGCTGAGTTTGCTGAATGGCCATTTTACAGCTTGCTGACTAGGTTGCTTTTTAACAATAAGTCATAGTGGTTTTAGGCACTTTACTGGTTTGCCAAAGTCTCCCCGTACAATTTCAAGTGCTTTGATGAATGACATTGAACAGACTGTTCTGTGAACTAAAGGACTGACCAGAGAAAACCTTCCCCAGACACCTATGCAGAATCCAGACATTGAATCTGTTATGGAGATCTGACCACATACTTCTCAACTAGGAAGGTACATATACACATGCTATAACTACTATAGTATTGTGTCAATGACTGGCGCATGCTGATGGATGACAGCAAACTGGACACATTTATATCCAATACCTTTGGCATGTTACATTAAATATGGTTTGTTACAGTCTGGCCCAGTTCCCTGCTGTATGGTCACCTGTTTGTTGCCAGTAGACCCACTCACTGGGTCACATGTGATTCTAAGTCAACTGGGCCTGTCACTACTTCTAGGTCTGAAGGCTTAGGACACACTTAGACCTCAGACCTCTTGTCTGACACCCCTCTTTGGGATGTGGAATACCACCACCCTAGACATTGAAATCAGTTTGAGACCTGAACCACTACCACTTATACATATTCTATCTGGGCTGTGGGCTCTCTAGGCTTCTAGATTAACCTTTTCAAGGACAATGTGGCAGAAAAGCAAGGAACAGAGGCTTAGCAAAAGAATTTCTTACCTGCAGAAACTTTACTCATAAAGTACTCAAGAATTATAGATTTTTTTCAGAGGGGAGAACCAGAAGTCCTTGGACACACTCCCCATGTCTGATCTCAGCTCTTCTGTGCATCTGGGGCTTCTCCTCCACTCTTTCTCCTGCAGGTCTTGCTTACACGCACTGATGGTTGTCTTTGTGCACAGAATAGCACCAGTTCTTACGTAGATCAGTGCCTCTTCTGTGCTATTTTCACAACAGGGGATGCTCCAGACCCCCTCCTTCAGTCATGCTTGCCCTATCTGTGTCGAAAACCGTTGATCCATGGCTGTAGGCCAATACTTGGGCCATCCAAAGATGGTAACCTTAGATTGCTCTCGGTGATGGTTCTGCAACAAGATATCAAACACACCTTTCCTGGGCAGAGCAGCTATCTGCAGTACAATAGTTTGTTCTATGGGCCTGTCCAAACTAGTTTCCAGTCATAGTACAGTTCAGTACATAGTTCAGTCATAATACAAAAAACAAGGTCCATAATTTGGCAGGGATCTATCCCATTCCATCACATGGTTTATGGGTCACTGCTAACCACCACCACAACAGTATATGATGTAAAGGCTCCACTGCACCCTTTCCAATAAGAACTGTCTATACATAAACCCATGAAAATTTATAATTGGTTTGTGAGAACGATTGTCGAGAATGGTGGGAAATTATATCAGAAAATTAGAGACCAGTACATTTATTAAATATAGTTGGCAAATACATTAAATATTGCTGAATATTCTTAAAACCCCAGGGACTACAATTCCAAAATCCCAGGATTCTGGCATTCCAAAATACTGGCATTAATACTAATGAACAAATAGGTGGGATTCATAGGTGGGATTATAAAAACCCAATATCACAGCTCTGGAACAGAGGCAATGAAATAAGTCTAATT
This sequence comes from Trachemys scripta elegans, assembly GCF_013100865.1. NCBI lineage: Eukaryota > Metazoa > Chordata > Testudines > Emydidae > Trachemys > Trachemys scripta. The sequence continues at coordinate 129,430,354 of NC_048299.1, read as the reverse complement.
AAAATTAGTCCCACTCTTCATGGTTGGGATCCTCCATGCATATAACACATGCAATTTTTCTGTGAGAATGTGATGAGGGAGAGTTAATTTTAAGTCTTACCACCAATAATATTAATAAGGTTTGCAGATATGGCTAAGGGAGGCTCTACCTTATGTGGCCTAGAATGAAAGAGCTTTAAAATGTCCTAAACCATGCAGTGGTAATAATGTATATCAACTACACAATTCATGAAGAATCTCTGGAATGAATTTTTGTTCATATTAAGTATTCAGACAGCTTTGAAAATATATAATATATAATGTTTGTGAACAACAAAGCAAATAGCAAATAGCTTGTTCAGCAATTAATATTAATGTTTTACCCAACTAATACTGATTCCTGGTTGACTATGTAAATGGACACACTAACACAATTGGGTATTGTGACAATCTGTATCCCTATATCTGCCTCTTTTTCAAGACTATGATAAATTTTGTACACACTATGCCTTGCCAAGTATCTGAAAACTCATGATTTGCTGATCATTATTGTCCTGGTAAAATGTGTGGCAACATTGTATGTAAAGTTATAAAATTCTACTGTATGACCTTACTGAGACATATTCCAAGTTTAAAAAAGCAGCCACAAACCTGTTCCTCAGAGACAAAAGGCAAACTGACACCTCAGCCAGGCATCAGTTTAATCAAATGAACCATCACCTGCTTAAGTGGCCATTCTTTGGCAGGAAAAAAGGATATAGATGAAGATTTACATTTTGACAAAACAAAAACAAACAAACAAAAAAAATAGCTGGGAGATCCCAACCATGTGGACTTTCTGTCTCTTAAACCAAAGCTGGAGGTGATCCTCAAAGAAGAAGAAGAATCTATAGCTATGTCTACACTGCAGAGTTTTGTCACCAAAAGTTATGCCACTTTAATTAAAGTGTTTTAATTAAACCACTGTTTAATTAAACATGTTGCATGTCCACCCTATGCTTCTTGTGTTGGCAGAGCGCATTCACATTAGCAGCTCTTGCATTGACACAGAGACCAGTGCACTGCGGGTAGCTATCCCACTGTGCAACTGGCCATATGGTGGTTTGGGAAGGGTTTACAATGCCTCATGGGACAGGAACAGCATCACATGATGCAGGTTTCTGAATCCCATTGTTCCGTGGGCATCCTACTAGATTGCCAGCTGCTTTTCAACTGAAGTGTGTGTGGGAGAGTGGGTGAAAGGGTGCATGTGTGTTTGTGTGTGAGAGACAATGTGTGTGTTGGGGGAGTGTGTGACAGAGTGGGGATGTGTGCGCTGGGGGAGAATGTATGTGTTGGCATGCTGTCTCTAAGCGCGCAAAGCTGCCAAAAACAACCAATCCTGAGGCGGGGAGGGGGACATCCCTGACATCAGCCTCCGCCTCCCTCCCTGGCTCTGCACAGCACAGCCATCTCTCTCTCTCACACACAGACACACACATTTGCCCCTGCCTGCCTGCCTCTGTGTTCGCAATATGGGAGAGAGCAGGAACATTCTAGGTTAATGATTTTCTCTTTGTTGCCAGAGCAGAGCAGCATGCTCAGCTGTCAGAACTTCACCGAGCTTTGAAACGGGAGGGGCACATGCCTGCAGGGCAGCAGAGATCAAAACAGTGAGCAGAGCAGTCATTGCAGGCATTGTGGGATACTGGGGGAGGCCAGTTCTGGCGATGTAATGAACAGCAGCATCTATACGGATGCTTTGTAATTTTAACTTTGCCACAAAAAGCTCTATGACTCTTGTCGAGGTGGCTTTATTTTGTCATGAAAACTGAAGAGTTTTGTTGCCAAAAGTGGCATTGCAGTGTGTACACCTCCACTGTTTTTCTGCCAAAAGCTGCCTTTTGCTGACAAAACTCTGCAGTGTAGACAAGGCCTAAGAAGCGGGTACAAACGCCCTAAAGCATCTCCCCCTTCATCTCTACTCATGGCATTGACAACATGGAAGGACAAAGGCAGCATCATTGGACTGGGAAGGGATCCTGGCAAAAATGAATTCAGTCAGTAAGACTGCTAAAAGATGTGTGACTTTTGCTTTGAGATCACTTAGCTTGTTAAATTAGGTTTACCTTATATTTCTTTGTAACCAATTCTAACTTTTATGCCTCATTACTTGTAATCACTTAAAATCTACCTTTCTGTAGTTGTTAAACTTGTTTCATTATTTTATCTAAACCAGTGTGCTTGGATTGAAATGTTTGGGAGACTCCATTTGAGAGGTGCAGAAATCCTGTTATTGTTTTCTATTAATAAAATGGACTTTATGTGAGCTTGTGTTATCCAGGAGAGGGTGGGGCAGTACAAAGATGCACATTTCTAGGGGAAAGTCTAGGAGTGAGAATTTGGTGGTGTTGCTCTGTAGTGTAATTCAAGAGTGGTTGGCTCCATAGCACTCCTACAGTATGAGTGGGAGTAATTTACATGCTGGAGGCTGTGTGTGAGCAGACCAGGAGTAGTTGCTCTCACAGTGAAGCAGTGTAAAAGGCACCCAAGTTGGAGAATTGAGGGGACACAGCTGTTGAACAGTCCAGATTGTACCCTGCGTAATGTCACAGGTATCATTTATGAATATCTTTTATTCCTGAAACATTTTTCATCGCAGTCTTTGTCTTGTTAATCAACTTCTACCAAGAGAAGTTATAACAATAAAAACATGCTGGAGACTGATGCTGGGCTCAATAAATGGAGATTTTTTTGCTTTGTAAAGGTAGTGGAGGAAAAGGCTCATTTTGCTGTTTCTCAATTCAGGGGAAAAATCATCAGGAATATTAGAAAGAGAGCAGCATTTTTGTCCCCCAAGGTCAAGTCTACAGAGTTCTGAGGATGATGAGATTGCCTGAATTGTTTAATTATTTTTTTTTTGGTTTAGTGGCATCTGTGTTATATCTTTCCATCTGTTCTCCACTACTGCAACATCTTTCAGAGCTTGTGTGGGTGTGGAGGTCACTACTTTTATTACGTAAAGTGATTATCTATATTTCTGTTCACATTTTTCTGCGGCATCTTTTTAGTTCCTGCTTTCTTGTTTGCAGCCTCTCTCTCCTTTTCCTCTGTTGTCTCCTTTCTCACTAATCTCAGCCCTGAATCCTTTCCCAGGAACACAAAGACAGACCTGTAAAAATAACATTTTTAGCAGTACAAGTTCTTATCACTGTCTGCCACCCCTTCCTCCTTTCCAACCACACAGTTATTGGTACACAGATTCTATTAACAATGCTGTACCCCACCCTTTGCTCCAGTCTTCCTTTCAGCACTTTGCACTATAGACCATAGAGAAGGGACAAGGGTAACTAGATTTAATATTTCTGTGGGGTGAGTACTGTTTATTTAGTATCAGTTAGAAGAGGAAGGATCGTCTTGTAATTACATAGTCCATGAGATTGAATCATGAGATCTGAGTTTTAGTCCCAGCTGTGCTCCAGACTACTTGTGAGAATTTTGGCAAGTTGCTTCATCTTTCTGTGTTGCCCATGTGTAAAATTGGGATAACGCTTTCCTGCTTCACAGAGATAGTGAAGCCTATGTCGTGATGTTATGCTTATAAGAAGCACACGGGATTTTTTTTTTAGGGGAAAAGGCAATACGCTGCATTTATTGAAGATACAATTAGCATATGCATTTAATTACATCACACACACACACTGTTCTGCCAGTTGATGTTATAGTTACCAATTCAGAATTCGGCTCAATCTAGTTGTCAGCTAGATTGATCACGGGTAGGTAGGATCTGGGTTCTGTCGGTCGCAACACAATGCTCCGGGGCAGTCTTGGCAGGACGAACCCAGAGTTTCATGGCAAGGCACTCTGTTTATATAGTGATTTTCCTTTATTGGGACCAATGAGTTTTGCACCAATATACTGTAATCAATTGTTGTTTGATGAGTGCTTGTTTTTTTAAATAGGCCTTTTTATTTATTTATTTATTTTTTAATTAATTTTTGTAGGGAGTTATTCCATGCTGGTTTTGATTACAGCTATTTTGTTCCCATTGAAAGGTGCCTGTCTTATTTTTAGCGTTGTTAATTTGCCCTTCTCTGATATTTTAATAGGGGCATGTTGCAGCCTTCTGGCGCCCTTGCGTCTGTCTCCGGTTCCTCCCTAGAACATCTCGTTTAGTGATGGCCTTCACACTTATTTTTTAACACCCATTTCTTATTCACACACAAAACAGAATTAATTTACACAGAACATTTTGAACAGGAACATTAAGTTGCAATGCAAAAGAAAACAATTATGGAATTTTTTTTACTTATTTTAAAATGCTAAAACTACAACAATATGGTGACCCTGAAAGGTCTGTTACTGCCTTGAAATCAATTCAGACACACAAAAATTCTGGCTGATGCATCTCTACCAATGGTGTATTAGGCCATTCCTTTCTGCTATTCAAAAAATGTGGCTGGCAGGATATGGTCAAATCATACATCAATACATTTAAAACATGTTATATTATTATTTTTTATTTTAAATTATACAAATTACAAACATAAAATTTTACTACTACAGTGAACCTATGCTTAATATTTTGTGAGATGCTCAGATACATGGGGATCAGGTCAGAGAATCCAATGAAATTTGAGCAAGGTGCTGGTAGCTAAGTAATACAATATATGGAGTAAAATTAGGGTAAAGCTGAGTTATGACAGTCTATGGGCTTCCTTTGTAAATGCAGATGAAGATGTGGCATGGGTGTCACGTAACTGGCCAAGGCTTATTTGTTGAGTCAAGAAGTTAAGCATTTGAAAGGAGGTTATTCAGCATTGCTAACTCACTTTCTTCTCTTTAGATAATCTACTTGAGCATGGTGGTATGCAAATCTCTATGGATACCTACTGTGCGTATTGCTCTCCAAAGAACTATTTGGGGAATAGGTGGCTTACATAGAGAGGGGCTTGTCTTATATTAGAATGAACTCTGGAAACCTTTGAGCATCAAAGAACTTGACAGTCAAGAGACTGGTGAGGGAGTTTTCTAAGACACAGGAGGGAAAGGTACCGGAGATGTAGGTCTTGGGTAAGACAGACAAGCATGTAAACTGCTTGGTATACATTCTTTTGTCTCTAAAAGCTTTATACCTATGGCTAAATTAAACAACAGCCTGGTTTTAGGAAAGCTGTCTGATCATTGTGTGTGACTGGTTACAGACCCTGAGGGGAAGAATCACAGGTTCCCAAACTCAGTCAGACCTGCAGGTTAAGAATTGTTGATACACATGCTACTGTAGCCCAGGGCTTGGTCTAAAAGTGAGAGAATTGCAAAATTCTACCCCAGGAGAGGTAAAGGCACAAGGCCTGACACCTGAGGGTGTGAAAGAGACCAGAAAAGGGACAGATGTGTAGCTAGCCCTGCAACAGTACAAAAGTAAGTCAAGGAGAATGATTTCAAGAGATAGAAGTTTTTTGTTTCTTCTGTAACTATACTAGGGGAATCCAACCTCACTGGACTTAACAAAGTGTTCTAAGGAGGCATTTTCTGAAAAAAATGATTTGACCAATTTCACTCAGGGATATGGTCACCTAGAATTTGCATTGCCTTTTAACATCCTATTCCTGCAATCTGATTGATGCACATGGGGGCTGCCTGGATGGACTTGACTGCAGTGTTAGGGCCTTCACTACTAATTGAGCTATTCTAGAATGCACAGTTCATTAGCTTCTGCATGCAAAGCTATTTTACATAAAAATGTATTCTAATGTAAAATGCATGGTACTTGACAACTGAAGGCTACACTCTCTATTTGGCAAACAGCTCACTTTTGAGAGAGGCCTTAAAATCCTTTCCAGTGCCATATAACTCCTTTATTCCAGTTATCGAAGGTTGCTTCTGTCTTCTTTGAAAGACAACGTGAACTTGTCCTTCTTAATGTGATACAAATAATACCTTTAAAACACACATTAAAGTGAAGCTATGCTTTGAAACAGCTATGTGCTGTAAACCGTTTTTTTGTTTTTTTTTTAGTGTATAGTAATGAACATGGAAGTTAATCAATGGGTTAAATCACTTCATTCACAACTGAGTTCTCCTAAATTTAGGATGCCTCATCAGTGTCATTTAATAAGATGATAATATATGTTGTGTTGGTGCCATCTGCACAAACTGAAGCAGAAATAGTAATAAAACAAAAATTTCATCTGTAATTGTGTAATTTCAATATTGTGTAATTTCAATATTTTCTAAAGTGATTAATAGCTGTGACAGCTACCATTTGGCTGCATACTTAATACTTGTAATAAAGAAACAAAGTGGCACTAAGGCTTTACAGAACAGAAGCAGTAGCAGGGGTACTTCTCCCCTTAAAAGGCTACTCATTATTTCCACAACTTAAAATGCAAAGCAGACATGCTTTCTGTAGAGCCACTTGAGACAGGCTCATGGACGCAGTGGATAACTGTTCATGGGTCTTTTCTATGGTCACATCATAGAAGGATAATGTGGTGAATAATGAAATACTGTGGGTCCCATGCTTTTTGGGAAAAAAATAATTTGAAACTATAACCCATATGCTTACACTGAAGCATTTGACGTCTGTCTTTTTTTTAAGTTCAAAGAAAGGGGGAAAAATGGCTGGGAGGAGGCAGTTGAATCCTTTGTCTCTGCACACATGCAGAGAGAGGGCAGGGCAATTTAGTCAAAGAAGGGCACAGACAGCTAGAGGTTGTGTGTGGTAGTTATTATACATGTTCTCTAGCTGTTTCTGATGCCATAAAGAAAGCTTCCATTAAGGGCAACTAGTCTTTCAGGCTCTACACATTCACCACCTGAGAGATGAGCCATATAGGGTGAGGGAATTATTATATATGGGAGCTGGAGACATCCCTATGCACTCATGGCTGACTGACACAGGACCAAGAGATGTATCTCTTGTGAAGGCTGCACCCCAATACCAGTACCACTTTGGATCTGGGCTTCCCTATCTTACCAGAAACTAAAGAGGTAGTCAGTCTCTACCTCAGGGACTGGAGCTGTAAGGCTCTCTGGACTGTTTTGCTGAGGAGATTGAGGTGTTTGGATGGGAAGTGAGAGGCTGCCATTCTCCCCAAGCTTTGGAGAATCCAGATGTCTGTCTGTTGGTCCATAGATCAAAGGGAAATGTGTTTGTATGTACTGACGTCTAAAAGTGCATATCTTCTGTTGAAAGCTTTCACTGAAATATATGTAACAGAAGCAAAGTGGGAAAGTCTGTTTAGGGAACACCAATAATTTCACTGCTTAATAGTTTTGTTTAAGAAGTTATTCAAAAGTATTCCATATACACAAATAGTTTTAAATGGTATGTATTAAGCGCTTGTTCACTAAGAAATAGTATTATACTCGCCCAGTGAAGCTGGCATTAATTACTAACACCTACAGTCAGGGTTTGGCATATTCTAGTTCAAGGTTTAACTCTGTATAAAACTTATTTTTCTGAAAAGACAGGACTCTGGCTTGTATTTCAGCTGAGAGATAAGCTGAGGTACTGGGAAAAGGGGTTTGTAATAGAAATAGACACTACACATGACCTTAGCCAAAAGGCCTCTGGGCCTATTACCTCTGGGCCATTTAAAAAAAAAAACCAAACAAAATCCATGCCTTCTGAAGAAGGAGTGATGGAGGAAACCATCCCTTTAACTGTGCCATCCTGGCACCTAATTTGAATATGGCTTTGCCCGTTTGTGCAGAATAAAAATCCACTCTTTTTTTTCCCTTTTGAATTCTCTTTATGAATTGGCACATTTCCCAAGCACAAAATCAGACTTGACAGCTTTGGAGACTGAAATTCTTAAACCAGATTTGCCATCCCCAAGTCTTTAAATAGCCTGTGTCAGGCCACCAGAATTTCAAAGTTAAAAATTTTGTTGTTTGTTTTTATTTATTATTCACTCTTTCCAGCTGGTTAGCATGTAGGGTTCACATATTCAAGCTTTTCTATTCAATCACAAGGGCTAGAGCATTTTATTGTTGATTTTAAAAATGTTCATGTAATCACCTGACTAATAAGAGTTGGAGTGTTAAGAAAAATAAATACTTCAAAAATGGCATTATTGTCTATATATGCATAAGAAAGGTTATTGTAGCAATAAGTTTCCATACAATCTCATAAGTCAGTCTTCACCAACTGGCACACCATTCATGGCTGAGACTACATGAACGTCCTTCCCCACTCATTCCCTGGCCTCTGATGTGGAAGACTCCCAGAAGAGTATCAATTTAGACTGGGTTCATCATTTGGAACTATATTGACGAGACAAGCTCAGTTCACATACAGTTACCACTACACAGCCATTCTATTGTAATGACCTTCAGCCACTCACTAAATTGACTGGATCTGAATCAGTAACATATAAGTGAGAGTCTCTATATCTCATTAGTAAACCCACCAGTCTTCATTAGGTGAGATTTTCCAAAGATTAAGGAGTCATGAAAATGAGCAGAGATGAATCCATCTGTCCCTCATATCCACCAGTGGGTTAAATGTGGCTCTGTCTCTAAGACATATTATAATTTCATATATATGTGCCACGGGGCTCTTTTTTACATTAAAACTAAAAAATAGTATGCTTTTAATTTTAGTGGTATAGGAAAAGGAATCTCAACAGATGTTGAGTTGAGATTGCCAAACTCATTTTATTTTAGATGCAAGCTCTGCTCAAAGTGAGCTTTTCAGAAATGTTAAAACACATTCACTGATTATACTCCTCCTAATCTATATTTAGTGGCAAGAGCTATGCAGCATTGCATAGCCCCTGTAAATATTGTTAGCTCTGACTTTGAAAAGACAGGTGGGGGAAACATAATCCTGAACACTGTCTGTATAAATAGCACACTTAAGAATTAAAGGGAGGATGTGAATGTCCAAAGCTGTTGAGTACTCAGAACATTTAAAAGAAAAATATTCAGAATAATGAAGTCTAATTTTAAAAAAAAACCACCCTCCCTCCCTTCCCAAAAAACCCTCACCCTATCTGAGCACTAGGAGGTAGGACTACATGGGAAGAAAAAAATGCTGAGGCGAACAACCTAGGCAATAAAATTGTCACTAAAATCAGTTGGCAGCAAATTGTGCATTTTAGGTTCTAACATTGCAGAAATGAAACAACACAAAAAAATGCTTAGCATGCGTCCTAGCCAAACTGATGTGGCTATTTCAGTGCATAGGGTGCAGCAAAAGACAAACCAGAATGATATAGGGCCTAGGAAATAGATGTTCAGGAATGCCAAAAAAATGCAACCTCTTGTCTTTGAATGTAAAAGGTGATTAAAAGGGAATCTTCTTGATCTAGGTGCTATGAAAAGAAGGATGCTTTTAGACTGTTTATCTTATTACAAAGACAATAAAGAGGAGGCATAACTTGAAGTCAAAAAAAGAGAGAGAATTTTGGTAAAATTTCTTCCCATAGAAAGCAGGAGATACATGGAAACAGGACTTGTTTGAAGAGGAGGAAGCCACATAAAGACTTTGAAGCCACTGATCAGGTAAATAGTGTTACAGGCTGGGTTAAAAACCCTTCAACTGATTAGTGCAGTAGCTGCCTTTCATTCACATTATGTGTGAGAAACAAATAGAATTCCTATCTGGCCTTGGGTGTGTCTATGGTCTTGCACGGAAGGTTTTTTGTTGAGTATTGTCTTTGGGTAAGGTAGGTAGGTAGATGGTCTCTCTCTCTCTCTCGGTCTTGCTCTCACACACTCCTCCTCTACACTATCTCTTCTGAAGAAGCAGTTGGTAGCACAAGCTTGGAAAAAGCCTAGAGAGAGAGCTTGTGGTTGAGTGCTGTCTGAAAGAATTTTTGGTTCTGTGAGCAAGGACACTATCTCCGCATTTATGGGTTTAGTTCTTCCCGTGTGGCCAGGGAAACAGGAATTTATATATTCTTTGTAACTAAACAAAATTACATCAAAGGTACCAGACTCCATCATCAATTTCTCCTCCCAGCTGGAATAACCTACTTATTAGGCCCAAACTTTTAGCTGCTTGAGATAAAAGGGGCAAAATAGTATAATGCAATAGATTTAATAAATAACAATATAAACCACACTGAAATACAGGGCTTGATTCACCATAGCCTTTTTGCTTGTGTTGTCATTTACATCTGTCCAAAGTGAGTGTAAAATGCTGCTTTTTTGTTTTGGCTGAGTTTTCCATGCACACTGAGTCATCGGTTATGCCCATGCAAATGAGAAGGCAGTGGAGAATCATGTTGCAAAAGAGGAGATGGAAATACATTATATGGATGTGAAGTAGTTGAATTTTTAGATATAAGGAAGAATAGAGCTGGTTAGCAATTTGTCACTGGAATGATTTTCTTGTGAAAAAAGGCATTTTTTTTCTGCAGGAAAAATATCTGTTGGGAAAGTCAAAATGACAGACCTCGGGCTGTTGCTTGGAAGGCTCATGTCAGTTTCACTTTCTGAGAGCTTCTGAGCCTGGGTAGAGAGATTGTGTTAGCAGGCCTCAGGCTAGCATGATAAAAATAGCCTATGTGGACATTGTGGCCTCTGTGGAGGCTTGGGCTGGCTGCCTGAGCTTGGATCCAGGGTGGAGACGAGTCCAGTTGGCTAGCCTGAGCCTCCACCAATGCTGCAATGCCCACACAGTTATTTTTAATATGTTAGTACCAGCCCTGGTAACACTAGTTTGTCTACTCAAGCTTGGAAGCTTGCTCCTGGCTGCAGTTCCTCAGACATACCCTAGGTAGCCAGGCATTTTGGCATCTAGGCTGAAAAGTTCTGAGAAAGTGAACGTGACAAGTGACTTCCAACCAGGCAGTCTGGAAGCTCACAAATTCCGTTTAGGCTCTTCCAAAATAGAATTTTTCATAAAACCCCTTCCACTGAAACATTTTGCAGTTTTGACATTGTGTCCCTATGACCATTGTGCCTGGAGGGGCCATGCTGAAAATGCTCAGTCAGGGCAAACTGCAAGTAATAGTGCAAACAATCCAAAAACGAGTGGTTTATTTTTTTCATTAGATTCACTAAGCCAGTAACAAAACAGCTTCTGTAATACCTTACTGGTTACCAAGAAGCCAAAATACAGTCTTTAAGCTCTTACCCAAACAGCCAAGTCTAATATAGTGAGAGTTACTAAAAACCTTATTCACTATATATAAAGTTCTACCTATCCCAAGAGATAGGACACATTGCCCACCAGGTCAATGAATATTTCAGATCTCACCGAAATTCAAGCTTACAGCCAATCCTTATCAACTAAATCTAAGATTTATTAATAAAAAGAAAGAAGAGAATTGTTAAGGTTAAAAGCTCAATATGCATACAGATATGAGTAAAGTTCTTTGTACAGTTTCATAGCAGAGATGGTGAGGCTGATGATCTGCAAAAGTCCTTCTAGAATCAGTTCAATAGGTTATAGTCCAATAGGCAGTCCATACACAGAGTTTGTTCAAATTCTTCCATCAGAATTTCAGGGTGTATCCGGAGTATCCTGGAGACCTCAGTCTTGTGGGCTTAGACTTTCCTTGTCAAAGTTTAAGCAGATCTGAGATAAAAAAAGGATCAGGCCTGAAGCTTTTTTTATAGTTAAAGGCCACCAGTTATGTCTCTTGACAGCAATGGTCACAGCAGGCCTTCCTTGGATGAAGAATAGGAAATGTATATTGTTGCTTTGAAGATAATCTCTGTGTCCTAGGCATACACAGGTAACTAACTGCATTCATTAACATAAAGCAATTAACCATTCAAACTATCAAGGCATTTCATTATATCAGATACCTAAGCTGAAGAGAATGTACATAATATTATTTCCTGCAGTAACTTTACATCTTTGATCTTTTAGTCAATGGAACACAGTAATGAGTCATTAAAGGACAGGAATAGAATTTTAGCATCTACTAGCTAATTAGATCACTGTTAAACTTTTAACAAGGTATAGATAAACACAGACAAATACAATTAGTATCTACTCTTGATTCTCTAACAATACAGGCCTACATATTAAAGATTCTAGTCTACGTAACATGTCTTTGATAACTATCTACAAGGAATGGCCCTGTTAGCATTTCAATACTCTTCTAATATGTCCTTAAGGGTTGCTACCAGGTCAACCAGCCTGCTGGTTGCTTAACCCTCACTGGCTCAGTGTCACAATCCTTGTTCAAAATGAAAATTTGTTCCATGAAGTGAAATTTTCTGCAGGAGGAGATTTCCATTTTCCAACGCTTTCTAAGGAAGACCTATGGGATAATGATGACTTGGGCTTGGTTCTTCTCCCAGCCTCCAACACACCCACAAGATAAATCATGGCACTAAACTGTAGGAACAATGTTTTTAAACATTTCATTAAGGAAGTGCTGGTGGACAGAAAACTTCAGCAATGCTTTTTAAAGAAGAGATGGATCAAGCTGCAATTCAGGGGCTCCTTTGTTCCTAATTCACTTCACTGTTTATCTCTGCAGTATTAAGTCACCTGTGAGAAATGGATGATCACTTACTCTGCCTCTTTTGAAAGGACATGGGCTGGAACAACATAAAGAATTATACGAGCTGAAGAGAAACCAGAGTATATAGGGCTTGAGTAAAACAAGTATGATTTTCTCTTTCTGCTTTCATCAGCAGGCAACACAATCAATTGGGGTAGTAGGCAGGAAAAAAACAAAGTAATCACCTCAGGTGTAACCTTAACAGTGGAACATTATCATTAATATTAGTTACCAAACACGCATCTAAATTCCTAAAAACTCTTACAAATTTTCACTGAAGCCAGCCACCCATCTCATGCCCTTATTCAATTTTTGCTGCTGCAGTTGCTGTTTTTACAACCACACCCTTAGAAAAATTCATGCAGTAGAGTGGCTGTAAATTATGACAGTGTTGTAGTGCTACTGAAATAAAATGCAAAACAACTTGAAGTGAGTTTGTAAAATTGCCAGAAAAGGGCACATTATTTTTGTAACGTATGCTCTGGAAGTGTTTTGTGTCCAGTGTTTTAAGAGCTGGGCTCAAAGTAGACAGAAAATGCAGAATGGAATTTTCAAAACTATCTGAGTAACTTAGAAACACAAGCCCATTCGTTTGCAATAGAACTTGTGCTCCTCTGTCACTTTATGTGCTTCTGTAAAATCTACTCACATTTACAATAGCCAACTTAATTTTTGAGACCTGCTGGTCCATTACAATAGGGGGCAACTGAGAAGAATTTCTTTTTTAGAAACTGTAGTAATTTATCACATAATTTACATTTATAAATGCTTATTCTTGGCTGATGGATCAAGTGTGCTGCACGTTCTAAAAGAATGGAATAAAAGTGGGGGACTGGCTTAGACTCCTCAGAAACAGGTTCTGTGTTTGGAAATATAGTTTGCAATCTTTAAGTTGCTAAGTTGAAGTGAAACTGACTGAGTACATACTTCTTAGACAATGTTATATATTGTCCTCTTCTTGCGCACACCACAGAATGTCCAGTAGGTGAACCAAAAATGATAGGAGGACCATCTGTCACTCACATAAAGTCCTCCTGGAAGAAAATCATCTGAGGGCAATTCTCATGAGATTGAGAATCTCTGCATGCAAATATTGAAAGTGGAATTTCCTGGTCTGCCAGGAATAGGATAGCCACAGAATCCCCTAGAAATTTCATGGTAAAGGTTACCATTCCTATTTATTCATCCATTAATTTATATCTACTACAGGCATTAATTGTGTTTGAACTACTCTAGAATCATGTGACTAGTGCAAAAACATCCCTTGGAATTAGCTTTTCTCTCTCTTTTCAGTGGCTGTTGAATAGGGAGTCAGGTGCGGAGAACAACTGGGGAGCTCACTGGTTTCTCAGATGTGCTAATTGAAGTCTGGCTGTTGCAGTTTTCCTGAAAATGTCAAGCTGAATGTGATACGCCAGCTGGAGTGGTGACAGTTATACAACGGAATCTGTGAAGCAAAGTTACAGGTAAAACACCAAGGAGGTGCAATATATTTCCAAATAGGCTATTGGAAAATAAAAATGCCCTGACTCTTTAAAGTCCTTCAGTTCAAGCCACCAAAGTAAAAATTACTTTAAATGTGCAGAGACTGATTACAAAGGGAAATAGTTTTCTGCTTCATAATTCCTGGAGATAGCAAGCAGAACCACCAGCTTGTTCTCTCCCAGGCATCATCTCGATAGTACAGTTCTCTCCTTCCTCTGGTTTATGTTGTGTCCTAGAGGGAAAAAGGTTTTTTTTTTTCATATTTTCCCATGCAGACACTGTGCCTCACTAGTAGATACTAGGCAGCCATGTTCTTTGGTGGCCCCACGGCCTCCGACTCTTGGCAAGACTGATAGGAGAGCCTTGATGTTTGAGTTGGGGTTTTAATCCTATTCACATCATATTCTTTGTGTGGTTCATCACAGTGAACATCAGAGGGCTCATTCGCATCACAGCACACAGAAAATTAGCTACGTAATGTTTGTTGTTTTCTAATTTCTTGCTCATCACTCTAGAAACATATTCCCAGGTGTCTCATTCTCCATGCAAGCAGATGTGGAGGTTCGTAAACTGAATTGCAACCTGAAGGAATGAGTTGTTTTCAGAGCTTTCTGTTGCTAAGGAAACCACATCCTCTGTCTGTGTTTGCAATGGCTTTTTCCATGGCTGTCTGAGTCTCATGCTGTGGCATTTGGGAAAAGAATTCAACAACAGAAAAATAATAAAATGTATCTACTTAATGCAATCATGGCTTCCTTGAACAATGTTTATGCAAAAAATAAAATAGCTATTCATTCTCTCTCATAATATAGGCTTATAAGTTATGGTTATAGCCATGTGATAAACTGAAGAACGATATGATAAAAAACATGTATATTGCACTTTACCTGTACTCTGCCCATCTTTCCATATCTGGTGGAGGACTGTGGCTAACATCTTGGCGGTCTGAAGGTCTGTCAAACAAAAATAAATTGCAACAAATGTGGGATTTCTTCTCAAGTTACACTGGTCTGTGAAGCAGAATAGGGAATAGTCCATGCCGGACCACTGATTACAGGCTAGAAATGAGAACTGTGACAATACCTGGGATTTTCCTCTTTTCAGTGGAATAGAATGCTTATTTCTAGCTTTGGACACAAGATGCTAGACCTTAAAAATGTGACATTATGTATGGAAAAACTACTTTAATTTGTAGAGCATTCCAAAATGTGTTAATTATCTTTTTTTTCTCCCTCTGAAGTATGTAAAATTAGACTCCAGATACTGTATTAAGGAAAGCTGGTTTTATACGCACTTTTTTTTTAAAGATACAAAATCACTTACTTTTAAAACTATTTAAAACATCTCTAAAAATAGTTTCTCTAAAATATGTGTCATTAAAGTACATGGTGGTGTGGTGTAAAATTTGTATTGGCGCTCATTTGAGATGACTTGCATAATTCACTAACTGCTTTGCCATTTGTGAGTAATGCAGTCATCCAAATTCACACCAGCAAAATCTTTATAACCGCTGTACACCATCTGCATTGTATATAATATACACACATGCTTCTTTTTTTGCCTCCCCTCTCAGATAGCAGTGGCAGAGCTATTATTACAACCTCAGCCTAACTATAATAGTGTGACAAGGTGCCTTCCTCTTTTATTCTTCTGTGGTTTAAAACAAAATTCCTCTGTATGCTGATCCACAAAGGATATGAAACTTTTACAGCTCTTACCTACTGGTGACTGAACTGGGACCTTCTACTATGAAAAGCATGAGTCACTACAGCTTGAGCAAAAAACTTAAACTCTCTAGATATTGGCTTTAATAAACTAACATCCCCTGTGGATCGGCATAGAGGGGCACGTAACATGCTCTAATCAGTTGGTTACACTAGCATATCCTGGCTCCATGTTCTGGTCCTTTAAGGATGGGCGATGGCAGTTGTAGGCCCTAGATTTGTCAGGTGACTGAAAGGATTCGGTGATAGCAGGATTATGAATGTGCTGCATGGAGCTTATATTAGTGGTGAGGTTTCCCCTACAGCATTGCCAACCTCAAAGATTCAACAATTGTGAAATTGCTCCCAAAATCATGATCTTTATTAGTTTTTTTTTTGTTGTTGCTTTTTTTTTTAAAGACTCAATTGTGCTTTGGGTATATCTCCTGGTTTTTGAATCCCTCACCTTCACATCTGCCTCTCCCCAGAAATTAACTTTGCCCCCCAACCATCAAATTAATTCTGTCTCCCCAGCCTGCCCATTTGTTCTGTGCTCCCTCGTCTCTGCTTCTCCTGCAGTACTTCACTCTGTTCTCTCAAGCCAGATGGAGGGTGCAACAGGGTCCCCTCCTCTTCCTACTAGGCTGGGGTGGGGGCATGGCTCCAGAAGCTCTTCATATATACCGCACTGCCCCTTCCTACACCTGGCATTGCAGAGGGGAGGAACTATCCGGGGAAAAGGGGAGGAAGAAGTGAAGCCATCCTGAGCTGCTGGGAACTTTCTTCTTGCTTCCCTCAGGTGAGAATGGTGTCAGCTTTTGAGAGGGGAAGAGCTCTGCTTGCTTCTTATACTGGCTCTAATGAATAGGTGGGGAAGGCAGCCGGTGAGAGGGTTTTTTTCTCCGAGGCTGGGTTGAAATTCTTCAGAGGGGAGGTCTTATGATCAGCTAAAACCTGGGACTTGCAAAGTACTAACAGGAGCTACCAATGCTGTTCTCTTGTTGGTGAGTAAGTAGTTTAAGAAGGGTCCTTCACTTGGGAGGGTGAGGTGAAAAGCTGGGGGAAAGGAATGTGTTGTGTTTGGGATAGAGAAGCTGAGACTGGAAGTGGGACAAAGAACTGTTTGTGCATCTTCCTTAGCAAACTGTGAGAGAAATCCAGAGGTAAAAGATAATTTCTGAGCCCTTGGACTGAGGATTCAGTGTCTGGATTGAAATGTGAAAAAAGCTGTTTATTTGTTTAAAGGTTTGAAACTGTGTAGGAGAAGGGCTGTGTGACCTCAGACAGATGGTCTGTACAAATACTTTTCTTTCAGAGTTCTCAGGTCTGTTTCGAGAGAGAGTGAGCAGAGTCCTTTTCCCCCCCAGTAATTAAGCAGCATTGTCCAGTACGGGGTTAAAATGGGTGTTGGCTTGATAATTAAAAAAGAGGACTTCCTCTGGGGAGGGCTGAAGGACCGGGTGTTCTGTTTGAACTCATATGATTGCTTTGGAAGAGGGAAGTCTATTGATTTCTGGCGAGAGGAACAAATCACCTTACCAGCTTGAGGGATACTCATCTGAGGCAAAGCTGAAGCACTAGATGGGGTCCTATGCTCTTGCCATTATGATCAGACAATTACAAACCACAAAGTTATTTTTCCAAACTTCATTTGCCCCAAAACATGGGGAGCAGTTAAAATATTTAAATCTTATAAGTTTGTGTCTAGATGACAATTACATTTCTAGTGTAAATGCTAAACGAGGAACTGGTATGGGGGCGATACTCTATATTTGTTGAGCCATAGTGGAGAGAGACTTTTTCTTTGATTTGTTTTGCAAGAACAGGGTTGGGGTTTTCTCTACAGTGGTTTCAAATGAAGGTAGTATTACTTAACAATTTACACACAAATTGGATACAAGTGAAGCAACTAAGAATCCCCAGCTTTTATCCCATGAGCTAAAGCTCTCACTTCTAGCTTTGATGTTTCATGGGATATAGAAGTGAATCTCTCAAGGGAGAACTATAGTACTATACTACAGTTGTATAGTAACCAAGGGCAAATACTGACTCTCTAATGAGGACTACTGTAGGAAGAATTACAGCCTTCAATTGTGTCTGAGTGAGGCTGGGTTTTCATTGCATGTCCTCAAGCTTGTCTGGCATGGAGATGGGATGATATTTCATTGTAATCGCTTCACAATGGTCTGTCTCCAATATCTTCCTGACTTCTGGGCAGGGAAGAGAGGTTTATATACCCTTACAGGGGAGGGGGAGGAGAAGGGGGTTGTCTCTTTGGGTGGAGGATTGGGGAGGGAATTTCCAGACATGCCCTGTTCTTCTCTGGGTCTGAAGTCCTTATTGGATCCTATGTAATATTATCAGATGACAACATTGTATGGCAGCATGATGATCTCTCTATATAATGTCCATGATGTTATCATGTTGTTATGTAATAATATATTGATTCAATATTACACCAGGATGCAGGAATATGTTCCAGTGGAACAGCTCATAATTCTGGCAGTCCTGTTGCACAGTCTCTACTTATCCTCCACTGGTGTCAGATTATTATGGGAAGGCGCTTGTGTCAGATTATGCTTTTGTCCTAGTCTCCTCATGGGGAGGAAAGGTAGGCATTTCATCATGCAGATTTCATTCCAATTCAGTGATGTAGTGAGTTTGATAACTTCCATTCATCATAATAGAGTCCATTGTTACATGCTAGTTTTTTAATACAATTTCCACAATACTTCTCGCTGGACTCTGGGATAGAACGTGTTTCCTGAATGACTAATTCTCAAGTCTAATGATTCTGCATTAAATTGAGGATTGCACCTCTGATGTCATTGGGTTAACTTATTTCACTTAAACTGATAATTTAAGAGAAGGAAATCACACTTACAGGCAATCCCTAAACAGTTCAAAGAAAATACAAGAGGAATACTTCTTTTGGAGGAAATTCTATGGCTTTTACACAGTGTAACTACAAATCAATTGCATGTGTCTGTCTTGCTTTTCACAAACTAATATTTAACATGCATGTGGTTTAGTGCCATTACTGTGTTAGCTAACAGAGTATACAATTCTTATAACCTTCCCCCTTCTTTACTCTGTTGGTTTAAAAGAGAAATTATAAGCACTGATAACTTTGCTTTTTCTTTTGGTAATATATAAAATATTTATTAATCATAGGATCCAATGTTTGTAAAATATTTGTGTTGTGTTCACAGCACACACACACACACTCTGAAATTAGATAAAAACATAAATACTCTTGCTGGAAGGTTACATCATAACACTACTTTATTTCTAGGCATTCAGAACAGTTATATACAAGACTGCCCCGAAAACACACATGCAGAGAGAGAACAGGTTACTCCCTAAGGCAGAGGCACAACTTATCCCTCCTAGCTTTAAATTATCTCTTTCCATGCTGACTGCTACTCCCACGTTTGGCTGCAGGACCAGGAACCCCTCCCTTCCTGCACACTGAGGCTACGTCTACACTACGGGGGGCGGGGGAGATCGATTTCAGATATGCAAATTTCTGAAAGAATAGCGTAGCTGAATTTGACGTATCCGATCCGACTTACCCCGCTGTGAGGACTGCGGCAAATGGACCGCTGCAGCTCCCCTGTCAACGGTGCTTACTCTTACCTGGGCTAGTGGAGTACGCGCGTCGATTCGGGGATCGATTATTGCGTCCCAACGAGACGCGATAAATCGATCCCCGAGAGATCGATTTCTACCCGCCAATCCGGGCGGGTAGTGAAGACAAGCCCTTAGAAGGATAGCTTGCAATTCCAACGCGGTCCTCAGTACATCAGTTTTCAATGATAACAGTCAGCATGTTTAATAAAGAAATGGAATAGATGAAGTTACCAGCTAAAATAACTACAGTGCCCTTGAATTGGATTTCACTCTATGTTACTCCATTGTAGTCTGTATTACTGGTTTCTTGGATGGTGATTCAGTACAGACTTCACAGTAGGTGTGTAATGGGACTGAGTTTCAGTTGCTGCTGAAATAAGTAGCTTTTAATTTCCTGACTCTTGTGCTTTCAAAACAACAAGTTTACACTGCACTGATGTTTAGAGCATTTTAATCTCAGTTCTGCAAGGTGCTGAGCAATCTTTGGTGAGTCAATTTATTCAGTAGGCGTTGACAAGACTTTGCAGGAGGCACTTGCCACATTAGAGGCTCAGGCTCTAAATCTCCTTTTCTGTGTGTAAACATTTTTTAAAGAGGAAAGCAGGGTGCTGGAATGCTATGTGCAGTCTGACAAGCACCTTCAGTTCTAGTTATTGCAGGTACCGAGTGGGGCACAGCCAGAGGGCTGTGTTGAGAAGAGGATGACACGGTTCGGGGAACGACGCGGGTCCCGGACGTGGAGAGAGGATTGACAACAGGTGAGACACCACCTGAGGAGGGCACACTGGCAACCCCAAGCTAATTCCCAGGATGGCCAGCAGGAGGTGCTGCAGCAGTGAGTTGAACCCCATCATGGCTGTCAATGTAGTTAATTATTTCATTGCTGATTGCAATAGCAGCAATATTTAGTTAATATGCTTAACCATCATTACTGCATGCAATGACAGATGTCAGGGTTGTGGCATATCTGGTTGTTGTCAAGAGCTCCTGAGATTGAGAAGTGTCATATCTCTTCCACATCTCTTTACGAGAAGAGGAACAGAGAGGTAATCCCTTATTGCCAAAACACTTGACCACCATCTGTATAACCAGTCCAAAACATCTCACATGCCTTCTGAAGAATGTCTACATCTCCATCTGTTTGCTATTGGGTTGCCCAGTGTGCAGGCTTCCTACTTGACAGCTTCTGAGCTGAAGAAGAGCTCAGTGTAGCTCAAAAACATGTCTCTTTCACCAACAGAATCTCATCAAATAAGAGAGTCTCACTCATTTTATGTCTCTAATTCCTGGGACCAACACAGCTACAAAAACATTGCAAACGTCTACCATAGTCATGCATTTTTAAATATAATATTAGGCAACCCACTGAAAATTTGGGGACATCAAAGTAAACAAACTAGTGTCAGAAATATCAAAGAACACTGATGATTTTAAATAAATATTATTCATTTTAACTTCTAATTTATTAAGCATGTCCACTTTTACGTGACTCGAAGCTGAGACAGAATTTGCAGTCTACCATACTAGATTGCTTGAGGTGGAACTGGGTCCCATTTTGCTCAAAATAAATGGGAATGTGTGTGGGGCATAATGACTTAAAGTAAGTCTAGTGCTCAGTGCCCATAACTGGAACACCTGAAAAGAGAGCCCATGTACTTGTTACATATCTGGCTCAAAAATGAATTTGTTCTTAATGGATGACAGAAAAATCAAATATAGCTTTTTTTCCTTTTCTTTTCAATGCTATTCAGAGATAGTGTGTTAAGTTCTCTTCTGTGGGTATTTGTTCTTCGTTAAAACTCCAGAGCTCAGTGAATCTGGTTGAACTTTCCTGAGGTGAAGGACAATACCAGTGAGAAGACTCAATGGTATTCATATTGGTATTGGCAGCTTCAGCATAGAAGCCAGATAACATGATAGTATATAACTTACTTCCCACAGTGGGGATAGATGGGGAGGAAATGAGGGAACTTGGGTTTGTTGATGTACTATTAGAAGGCAGCTGGATATAATGAGAATGGTATAAACACTAAATAAAACTAAAGGATAATTAAGTGGTTTGGAGATAGAACTAACCTCTGGGTGGTCCTTCAAGGCACACCAGCAGGGCCTTGTGCAAAAGCTCGTTCTATTGCTACCTCTTATGTGGAGAAAAATGGTTTAGTAATAATAAAAAATCTGAGGAGATGCCTAAAATCTAGTCAGTATCTTTGTTGCCACTGCCTTTAAATTTAAGGGGATAAGTAAAGTGCCAAATGCCCATTTCATTAGTGTAACAGGAAGTGATACAACAACACAAAGGGATGATGGACTTCTGTCTCCTGTTGCTCAAATACAGTGGCTGTGGACAAAATGATTTGGGAACAGAGGAACTATTTGTCACTGGTGAACTAAAAAAGAAAACAGGAGGCTGCAAAAATACAATCAGTATTTTTTTTTTTTTTTTAAAAAGCTCAAATATCTCACTTTTCTCAGATATACAGTTTTAAATTTGGACTATGGCTTTTTTGACTGTATGACAGAAATGGGTAGACACTTAATTTTGAATAGCATCCATTTTCAGATCAAGTAAGACCAGACTGGGAGTAACAAAGTTTCTTTAGAGTTCAGTGATTTATCATACCTAAGGCTGGGTTTTGAACCCTTACTCTAGTTGAATAGCACCTTCACTTTAACGACATTACATGGAGTTAAGGTAGTATTTATCTTGAGTAAGGATATCTGAATGTGGCCCCCACTGATGTGTCTAGCCTCACAGGGAAAATTTTCCCCAAGTCATTTTATAGGGCAAGAAGTATAGCGAGGACAGACTGGTGAGACCAAACAAGTGTGCATTACACAAGTAACATTTACTAACATCAGTGATTTAAAAATGAGAGTTGACAACATGTTCTGTAACATCATATAAAGTTTAACAAACTTTAGCTGTTTAAAAATACTTTGGTTAACTGCTCTGAGGGTTTTCTAGTCTCTAGCCTTTGCTAGATGTGTGAGCCCATAGTACCACCACATAATCTTTTCTTCGTCTTGCAACCCACTGTGTGACTAAAGATTTTTAAGGTAAATTAATGGTTCTGCTTCAATTATGGTCCTATTGGAATCACTGTATCAGCTCCCTTTTGTGATAGGTCTGACATATGGGTGTGCTGATTTTTTGCTGGACCCAGAGACGTGTTCTGGGTCATAATGACAAAGATTTAGTACCCTTGCAACACCAGGGGTTCGGTATCCAGAGATTTCAATGGCTACGGTTATGTTTTACTTCCATTTTATTTTCCAAAAAAGAGTTAATATTTCTGGCTGACATTTCTTATCTGTGAATCTCTTACTTCTGCTCATAGAGCCACTTTCCCTAAAACAGTTGATTTCACAGTGGCTTGCTCAGACATTGAGGTGGATCGGCAGGTTAGTCTGTATTTGCGCTCTTCCTCTTAGTTGTTGTCTGCACTGGCATTAGAATGTGTTCTTTCTGTTAGCACAGGAGCTTTGACATCCAGAAAGCTGATCCTTAAGCAGCATTCTCATATGGCCATTTCACTATGACAAACTAGGGATGAATTAGCTTACATGTGAATTCATGGGTATAACATATTCCATGTTTGGGGTCTTTACATTTATTCAATTGCCTCCATCTTCTGTGTCTAGTCAAATCTTTTGTCACTGTCCCGCATAACTTAACCATTGAGACAAATCTAGTGTCTGTTCTAGTTCACTGTAAGGTTCTGTCTCATGGCATGCCGTAGAACACAACAGGATCTCATTGTGACTTAGACTCAAATCCTAATCAGTGGGTAATCAATTGCTTCCACACCATACAGATCATCAAAAATAGTGTATCTGATGCTTTATCATCATGATGCTTGGGTCACTGATGTGCTTCCAAAGGGAAAGTGTTCAAACATACATCTACCAAAGCTGAAGTTGGATATTCAGACCTGTATATGTTCCTGGTAAAAAGGAGGTACATGGCAGTGTTCCACAACAAACTAAACTCAGATTTTTTTACTATGAGACTTGCATTCGATGGACTGAAAAGATCAGTGAAAATTTTATATATTTGTGTTTTTTTAACATTAAAAATAGTTAAACTGCGTTAACCCAGGGCTTAGACCCAGGGTCCCAGGATCTTGCAGGGCTAGAGAGTCTGAGCTTAAGTCAAGCCAGGATTTAGAGTCTAAGCCCTATTGCTTTGCAGTGTAGCCACAGCCCCTCTTGCCTCAGGTCCCAAGAATCATCCAGAAGCATCTCACAATTCCATGGGACAACTTCCTTAGTCCATTCTATGCTAGCAATCTGCAATCCTCTCTATTGAAAATAGGCCCTCCCAAAGTTTGGAAAATGGCAGCCGCTCAGGTCAGAGTTCTGTTCTGATCACTGATGTGCAAGCACACATAGACTCATAGACTTTAAGGTCAGAAAGGGCCATTATGATCATCTAGTCTGACCTCCTACATGATGCAGGCCACAAAAGCTGACCCACCCACTTTCCCTTAACTCAGCTATTGAAGTCCCCAGATCGTGATTTAAAGACTTCAAGTCGCAGAGAATCCTCCAGCTAGCGACCCCTGCCCCATGCTGCGGAGGAAGGCGAAAAACCTCCAGGGCCTCTACCAATCTACCCTGGAGGAAAATTCCTTCCCGACCTCAAATATGGCGATCAGTAGAACCCCGAGCATGCAGGCAAGATTCTCCAGCCAGACCCTCATTGACTATTGATACTATTTACCAGCGATGGCACGTTATTGACTAATTGACTAAAATCACATTATCCCATCAAACCATTCCCTCCATAAACTTATCTAGCTTAATCTTAAAGCCAGAGAGGTCTTTCGCCCCCACTGTTTCCCTCAGCAGGCTGTTCCAAAATTTCACACCTCTGATGGTTAGAAACCTTCGTCTAATTTCAAGCCTAATCTTCCCCACGGCCAGTTTATATCCATTCGTTCTCGTGTCCACATTATCATAGAGCCTCCTGGGTTTTCAGTGGAGAGAAAACAATTATCAAGCCTTGCAGAAAAGTGAGCTGCTTCCTGGTAACTTGCAGGACAGGCAATAAAGTTTTTCCACAGAGCACCACAGTCCTAGGACTAGAGCAGCCACATTTTGGGTGGAAGGGGCAGTAGGGACTCTGGGAGATGGTTAGTTTGATTTGGGTCTGCGCACTGCAGTGTGGCCACCAGAGCCCTAGGTTCCAGCATGGGTTAGAAAAGTCTTAATGTAGGGTTTAAATACAATGTAGATGCTCAAGACCAGGGTTCCCTAACTTGGGTCAGCTGACTCAAGTCCAACTAACCCTGGACTTACTGTGCAGCGTAGATATACCCCAAAAAACCTCTGCTAAGCTTGTGCAAATTTTGGTCCTCACTCCCTAGCCTAGAGGCTTATAATTCTGCCAAATCTGGGTGGACTTCTATGGGGATAGCACAAGGCATCTCTGGTTGCCAGGGCACCAGTACAGCTGCACTGCTGTAGCACGCCTGGTGAGCACGTGCTATGCCAATGGGAGAGTGCTCTGCCATCTCCATAATTACTCCACCTCGGTGAGAAGTGGAAGCTATGTTAGCAGGAGAGCATCTCCCACGACATAACGCCAGTGTGGACAGCACAAAACTTGCATTGCTGTGGGGGTTCAGGGATGGCTTTTTCACCCCCCTGAGTGATGTAAGTTAGATCAACTTAAGCGGTAGTGTAGACCTGCCCTGAGCTTTGCTACCTGGTCTTCCAGGAAAACTACCAAAGTGTCTTACTATGAAACATATCCCTTTCCATTACCTATTGTCCTTTTTGACAAAACCCATGCATCCTCTGTCCCTCCAAGGGAAAGTCTACACTGCAGATGGGAGGTTTAATTCCCAGCTCCGGTAGATGGGCATGCACTTAGCTCTAATCGAGCTAGCCTAGGATCTGATTTTTCAGAGTATTTAGATTATAGAACACGTCATATGTTCAAAGAAGAGCTTGCATTGAATTCATTTGCAACTGTGTGTACTCAGCTCTTCTGCAAATCAGACTCCAGGATCTTATGTCTGGCATCCAGAAAATGCCTGATAATTAGTGATCACCTGAACAGAGCTAAGTTTAAGTGATTTTCCCAGCATCACACGGGGACTCTGTGGAAGAGGCAGGGATAGAATCCAATTCTCCAGCATTCAGCTAAATTGACCTTAAGGCTGTCCCTTCTTTTTCTGTCCTACAATCCCCTGCTTCATTCACTATGTACCTTCCAATTTGCACAACAAATGAAGCAGGGGTCCCAGACACCATTCTCCTTCACTCCACAACCCTGATTCATCTCCACAGCAGTTCCATCCAGTGCCTGGAATGAGGCTAGATCCTGAGGAAAAAATACTATGTGATCGTGTATCATAATGCATATGCAGAAGAGAGCCAAATTGAGGTTGCACAAGCAACATTTCCTGACTTTTGAGTGCTTGATTTTGTAACCTTAGTGTTTTTTTGTGTGTAAACTGATATAAAGTTGTAGAAAAGCAACATTCTCCTGCAGCTAGCCTGAGCAGACAATGATATGAAGACTTGCCTATACCCATTCAAGCAATATTGAAACTTAGAGATCATCTCTTGGTTAACATGGGTTCTTCCTACTATGCATCCATCAACATACAAACCTAGCTGGGGCTCGGAATGATGGGCATTCAGCAACCAATGGATACAACAGTAGCAGAGTGCCATTAACAAGAAAACATTCTACAAATACATTTGAAGCAAGAGGAAGACCAAGGACAGGGAAGACCCATTACTCAATGATTGGGGTGCGGGAGGGAAGACAGTAAAAGAAAATGTGGAAATGGCAGAAGTGCTAAATGACTTTTTGTTTCATTTTTCACCAAAAAGGTTAGTAGGTATTGGACATCTAATATAGTGAACACCAGTGAAAATGAGGTAGCATCTGACACTAAAATAAGGAAAGAACACATTAAAAAATATTTAGACAAGTTAGATGTCTTCAGGTCTCCTGGGCCTGATGAAATACTCAAGAAACTGACTGAAGAGATATATGAGCCATTAGCAATTATTTTAAGGCTCATGGAAGACAGGAGAGATTCCAAAGGACTGGAAAAGGGTAAATATGGTGGCAATGTATAAAAATGGGAATAAGGACAATCCAGGGAATTACAGATCAGTCAGTTTAACTTCAGTACCCAGAAAGATAATGGAGTAAATAATCAAGCAATCAATTTGCAAACATCTAGCAGATAATAAGATAAGTAACAGTCAGCATGGATTTGTCAAGAACAAATCATGTCACACCAACCTAATAGCTTTCTTTGACAGGGTAACAAGCCTTGTCAATAGGGGGGAAGGGGTAGACGTGGTATATTTTGACTTTAGTAAGGCTTTTTGATACTGTCTCACATGACCTTCTGCATGTGCAAAATTCATCTGCCCTGGAATTTTTTTTTCTCCACAGAATAATACATTATGCCAGAGAGGCACTGCAATTACATGTTTCATCCACCAGGGGCTGCTGTTGTACCAGAAGAGAGGTCAGCTGGCTCATAAGCCAGAGCAGTCAGCCACTAGAGAGGGTGTGGGGCAAGGGATGCGGGATTTGGGATGCAGGAGGGGGTTCTGGGCTGGGGCTGAGGGGTTTAGGGGGGGGGGGGGGGCTCCAGACTGGGGCAGGGGGTTGGAGTGTAGGTTTGTGTGAGCGCTCTGGCTGGGATGCAGACTCTGGGGTGGGGCTGGGGATGAGGAGTTTGGGGTGAAGGAGGGTGCTCTGGGCTGGGACCAAGGGGTTTGGAGGGCAGGAGGGGAATCAGGGCTGTGGCAAGGGATTGGAGTGCAGGGTGGGAGGGCTCTGGGCTGGGGCAGCGGCAAGTGGTGGGGGCGCGGGGAGCGTGAGGGCTCTAGCTGGGGTTGGTGCTCTTGGGTGGGGCCGGGGATGAGGGGTTTGGGGTACCGGGAGGTGCTCTGGGCTGAGATCAAGAAGTCTGGAGGGCGGGAGGGGGATCAAGGCTGGGGCAGGGGATCGAGGCTGCAGGATCCAGGCAGCGCTTACCTCAAGCAGCTCCCAGAAGCAGTGGCATGTCACCTCTCTGGCTCCTAGGCAGAAGCATGGCAGGCACGTCTATGCTCTTCCCTGTCTGCAGGTGCCATCCCCACAGCTCCCATTGGCCGGGAACCACAGCCAATGGGAGCTGCAGACCTGGCACTAAGGGCGGGGGCAGCATGCGGAGCCCCCTGGCTGTCCCTATGCATAGGAGCTGGAGTGGGGACATGGTGTTGCTTCTGGGAGCTGTGTGGAGCCATGGCAGGCAGGGAGCCTGCCTTAGCCCTGCTGCACAGCCAACTGGACTTCTAATGGCCCAGTCAGTGGTCCTGACCGGAGCTGCCAGGGTCCCTTTTCGACTAGGCGTTCCAGTCAAAAACCGGAAACCTGGCAACCCTATCCCCAACTCCCTAATAATCCTGCTCCCCCCTTGAAAACACCAGTTCCATACTTCTCCCACGCACACACACACACCCAACAACCCTCCAGGCTCACTTCCATGCTCCCAGGAATTACTTCCCTTGCCCTCAGCACCTCCTTTACCCCTGACTTCCCTAAGCCTTTGCACTGCTTCTGAGGGGGATGGGAAATGCAATTCTGTATTATAGTTTAAATGAATTATTACTAAAAGTTCTGTATTAATATGCCTAGTAAGGAATCTATTTGTCAAAAAACATTTCCTGAATCTTTTTTGTTGTCTGTATTGTTATAGACATACTTGCTGATAGGTATTTTGAAATAAATTTTATTGACCAATAAAATATGCAGGATTTAGCAGAGTTTTAAAATATTGTGCAAAGAATTCCCCACCAGTAAGTCATGGTCTAATTCAGGGCTGTCCAAACTTATTGACCCTCTGAGCCACATAAGACAATCTTCAGAAGTTCAAGAGCCAGGATGCATCTGCCAGGGCTCAGGGCTTTAGCCCCATGGGAGGTGCCTCATGGGGCTCGGGCATCTGCCCTACTCCTGCTGAAGGGAGCCCTGACAGGTGTTCCCTGCAGGACTGAAGCCCTGAAACTTCACCTCCCTGCTGGGCAGAAACCCCTGCCCCATCACCGCACTGCAAGGCAGAGGTCCCAAGCTCCACCCTCGTAGTCTGGTAAGTGCAGAATAGAGGGAGGTGTGGGAAGCTCCGTGAACTGCACTTTAACGGTAAAAGAGCCACATGTGGGTCATGAGCTGCAGTTTGGCCACCCCATGTCTAGTTATTTCATAGTCCTGCTTTGAGGGCAAGGGACTGGATTAGACTTACACGTCTATTATTCTATGATTAGCTATCGGGATAGCTGCTTTATATGAATTGACATGGCTGTGCACACTGGAACCCAAATCTGGAACTCCTACACAATCCTGCACAGTCTACGCTCAGCTTGGAAAATTCCCTCGATATCCAGAGTATTCAAAATTGAGTGCTTTAAATCCCCTGTTCTATATTCTGATGTCCACATCTGAAAACTCCCCTGCAAAGTTCCTCAAAGGCAGTGCAACTCCTAGTGAATGCAACAGGGATCACACATGAGTAACTGAGCAGAATTTCATCCTTTCTTTAACCTTGTTAAAGGCTAACAATTTTTATAAAAGTTGTTTTACTGGGTTTTCTTATTTCTATAGAGATCAAGATACATTTATTTTGTGTAACCGAAGCAAACTCACTAAAATGCAGACTCTTAAAGTTTTGTTTCAATAGTGGCCAATGTTACTAACTCCTCAGTATTTGGCAAAGCTTCCTGAAATCTGTAGGTTTAAATCCTGCCATGCTGTTTGCAATCACTATTTAACGTCTGCTTTGGCTGTCTCATTTATCCTGCATAACAGAGTAGAGCAGTCAGAGCTTGTCTCTCCCCGCCCCGCCTCCACAAAGTGCCTTGTGAGAGTACTTGTTTTTGAAACACAATTTGCTTTCTAAGCTCTTCAGACTTGCATGTTGCTTCAGTGCACCCATTAACATTCCTGCCAGCAAGCACCCCATTCTGCCTACTGTTGAACACTGCTCCATAGCCACTGTCTCTCAGTGCCCCCTTCTCTGCTGCACAGCAACAAATCTTTGAGGGGAATGGGAGTTCCTGCTTTGCCACCTTCAGTGCAGCTTCCCTGATTCATTAATGCTCTCCTACAACTCCCTGTAACCCATCCATCTAATGTCCTCCCCCTCACAGTTCTGACTGCCTTCTAGGTGACTAGAGGCTCTTTAATTGGATCAATCCCAGAGGGCTGTAATTCAAGAAGGACTTATTGTTATTCCTTGGGCTCAGATGATGCCCTCTATGGCTTGATCCAGATTTTTCAAGTACACTTAGGGCATGGCTACACTAGAGAGCTTACAGCAGCGCAGTTGCACTGATGCAGCTGTGCCACTGTAAGTTGTCTAAGGTAACCACTCTATGCCAATGGGGGAGAGCTCTCTAGTGAGCTAAACCACTCCAGCCTGCATGAGTGGCAGAAGCTATGTTGGCGGGAGAAGCTCTCCCGCCAACATAGTGCTGTCCTGATGGGCACATGTTGGTGTAATTTATATCGCTGCAGTGTGTGTGATTTATTCACTCTTCCCCTCCGACCCCCTCCTCCGAGCAACCCAAGTTATTCCAACATAAGCTGTAGTGTAGACATAGCCTTAGTGAGAGAAAAGTTTGCCATGACAGTTATTCTCTGGAAAGCAACTGTGTGCATCTTTAATTTTATCTCTGGCACCTCTGAGCCAAAAAAAATTATATTAAAAACAGATGTTTGTATTGGCAAACTGGACTCCACAGTTTTAGCTCACGTATTATAATTAGCTTAACTGGGTGGGAACTTCTGTAACACTCTTCTATGGATGGAAAATGCAATTTTGGCAAAATTGAATTTTTCCAAAGGAATAATTTTATTTCTGCCAATAAACCTTTTATTTTCCTAGTAGAAAATCAAAATGAAATATTTCCTTTTGGGTCATTCTGAATCAGAACAGTTAGTGGTCTAAACCAAAATAAAACATCACATTTTGGATCAGTTTACATCTCTCTGTTGGCCCTGAGCTGTTGCAGTGCATTATGGAAGTTGTAATTCAGTTGCCTTGTATCCCCATTCTTCTCCCTGGGCTGGATCCATGGTTGGACTACATCCCCCGTGATGCACTACAGTTAAGGTGACCAGATCACCCAAGTCAAATATCAGGACGTGGTGGGGGGGGAAGGGCGTGGCCCCTGAACCCCCCGAGCCCTGGCCTGCTGCAGGGACCCAGCAGCGCGCACGCTGCGCCCAGCCCCTGGCCAGTCGCGTCTGGGCTGCTGCTCAGCTGGCGCTATCCCACGGCGGCCCTGGAGTGGGGGCAGCAGGCCCCAGCCCCCCTGTCCCGCTCGGTTCCCGCAGGGGAACGAACGGACCTGGGCTACCGATGCCTCCGCCCTGGGGCCGCCGCGGGATTGCACCAGCTGGGCAGCAGCCCAGACGCAACTGGACAGGGGCTGGGCACAGCGTGCGCGCTGCTGGGTCCCCGCAGCAGGCCCAGGCTCAGGCGGTTCGGGGGCGCCATAGCCGCAGCCGCCGAGCTTGGCCATCGGCCGCTTCCTCCCACCCCCACGGCAGTGGGAGCTGCAGCAATGGCTGCTCCCGAGTCCCGCTGCCCAGCGGGGGAGAACAGACGCCGCCTGGCCCCACGGGCCACCCCCCTACTCTCCCTACCGCCCGACTGACTCCTGCCTGCACTGGGGCCAGGCCGGACTCTTACTCACCCCGGCCCCGCGCTTCCCCCTGCGTCTCCCGGGCCTCCCTCCAGCGCTTGTGGAGGGAGGAGGAATGGTGAGCCTGGGGAAGAGGCGGGGATTTGGGGAGGGAGCCAATGGGGGGAGGAGGGGGTGGAGTCGGGGGGGGCGCAAGCACTTCCGGGCTCCAGAGCATTTCCTTGTTTGTACAGTGTCCCGACCGATGACGCGGTACAAACAAGGAAATATCGGGACAGTCCTGATAAAATCGGGAGGTCTGGTCACCCTAACTACAGTCTCCTTTCTGGTTGAACTGCCATAGTGCATCATGGAAAATGTATCTGCTTGGGGAGCCTGGTTCATAGGGAATGACAGCATGAGGAATCTGAACTATGTTTATAAGGTACCACAGCAGTGTAGGGGGACACAGAACAAAGTCAAAATGAAACACTAACATTACTCAATCAAAATAAGTTGTATTTTTTGGTTCGGTGGAAAAATGTCAAATTGTTGTCCTAATTTGGGATGCAAACAAATTAGGAAAGACTAGAATTTCACAAAGGATGGAAAAACTGACTTTTTTGATAAGCACTAATATTTTATTTCAAGATCAGATGGTATATGTAGTCATGAAAGAACTACAGCTTGTTCCTCAGTCCACCAGCCAGATGATGCCCTTGGTCTTAATTTCATGAAGGATAGGTCCATCAATCGCCATTAGCCAACATGGTCAGGGATGCAAACCCATGCTCTAAGCGTCCCTCAACCTCCAACTGCCAGAAGCAGCTGGCACTGGCCACTGTCTGGGCCTGGACTAGATGGACCATCGGTCTGACGTATGACCATTCTTATGGTTACACACATGCAATCTTGCAGAACTGTACATCTGCTTAGGTGAAGATTCCCATCTTCTCTTTAGAGCAATTTATTCCAAAAACTGTCCACTTTGAGTAGAGAAAAGACAAATTGCTTCTTGTGTTCATCCTACCACTTGAGAAAAGAAACTGTAAGAATGTCCCCTTCCTGTTGCTCATTCCTGCTTCCCATGGAGTCAATATTAATCACAAATGCCCATTGAGCTCAGTCTTAACACATGTTAAGAAGATGACTGTGGGATATTTTGCTCATTCCCTGGACTTCCTTATGCTAGTCTTAAGTTTGAAAGACCCCTATTTCATGCTGCTAGCACTAAAGAATGTGTATGGACATATGGTAGTAAGCAGCATGGTAGTAAGTTTGTTAACAGCATTGTTAATAAATGAGACCAAAACTATCCCCAGTTTTAGAGAAAATCAGTTCTGTATCCAAGTATCTCATTCAAGCCCCTTTATGTGATGGACTGAACGGGAACATTGAATCCAAACCCTTTCCACTCATCAAACTGCAGGACAGTTGGAATTTGCATCAGATTCTGGATCCTGACTATGATCTATCTTTAAAGCAGTTACTTTAAACATATAAAAAAGTTGCATTTTGGTAATTCATTGCTGTCATGGCTACAGAACTAGCTGCATCTCTGACCCTCTCTTCAGTCTCTGTGCTACTCTTGCCACCTGTTATGTCTCATACCTCTACCTTCCTGGGGTGGAATCATGTGATTCTTCTACTCTTAGACTGGGTCCCTGGCTGCAGTACCCTGTGTATCCATCGTGTTTCCCACAACAGGCCAGACTAGGTTGGATTACCTGTGATTCTTCCCTTCAGAAGCTTGTGGTTAATACAGGTGACCAGGTGGCTTTTTCAAACATAAGTGCTGTTTACTCTTAACAGTAGGAACAAAGAATAACATAAGAGGCAAGGATTTCAAAACAGTCTGTTGTCTACATGTATATTTATCTTACCTAAGCTTTCCAGGTTGAGAGGCCCCCGTAAAGCTTTCCAGCTTCTTCAGTACCTCAAGAGGGTGCCTGTCAGTGTGTTTCTCAGAAAAGTTCCATGACAACAGACCTCATTTATGGATAGAGACTATTGAACAAAGGACTGTGAGCAGTTCAGCTGTTGGTTCTGGCAAAACAAGTTCTGAAATGTGTCTGGAGGCTGGAAGTAGCATCATCACAGATAATAGTTCAAGCAGTGTCTCTTAATGACCCATTAATGATGTTTTGATGAGGAGGTGGGCCTTGTGTTGCCTATCCTGCTTGCCACTAAACTAAGCCAACATATGTATACAGCAAACAGTCCCATAATTCAATATAATGATACAGTAACTATCCTAATAACCTGGTCACATACAATAGTAATGAATGAATACACCTCAGTCCCACATCTTTCACAGTTGCACTATCGCAGGTCAGCATTCAGGGGATTTGATTTAGTGTTTAGGAAACGGATAATTATATTTTGATATCTTCTCGGCCTTATTGTTGAGCAAACTTGCTCCAATTCAGCAAATAATGTAAGCACATGCTTGAAGTTCAGCACATGTTTCAGCCATCTCCAGGACAGGGATGGGTTTAAGCACCTGCTTAGTTGAATCAGGCTCCAAGTTTGCATCAGTCAAAGACATCTTCTAGTATGGTCTGTTTTCACAAGCATAATTGACTACTGTTGGAAGCTGTAGTGCACATGGGGCTCAGCAATTTTTACCTTACTGTGTCATGTGTTAGAGTTTTTTTTTAAAAAAAAGCAGTTCCTTCAAGGATTGGAGGGGGATGAAGCCAAGTGAGTCCTAATGATCCTAATAGAATTTGTACATATCAGCCCCTTGCACCACAGAGCCAGATAAAGTTAACTGATTACAGTTGTAACTCTGTAACAGGATGGTCTGCTCCTTAAGGGTCAGAAGGCTTAGGGATATCCAGCTATGTTCAATCAACTCATCCTGTGTCATAATGAGCTGCCTCCCAACCTAAAGGGATGGACTGATTGGGGTCAGATGACAGTATGAAATACCTGGGCCTCACAGAATGGGTGAGAAAGGTCAGTTTGGGAGAGGAACCACAGAGAGCAGGTTGAGCTCTGCAGTAAGGTCTGGAGGACTTGAAGGAAGTAACTTGGGAGTCAGTGCTCAGTTGCAGAGCCAGAGAGAGACTGAAAGGTAACATTGGGCAGGTCTACACTATAGGGGAAAAGTTTATCCAAGCGAGGCAATTTGAGTTACATTAGTAGCATAACTCAAGTCGACATAGCTTAGAGCCAGGGCCAGCCCACAACATTTTGGTATCTAAGGCAGGGAGCTCAAATGATGCCCCATGCCCTCTTGCTTGGGCCAAAACTTTGAAAGGTCTCAATTCTGCCTTCTTCCTGTTCTATTCCTCTCATGGTACTGCTCTGCTACCTACCCCAATAAAGGAGAACTAACAACTTAAAATGCCTTATTCAAAAATTTAAAGTAACACTTAACTTTCAAACACCTGAACAGCAAATGTAACTTTTCTTGTCTGCATAGTAAACACTGGCATTTTTATCTGTTTGAATAATCAAAATGGTCCTTTCTGTGCCTTCTTGATTGCAAAGATTTGAACTGCTTCCTGCTGTAGGTCCACAGTCTGGGCCAGCTCATGCTCTCTTGAGATGGTTGCAAGGCCGACCAGCCTCTCCTGTGTCATTGTGGAGCATAGATGTGTTTTTATTAACTTAATCTTGGAAAAGCTGCATTCTCCACTGGCAACTGTTACTGGAAGTGTTAGAAGTATGCTCAGAGCAACAAAAGCATTTGGAAAGAAGGTGGTCATCATATTTGTGCACATATATTTCAGAACAGCCTTTGGAGTTGATCCTGCTGAAATGGATCTTGAAAGGGCTTTCAGCTCATCACCTATCACTCGCATCAGTATCGCGCATGTCATCATGTGTCAACACTGTCTCTACTGCCCTGCATTGCTGGTGTAGGTCTTCTTCAGGTATAGTGAGGAGTTTTGGAATATCATACAACATCCCAAATATACTGCTGTGTTTCTTGAGCTGCATGAAAAGTTCTTCAACTGACCGTATTGCACAATCTAGCACCTGGTTAAAGAATTCAACTTTGAATTGTTGTTTGGGGTCTCTTATGGGATTATCCCATGCCTCGTAATCAAAATGTCATCTTCTTTGGTGACTTTCGTATTTTTGAATGGGTGGGAAAATAGCTTCAGTGTGAAGTTCCTCTGCCAACTTCTGTGCACTCTTCAGAGCATTTTAAAATCCCTCATCTGACTGGTAAGACTGTAGGTATGATTTTGCTTTGTCCAATTGTTCCATTGCTCCAGATATATCAAGGTCAACACCTTGGAGTCTCTTGCTTACAACATTTATTTCAAACAGTATGTCATGCCACAACACTAAGCCACGCAGAAATTTGAAGTTATGTATGTTTCTGGTGATTCCATTTCCCTGTGCCACTGTTCTCCCACGAACAGTTCCTGTCATAGCATTATCCTCCATAATGGCAACTATGGCATCATCTATCTTCCCAATTTGGTGTTTGATAGGCTTTATCGCCTCTACTTGACTTTCCCATCCTGTGGCACTCAGTGGTTTCAGTGTCAGAGAGGATGTTCTCAGATGTTGCTTCAAAATTTGCCATTGATGAGTTGATGCAGAGAAAAATACATAGATGCTTTGAATTACATTAAAAAATTCAGCAGCCTCACTAGAAACTGATGCTGCATCACTGACCACCAAGTTCAATGAATGAGACCTGCATGGGACAAAAAAAAAAACTCGAGGGTTTAACTCTTGGATCTGTGTCTGCACTCCTCTGTTCTTTCCTCCCATGTTGGCACCATTATCGTAGCCCTGACCTCTCATGTCAGCTATCGCAATTCCCGTATCTTCCAGTTTTTTAAGAAGCACATTTGTCATACCAGCTCCTGTAGTATCATCAATGTCAATAAATTCTAGAAAATGCTCTCTGACAGTCACCATTGCAGGGACATTTTCACTAGGTTCTGTTGTTACAAAACTTACCATTAAAGTCATTTGTTCCATATGGCTGATGTCAGGTGTGCAGTCCAGAATAATATCTTGCTGACTTCAGATCTGCCACAATCTTCTGTTTGACTTTTGTTACCAATAACTGTATGATCTGATTTTGAATTGTTTTTCCAAGGTAGTGGTGTGTGTACATTTCTTGGGTGGTGGCTCTTCTTACATGCTCCTGGAGTACAGCATCAAACTCAGCCATCAGCTTCACAATTTTAAGAAAGTTTCCATTGTTTGGCACATACAGATGATTTGAAGTGCCACACGGTGCTAGGTTTTGGGTAGCAAGCATTCTCACAATGGCAATGAGCCTTTTCAGAACATTTTGCCAATAAAGAGACTCTGATGCAATCTTGATGCTGATCATCTATGGTGGCCTTTAACCTTAGTCTCATCTCAAGCTCTTTCCACCTATGGAATGCTCTCTGGTGATTTGTTGCCTTCTCATGGCATGCCAGATTTCTAGCCAGATTTTTTCTGTTCTTTGTTCCTGAAGAACCCAATATGGCTGGAACATTAGATTGGAAGAGTTTGCAACAAAACCAGTATGCAGCATTCTGGGTTTTTGAGTAAATAAGCCATGGCCTCTCCACTTTGTCACCATTGGGGATTTCATGCCAGTAATGTGTTGGATAGAAACTTCTATTTTCATTGTCTTTGGGGAACATTTTTTCATTTTCTGCAGCCCATGCAGTACAAGGAAGTCCCTCAGACTACTGCTCAAGTGGGTCCACAGTCCTGGATCGTCTAGATGTAAGGAACTAAACTCAGCAGCAGCTGGTTCTTGCACCTGCATCACACTCTTCTCTGATCTACACTTTTCTTCAGGAATGTGCATGGTTACATCCATTTGAGATGGAGATATGGATGCTGCAGTAGCTGCCAGGTCACCTGCACTCTGACTAAGTGGAAGATCAGGCATCTCCTCACCACTCACATCCTCACTGGGGCCAGAACGCTCACCGTGAACATTTGTGTCTAGGTATCTCAGGAGAGCTCCTTCCTGCTTGGATAGAAAAGCTTCCTTTGCTTTCTTTCTTTTTCGGAATGCTGCCCAGAGGGATATTTTCTTCTTTCACTCATGACTGCTGTTCTGTGCCAGCTCTAGTGGCTCTCAACACTCAGTTGAAGGGGACAAATAAGCAGGCTGGTAGCAGGGCCTGAGTGAGGGAAAATATCAGCGTCTTAAGGGCCTAACTGGCTCCTACTACTTCAGTTGACTGCCTGTTCTCCTCAAGTGGGTTCAGGGAAGCAGCAGGAAACAGGAATCTCCCTGAGAAGCTGGTGTTAATCAGTCCAGGCTCCTGGGGGGTGCTAGAGAGGTACATAGATTCATAGATTCTAGCACTGGAAGGGACCTCGAGAAGTCATAGAGTCCAGTCCCCTGCCCTCATGGCAGGACCAAATACTGTCTAGACCATCTCTGATAGACATTTATCTAACCTACTCTTAAATATCTCCAGAGATGGAGATTCCACAGCCTCCTTAGGCAATTTATTCCAGTGTTTAACCACCCTGACAGTTAGGAACTTTTTCCTAATGTCCAACCTAGACCTCCCTTGCTGCAGTTTAAGCCCATTGCTTCTTGTTCTATCCTTAGAGACTAAGGTGAACAAGTTTTCTGCCTCCTCCTTATGACACCCTTTTAGATACCTGAAAACTGCTATCATGTCCCCTCTCAGTCTTCTCTTTTCCAAACTAAACAAACCCAATTATTTCAGCCTTCCTTCATAGGTCATGTTCTCAAGACCTTTAATCATTCTTGTTGCTCTTCTCTGGACCCTCTCCAATTTCTCCACATCTTTCTTGAAATGCGGTGCCCAGAACTGGACACAATACTCCAGTTGAGGCCTAACCAGTGCAGAGTAGAGCGGAAGAATGACTTCTTGTGTCTTGCTCACAACACACCTGTTAATACATCCCAGAATCACGTTTGCTTTTTTTGCAACCGCATCACACTGTTGACTCATATTTAGCTTGTGGTCCACTATAACCCTAGATCCCTTTCTGCCGTACTCCTTCCTAGACAGTCTCTTCCCATTCTGTATGTGTGAAACTGATTTTTCCTTCCTAAGTGGAGCACTTTGCATTTGTTTTTGTTAAACTTCATCCTGTTTATCTCAGACCATTTCTCCAATTTGTCCAGATCGTTTTGAATTATGACCTGTCCTCCAAAGCAGTTGCAATCCCTCCCAGTTTGGTATCATCTGCAAACTTAATAAGCGTACTTTCTATGCCAATATCTAAGTCGTTAATGAAGATATTGAACAGAGCCGGTCCCAAAACAGACCCCTGTGGAACCCCACTTGTTATGCCTTTCCAGCAGGATTGGGAACCATTAATAACAACTCTCTGAGTATGGTTATCCAGCCAGTTATGCACCCACCTTATAGGAGCCCCATCTAAGTTGTATTTACCTAGTTTATCGATAAGAATATCATACGAGGCCGTATCAAATGCCTTACTAAAGTCTAGTTATACCACATCCACAGCTTCTCCCTTATCCATAAGACTCGTTATCCTATCAAAGAAAGCTATCAGATTGGTCTGACACGATTTGTTCTTTACATAAGAGGCTCCTCCTCCTCTCTCTCCCTTCAGCTCCTGCTGCTTTCTGTTATTCCCTCTCACTTTTTCTCCTGCCTACCTGTTGTCTCTTTTGCCCTCCTTCCTCTACCACAGCACTCCACCATCTCTGTGCATCTAGAGCAGAGAGAATACATATGCACCAGCAGCAGACACAATTTTCTACACTCTGGGTCCTAGTGGCGCCCCCCCACAGTCTGGCACCTGAGGCGGTTGCCCCAGTTCGCCTCATGGTAAGGCCAGCCCTGCTTACAGCTACTTACTGCAGAGTCCACACTGCACTGGCTCGATGTGAGAAACTCTCCGGTTGACTCCCCTTACTCTTCTCATTCTGGTGGAGTACTGGAGTCGACGGGAGAGCAATTGGTGGTTGATTTAGCGGGTCTTCAGTAGACCTGCTAAATCAACTCCCAGTGGATCGATCACCACAGCGTCGATCCCACCAGTAGTGGGGACAAGCCCTGAGAAGAGGTTGGGAACTGATCCCAGAGGGTGGGCTAAAGAAGAGCCCAAGTAGGGAGAATGTGATTTTGGTTTGTTTGGACATTTATTATCCTTAATGGGGTGTGAACTTTGAGAGTGAGTCAGCAAGAGGCATGAGCCATGTGACTGCCTGGGAGAGGCAAAAAAAACCCAGAGGAGGGGAAACGAAGACAGGGAATGCCTACAGTGGTACACTGTGTGTGTGTGTGTGTGTGTGTGTGTGCGCGCGCGCACGTGGGGGGTGGGTTACAGGACATGCATGTCCTGTGACATTCTGCCTAATCTAGGTATTTTACACATTATTTTACGAGTGAATTGAGCATTAGAATGAGCTGGATTGTTATCTTTGTACACTCCAGTCATTTGTTGATTCACAGAATAGGGAGTGTCAGTAGTAGCAACACTAACTTTACTGTGGCTGGACTTGGACCTAATGGGACACATGTTCTGTGGGTGAGAGAATAATTTTGTCTCTCTATATTTTTGTTTTTTTGTGAGATTGTGAACAGGGGTGACAGTGGTTTTTAAGAAATTGTGCCATTTAGTTTTACCAAGAAGAGATGGGTGAGGTAATATTTTTTTGGACCAACTTATGTTGGTGAGAGAGACAAGCTCACACAGAGCTTTTCTTATATTCTGTGTATATTTCCCAGACTTGAACAGCTACAAGGTGGAACAGACTGTTTAGCATAAGTAGCTAGCATTTCAAGGTGAAGTGGCCAGTTAACATTTATCTAGTCATTGGGGAGGAGGGAGTGGGAGAGTTGGGGGCAGGTTTAATGGGTTACAGATTGTTGTATTAAGCCATAAATCTAGTGTGTCTATTCAGTCCATGATTTTTAGTGTCTAGCAAAGTTATGAATTTAAGCTCCCAGGCTTGTCTTTTGAAAGTGTTGTGCAGGTTTCCTCTGAGGATGAGGACTGATAGGTCAGATATAGAGTGATCGTTGGTGAAAAATGTTCACCCCCCAGCTGATGTGGTGTTTTGTCTTTTTATCATTTTCCTGTGTGAGTTCATTTGAAAGCTCTCACCCACATAGTTGTTACTGGGATGTTTAGTGAGCTGGAGGAGGTACATCACCTTGTCTCTGTAATATCCTCTCTAATAGCTACAACAACACTACATACTTTTATTTTACCATCATTTACAAGAATCTCCTGAAATGAGAAGTACAGGTGTGGGGGGCAGGCAGAGGGGGAAGCTAATTTTTCCTATAATTTTTTAAAAATTGTTTGAAAGTCAAGGGCTGAAGCTCTTGTCTTCTTTATAAATCAAAGAGCTTGAGATAATTGGAGATAACATTAACAAAATGGGCTTGTCAGGTTTCTATGTAACTCCTACTTCCCACACCCCCTCTTCCATTAGCATGATGGCTGCCATTACTGTATTTTCAATTGTTTGGCTAGTTCAATCTCTGAGCCTTTAGGTCTTGTCTTGATTATAACTGATGAGTCTTCCCTCGAGTGGAGCCTAGTAATGATGAGTATTTTATTCATCTGGCTATGAACAAAAAAGATAGAATGACTTGCTTAATTCCTTTACTTATGCCTCTCATTTTCTCTTTCAAGAATATCAAAAGATTCCAAACAATCATTCCCACATGATGGCCTTCTACAGAAGGACTATACAGACAGGTTGATACGAGATTCACTCAAGTGATACACTGGACAGTGGGTGATCGAGTCAGACAGAATATTGTCGGTGTATTCCAAAGGAGTGTTTCTTTAAGGCATCTTTTTATTGCAACTCCTGTGCTTTCTATATAACCTTCATCTGAGGTTGCCAGCTTGAAGGAGTAGAATGTCTGCTTTGAGGTAAGGGGAGTTCAATGTTAGCATGGGTAGGTCAAAGAGTGCACAGCTCCATTACAAAACCTTGCAGGGTAGTGTTTAAGTCTATTGCTGAGATATTAGAAAATGTTAATAGCGGGTGGGAAATCCTAGCCAGAAGACATTGAAGTCCATCCCCGCGGTTAATGTTACCATTATTTTAGTCTGGATGAAAGATGCAGCTCCAGTACCATGCTGAGAAAATGGTGAACAAAACCTCTGGTGTGATTCATTGAGCTAGAAACTTAGTAGGCACAGCTACTATGTAAAGTGCTTCTTTCCTGGGAAAGATCTGAGGCTTTAAAGTGGAAATCATACAGCCCTTGGTACTTGCTTGCATGAGCACAGCCAGCCTTAAGGGCTCTCAGACTCAGGGCAGGTCTACTCTACAAAATTATGTCTATCTAAGTTCCATCAATGTACAGCCACCGTAGTAATTAAATTGCTTTTGTATGTCCATACTACAGCGGAATGTGTCCTCACAAGGAGCACTTGCACCAATTTAACTGTCAGTGTGGGGCATTGTGGGACAGCTTCTGAAAGTCAGCAACAATTGATGAAAGCAATGCTTACACTGACACAGCGTCGACCTATCCACATCAATCTAAGCGCTATGCCTCTCATGGAGGTGGAGTTAAGTCCATGCAGTGGGCGAGTTACATCGGTGGGAGCTATATTTTACTGTAGATGCTTACAGAATTAGGTCAACGTAAGCTGTTTTATGTCGATCTAACACTAGTGTAGACCAGGCCTCAGTGAAAAGTTATCCGTTGTACAAGTTCAAAATCTAATGCCTCACATCAGAATACAGTGACATTTTATGTCCAGCAAGACAAGATCAGGTGTAAATCATTCAAAAATTACAGCCTCATCTCCCTGAGAATTACTAATGCACTAGCTATATCATCATTACAACCATATAAATCATCTGGGAGAGTTGGCTTGTGTCATAGTCTGTGCTAGTGACCTATGCAGGTATCAGACAGAGCCTGCTGTTCACAACTCATGCCAGCCAGAAGCTTCCGGCTGAAAAGTCAAATCAGTGTATTTTTGAACTTATGTAAATGTAGTGCCAACAGACCCCGGTCAGCGGCAGGCAGGATTGAAGCTGGGACCACTGGACCTAAATGCATGAGTCTCTACTGCATGAGCTAAAAGCCACCTGGCCCTTAGGTAAGGCTGTAGCAGACTCAATCTCTAAGTGGTCTCAGTGCCACCAGAGGGGACTGAGAACCACACCCAGGAGGTGTGGGTTACATAAACTCAATGTGATGTGCATAAAATAGGTGGCAGCTATGGAGTTACTTTTGCTGATCAGTTATAAATAGCACTATAAAACTCAAGTGATGTAAAGGTCACATAATATTGGGTGGTACTTGAGTTAACTTTTTCTGGTGATCTGCTGAGGTCTGAGAAAACAGAACTGGTATAATCTGGAGAGAATTTTGGTATTGCATCCTTAATGCTTTAATAAGCAGTTCCTGAGTTGGCAAAGCCAATGCCAACACCACCCTTTAACTTGTTTTGGGGTTTGACAGTCTTGGATATTTCACTGTTTCAACATCTATCCTGATAACTTAAAACTCTCAAAGTGAATACAGTAAATTCCACATGCTAGCACCCCCTCAGTTGCTAGCACAAAGTTGTCATTATCCAGCAGTTGCTAATAAGTGGAAGGCAGGTTTGCAGGGCTGTAGCCAGAGAAGGAAGCACTAGGATGTGCTTTCCCAGGCTGCAGCCCTGCAAACTTGCTTCTGAGCAGGGAAGCAGTGGAGAGGGGGATGCAGCCTGGATGCTGGGGCGTGGGGGCCTGTGGGGCTGCACTGTATCTCTCCCTGCACTCTCCAGGGGTCAGGTCTCAAGACATCCCAGTGCAGCAAGGTGCAGTCCAGAGAGTGCAGGGAGAAATAGGAGGTAGCTCCAACATCTGGGCTGCAGCTGCCCTCCATGTTACCTGTAGCTTTCCCTCCCAGCCCACAGCCCTTTACCTCCTGTGAGGTCCCCGTGTACGGGAAGATTTGTAGGGCTGGAGCATCCCCAGAAAGAAGTGCAGAAATGGACTGAATACTGGCTGCAGCATGTTTGTGGGACTCCAGCTAGGACAGACATTCCTCAACACTTCATTCTCTGGCTGCAGCCTCACAAATGTGCCTGCA
The DNA here is from genome assembly GCF_013100865.1 of Trachemys scripta elegans. Classification (NCBI taxonomy): domain Eukaryota; kingdom Metazoa; phylum Chordata; order Testudines; family Emydidae; genus Trachemys; species Trachemys scripta. The sequence continues at coordinate 129,387,448 of NC_048299.1, read as the reverse complement.
GCTAGGGCCTGTCATCCAAAAAATGTTGTTAATTAGCATGCCATTGTCAGTATTCAAACCCCATTAACACCAAAGTCAATGGGACAGGATTGCTTCTCAGCAAAGTGTTGCTATTAACTGGAAGCTTTCAATAGCTGGGATGCTATTAAGCAGAATCTACTATATCAATCTTCTTTTTCCCTTAAGAAGAGAGCAAGGGTTCTTTAAACACCACAAAGTGAATAAACTAAAACCATGCAGTTTCCTGCCTTATACAAGAACATGTAACCAGGTGGGAATCTAAGAAAACACAATGCCACAGGAATAAAAAAAACAAGTATTTTTTTTATAGAACCCAAACTTCTGGAATTAGAGGTTTACATGAATGTTTCCAGTCTTCTTCTTCTTCTTCTTCTTTTCTTTTCTTTTTAAAGAAATCAAATTTCTAACCTTTGTGGCTACAGAAAAAAACTTGAAAACATGAACCCTAAAAGTTAAAAAACAACCCAGATGGCAAGCAGCTAAAACTTGTTTAAAATCTCATTGGATGTTTGGGCCTGTTATGATTGTTTGAATGCTTGGAGTTGGCAATACTTAGGGTGACCAGATGTCCCGATGTTATAGGGACAGTCCCGATTTTTGGGTCATTTTCTTATATAGGCTCCTATTATCCTCCACCCCATCCCGATTTTTCACATTTGCTGTCTGGTCACCCTAGCAATACTACTTGTGTCCTTTTCGCAACCATGTTGTCTGAGCAAAGCAAAGGGCTCTCTATAGGCTGCTGGATCTAATGTGTTGTGTGTGTATATAATGTAGAGGTTCAGGAAGAGTGATAGCTGTTTTAGCCTCAGCCTTCTGTGGCTCCAGGATTGCATAGGTGGGCTGTGTAATACTTATATGCAATATATGATTGAGCCACTAGGTGTCTCTGGGTGCTGTAGAGTAATTGAGACACTATTGTCCATAATAACTAAGGATACGCTGTTCATAGAATCATAGGAGTGGAGGGGACCTTGAGCTGTCATATAGTCCAGTTCCCTGCACTCAGAGCAGGACTGGGATCTGAGTTACTACAGCGAATTCTTTCCTGGGTGCTGGCTGGTGAGTCTTGCCTACATGCTCAGGGTTTAGCTGATTGCCATGTTTGGGGTCGGGAAGGAATTTTCCCTCCAGGGCAGATTGGCAGAGGCCCTGGAGGTTTTTCACCTTCCTCTGTAGCGTGGGGCACTGGTCACTTGCTGGAGGATTCTCTGCACCTTGAGGTCTTTAAACCACGATTTGAGACTTCAATAACTCAGACATAGGTTAGGGGTTTGTTACAGGCAGGGCCGGCTCCAGGCACCAGCTTGGCAAGCAGGTGCTTGGGGTGGCCACTCTGGAGAGGGGCGGCAGGTCCAGCTATTCAGTGGCAATTCGGCGGATGGTCCCTCACTTCCGCTGAATTGCCACTGCAGATCGCGATCGTGGCTTTTTTTTTTTTTTTTTTTGGCTGCTTGGGGAGGCCAAAACCCTGGAGCCGGCCCTGGTTATAGGAGTGGGTGGGTGAGATTCTGTGGCCTGCGTTGTGCAGGAGGTCAGACTAGATGATCATAATGATTCTGACCTTAAAGTCTATGAATAAATATTATTTTGGCATGGGTATTTTTTATTAAAAGTCACAGGATGCCACCAATAAGGCAACAAATCATGGAAATGTACACAGGGCTGGCATTGGGGGTAGCAACCAGGGCAATTGGCCAGGGCCCCATGACACGGGCTGTGCAAAACTTGAAGCCCAAGCCCTGACACCCAGAGCTGAAGCTGAAGAAGTCATGGACATCTGTTTAAGCCATGGAATCAGTGACCTTTGTGACCGAATCGTATCCTTAATAATAACCTTGAGATTCAGCTAGAACTAAAGCTCTGTGGAAGTCTGTTCATTTGTGTAGTCTTCTTTCTTTAACTCCTCTTATTTAAGCTGGACTGCAATTCCCTGTGTAAGATGGAGGATTCTTTTCCCTCAGCAGAATCCTCCTACAAAAAGGCACTGCAGAATCCTCCTTCAAAAAGCCTGGCGAGTTTGGCTTGGCACAGGGAGGAAGATCTAGTCCTAGCTATTAATTCAAACTCCAGCTGGGAATCAGAAGTGACCACCCATCAAGAGGAAGAAAAATTCTTCAAAATTAACTTAGCTAATAATTCTGTTGATTGGTCACCAAGAATAGATTCCAACTCCCTCTTCCATTGTGATGGCTCAGCAGGGTCAACATGAAACTAAAAAAATGAACCTTTTTACTTCCTTTTGTACTGAAATATTCTTTGAGTTAGACAACATCACCTAGACAGTTTGTTCTTTGGCTGAATATGCAGGATAAAGCATTTAAACTCACTTTAAGAAGAACGCAGTTATTGTAATGGAAATGCCAAACATAAGCATAGATGACAAGGCTTGCGACAAGTCTTTGCTGGTGGATCTTAAGCATCAAGTTAGTTTAGATGTTTGTCCACGTGTCTGAATCCTGACCCTGGCTACCTTGTCTAACAAATACAATGAAGACCATGCACAATTGTCTTTACAATACAGGCTGAAACATCAGTGGCATAATTTGCAGATGCCTGCTAATCTTTCTAAACCCCCAATCTCCCACTTCATTTCTCCTCTCTGCTTCCTTCACCTCTAATAGCTCTGCTGCTCCATTTCTTTTTCCTCCATCTTGCCCACCTCATAACATAGCCTTTTTTACCCTTTACCTTCCCTCCTACATTCAGTCTGAGTGGGGGGTATTGTATGTGTATGCTACAAATGCTCCTTCGCTTCTGGCTTGGGAACCAGCATGCTATCTTTAGACTTGGGGAATCTCTCTCCTGTTCATCCTTGTCCCCTACCCGGGTGGGGTGGGGGCTTCTGGGAGTTGAGATCTTTCAGGAGCATCGGTTGCTTCAAGCAGTAAGCTCTTTGCTGTGCACAGCTGGAGCAAGAAAGTGTGTTCTCTTTGTAGTGATTGTCCAGAAATGGCGCTGTACACAAAGCTAGGGAGCAGTGGGAGTGACAGTTTCTCTCACCTCACCCCATTCCCCATGGAAATGTAGGAGAAAGATATAAAAGAAGTCAAATAGCAGTAATCAATTGAGCTATGAGTCACAGGCACCACCTCCAGCCTTGGGTTGGATTTAAAGAGGGGTTGGTGGGGGAGGAAGCATAATACTATCTCAACATGCACCTTGACTGTCTCTTTCTATAGGTGAGAGTTCAAGGAAGGTGGTGGTGAGTTAGGGAGGGAAGCTTTCTTGCCATTGGGCTCTTCTGCTATAACATCAGATTATCAGAGGACATTCTTAATGAGAAGGTAGCGTGATCCGGCAGATTTGGTACTGACCGGGAATTGGGAGACAGAAGCTCTACTCCTGATTCTGCTGTTGACCTGTTCTGTAAACATTTTGCTGTGCTGTCCTTTGCCTCTTTCAGAATGGTAGCAACGAGGTGCTGTTGGCTCATTCTGTGGGAAGGAGTGCATTCTAATGTTTAACCAAATCATAGAAATTACAGAAGGAAAAGACCTCTAGTTCAGGATTGTTCCCTGTATTTGAGTCTAGGCCTGTGGGTTCTAGTCCTGCCTTGGCCATTGACTTCCTGTGTGATGTTTTTGGTTAGTCTCTTAACTCCTCTGTGCATTAGTTTTTTTAAAAAAAATCTAGAAATGGGCACAAATATATTTATTTACCTCACAGTGCTGTTGTAAGGACGAGGGTTGGAAAACACATTGCAGTAGCTACATGAAAGGTGCTAAATGCAGCAAATTGTACAGTTATTTATTACTCCTTCATATAGCTGGGAAAAATTGACCCGCAATAAGAAAAAGAAGATCCTGACCAACCACTGGGTGATATTGCAGTTCCACGGAAGCCCAGTTAAAGATTTTAGTTTCCATTTAAAACTGCAAAGCCAACACATTTAGACTTAATTTAATACTCCTATAATATGCTTCTGAAAATTAATTATAACTTTAACGACTTACAGTTATAAATACAGGAATTTCCCATAAAACAGACCCTTCTCTAAGCCATCATTAACAGAGTTCTCCTTCAACGTATGTTTCCTTCAGTATTTATGAACCATTTGCTACAAAGTTGTGTGCATTTCTTTCCAGGAAAGGACAATATAAGAAAAAATGAAGGCAAAGCATGAAAATAAAGGCTCCCTTCAGAAGGGGGCTAGGTCATGAAAACACACAGGGCTTAACGGTGGCATTTAGCTGTAGCCTGGCATTACAGGTGAGGCAAGGACCACCAGGGTCACAGAGCAACAAGAAGCATTCTGCCTGCAAGGCTTAATGCCTCTGATCTCCCTGGGAGAAGAGAGTAATTTGTAACATGCCACTTAAGGAGTACAATGTTGTGATCCAGGAACTTTTTTGCATAGAGTTTTACAGGGTTTCCCTGGGTCTGATGTACGCATGTCGAGTTTAACAAAAGATGGCATGTGAGGTGAGCTTTGCCCTATAAGACATGAGAGTAACTAGTTAAGTAAGTTTAGGGTCTAAAACGCATGTTTTGTTTGATAGGTAACCACTTGTTTCCAAAATTTCTACTTGCTGTCACTTGATTTTCTTTTTTGTTAAACTTTTTGCTTGTTTGCACTACAAACCTATCTAACTGCTGTGTATAAAGCAGAGCTGTGATCTAAGGTGCAACTGGTAAGCTGGGGGCTACAGCCCCTTTGGGAGAAGTGTCAAGTGGAGAGCTTGGGGATGGGGCATGCCTATCTCTAACCTGCAGAAGGACAGCAGAGCCTATGTAGGCCTGGGGGGACAGGGAGTGCTTGGGTGCTCCATGGCCGGTGGAGTCAGGGATGTGACCCCTGGCAGACACAGACAAGGCTTCCTCATGCTAAAAGTAGGTGGTTGTGAGATACCTCACAACCCTGGGGACTTGTGGGAAGAGTCACAAATATACCACTAAAAGAACAGGAGTACTTGTGGCACCTTAGAGACTAACAAATTTATTAGAGCATGAGCTTTCGTGGACTACAGCCCACTTCTTCAGATGCATATAGAGTGGAATAAATATTGAGGAGATATATATACACACATACAGAGAACATAAACAGGTGGGAATTGTCTTACCAACTCTGAGAGGCCAATTAAGTAAGAGAAAAAAACTTTTGAAGTGATAGTCAAGATAGCCCACTACAGACAGTTTGATAAGAAGTGTGAGAATACTTACAAGGGGAAATAGATTCAATGTTTGTAATGGCTCAGCCATTCCCAGTCCTTATTTAATCCTGAGTTGATTGTATCTAGTTTGCATATCAATTCCAGCTCAGCAGTCTCTCGTTGGAGTCTGTTTTTGAAGTTTTTCTGTTGTAAGATAGCCACCCGCAGGTCTGACAAAAATGACCAGACAGGTTAAAGTGTTCTCCCACTGGTTTTTGAGTATTATGATTCCTGATCTCAGATTTGTGTCCATTAATTCTTTTGCGGAGCGACTGTCCGGTTTGGCCAATGTACATGGCAGAGGGGCATTGCTGGCACATGATGGCATATATCACATTGGTAGATGTGCAGGTGAACGAGCCCCTGATGGTATGGCTGATGTGATTAGGTCCTATGATGATGTCACTTGAATAGATATGTGGACAGAGTTGGCATCGGGGTTTGTTACAAGGATAGGTTCCTGGGTTAGTGGTTTTGTTCAGTGATGTGTGGTTGCTGGTGAGTATTTGCTTTAGGTTGGGGGGTTGTCTGTAAGCGAGGACAGGTCTGTCTCCCAAGATCTGTGAGAGTAAAGGATCATCTTTCAGGATAGGTTGTAGATCTCTGATGATGCGCTGGAGAGGTTTTAGTTGGGGGCTGAAGGTGACAGCTAGTGGTGTTCTGTTATTTTCTTTGTTGGGCCTGTCTTGTAGGAGGTGACTTCTAGGTACTCGTCTGGCTCTGTCAATCTGTTTTTTCACTTCAGCAGGTGGGTACTGTAATTTTAAGAGTGCTTGATAGAGATCTTGTAGGTGCTTGTCTCTATCTGAGTGATTGGAGCAAATGCGGTTATATCTTAGAGCTTGGCTGTAGACAATGGATCATGTGGTTTGTCCTGGATGGAAGCTGGAGGCATGTAGGTAAGTGTAGCGGTCAGTAGGTTTCCGGTATAGGGTGGTATTTATAATGTGATATATATGATATATGCCATCATGTGCCATCATGTGCCAGCAATGCCCCTCACATAAATACCTCAATATTTATTCCACTCTATATGCATCCAAAGAAGTGGGCTGTAGTCCACGAAAGCTTATGCTCTAATAAATTTGTTAGTCTCTAAGGTGCCACAAGTACTGTTCTTTTTGCGGATACAGACTAACACGGCTGCTACTCTGAAATATACCACTGACTTGCTGGTTCTGCTGATGGGTGTTGGGAAAGATTGAGCCATCTCATTAGTAGTTCCAGTAAGCTCCTTAGAAATGGGGTTGAAATTCTGATTCACTGTTAGACAGCCCATGCTATTGGGGAGGTTCTATACTCCTTCTTTCACACTGACTGTGTAAGGATGGGGCATAATAAAGCACACTATAAGCAAGTGTATAAGTATTAGACTAAGGAGAAAGAAGGGTTTGTGTGGGGAACCCCAAAACTCAAGAGTTTAATTGGAGGTCATTTAATATCCTAAAGCCCACTCCTACAAGCTCTTAATTAAGAGTAGTCTCTGATGTTATGGCCTCACATGAATGAGGATTGACTGGATCTAGCCCTGGGAAGGTGGAAAAAGACATTTCAAGGTAGGTATTGCTGTTTCATTTTGGAAACTCTGCAAAACACTAGCAGCTCTGCTAGATTCCAATTTGTCCACAATCCCCTTGACATTTCAAAGGAAAAACATTGGGATTAAGCACCAAAGTGTTCCCAGATTACATATGCTTCTATGGGCCCCACTGGAGTGTCAAAGTACAAGACACCTGGTGACAGGAATAGACATTGATTCAGCAGAATAATCATCTAGTCCATAATTCATACAACTACATAGCCTGAGCTTGGAAAGGAAACTCCAGGAAAACTCAGTTTACTGAGATAAGTAGCACTGATAATTCAGCGGGTGGTACTGTTCCTTATTAATCAGTACAGAACTAATATTCCAGATTGGTCTAGATCTCAACTCCTACTATCATACCTCTGTAAAGAACAGGATCAGCTGCAAGTATAAAACATTTACTTATGTATTGAAAACTTCCTACAAGTATGAACATTCTGCACACCTGTATCTTAGCAAGCAAGGATTACCTGTATTAGTTAATTAAAACTGTTTCTCACAGAGTTTTGTCCCACCTCAATTCAAGCAATATTGTGAGGGACACAGGGCTCAGACTTGGAAGGTGTTGAGTGCCTTCAACTGCCATTGAAATAATAGGATTGGTGGGCACTTGGCACATTTCAGTAGCAGGTCCACACTGCTTTTCTCCCGCGGGCAGCCCATTCTTGTTCAGTACAACAATGAGGTGTAGTTTTGTTTATTTTCCCCATGGGAATTTGTTACTGCTCCAGCTGTTTCCTCTGAAATGGTGAGGACTTCATGAATTATAAATGACTATTAAATCCAAAGATCTCACCTGGATTGTGATATTGGATAACATTTTGGTCTGAAATGTGTGCTAACAAATTAGTTTTAATCCACTTCTGTCTGTAGAGAATGTGAAATATACCTGGAATACTAGCTAATATAATGCAATGCTAAGTAAGTAGTCTAATAACAAAGGAAAAATTGAAATAGAAAGGGAAGTAAACTTATTAGCATAGAGGTGTCTTACAACTGTTAACCTGTACATTACTGTTGGTGGTGATGACATTGCACCTACAATTACTATAATTAACTAAGCCTTGCAAATGTCATCCATGCCTCTCTGCCAACAAGACTACTGCAATGTTCTGTACATTGGCATTATCTTAAACCATCTAGATTCATAGATTCTAGGACTGGAAGGGACCTCGAGAGGTCATCGAGTCCAGTCCCCTGCCCGCATGGCAGAATTGCAGCTGGTGCATATTTTAGCTACAGGCTTGTTAAGTGGCAGTTTGGGTGAAATTTAGTGTTCTGACCTGCCCTGGCTGTCTATTGGTTTCTGGGTTGGGGTGTGTGTTTTTTGTTGGAGGGAGGGAGCATGCTAACAAGATGTCTTCCACTAAGGCTCCACAGCCTTAGAAACCTGATCATTCTGCTTCCCTCTCCTCTTGTTTAGTAATAGACGGAGTGGTTTTAACTGTCAAGTCATGCTTCAAGGTCCATCTCTTCTTCCTCTCCCATAAGGAACTTGCTAGGGCTGGATAGCAGTGGTGTGCGAATTCTGTTGGCAGGGGTTAATTGAATATTATCTTCTTGGCTGCCAGGCTATTTGACCTTGAAGGGCACTGATGGCTCTGAGATTACACTTTTAAAAATGTCAGGGGCTCTCACACCTTTCAATAGGTGCTGGTTTTTTTGAAAATTAGTAAGTATATCAATATTTTAGGTTCATAGAAGAACTGAATATCTGTAGTTATTTTGCTTTCAAGAACATAGTGGGGTATTTATAGGTGAGTGCATATTGTTTGTAACTTCTCCATTTTACAGATGTGAGAACTGAGGCAGAACCTAAAATAGAATTCAAGACTCCTGATTCCCACTCCTAAATGTTAACCATCAGAGACCATTCTCTTCTGACATGCTGTTGTGCATACCTTGATTCTAGAGAGACTGGAAGGAATTTGGGAATGAGCAAATGGGAGACTTTTATGAGGAAAGATTTGAATTTATATTGCATTAAATGATAATTCCAGAGAAGACTGTATTATGATATGGAGTCTTAAATTAAAGCTTAGAAGTGATATGGGTCAGTAAAAGTTCTGTTTGGTGCTTTGGGGAGTGAATTTATGTGTTTTAGTGATGGAGAACCTATTAATATCTGCCAGCCCTGGGTTAGGGCATAATCATTACAGTAGGTGGACTTGTAATTATTCATATGAAACAGACTTCCCTCTATCCTGTGAGCTCATCCCTAAAGCACAGGTAACAGAAAATGACTGGTTGCTTCCTCGCTACTGGTACAGAAGAACCCATAGTACTGAACTCCATGGATCACGGGTGGCAAGAGATTCCATTCCTACAGTTTCTCTGGAGGGACGGGGTGTGACAGAATATACCCCCTGTATTCACACAATATGAACTATTGAATAATCTTTGTACAAAGTATGCCTTCTAAGGTATCATTTTAAAAACTCATAATTTGCTGATCAATAATATTATGGCAAAATGAATGTAGCAGCATTATATGCGAAGTTATAAACATAAGTTGAAATCAGGATTAAAAGTATGTTTTCTAGATAAGACTGGGGAGTGGCCAAACCAGTTCTTCAGAGACAAAGGGCAAGCTGACGCCTCAGCCATGTATAAACAAGGCTGATGGACCATTACCTGCTAAGTGGCCATTTTTGCAGGGCTTTGGAGCGGAGCCTGGAGCTGGAGCGCGGAGCAGCTCCAGAGCAGTGGAGCTGCAGGATTTTGCCTGAAGCTGGAGTGGAGCTGGAGCACAGCTTCAAAGCCCGGCATTTTTGGCAGGAAAGGGAGCAGGGGCAAAAATCTACATTTTAGCAAAGCAACAGCATGGAGTTTCCATCCATATAGACTGCCTGTAGCCTTGCTCCCAGCTGAAAATGCTTCTCAAAAAGGGGGTGGGAGAACTATAAAAAGAAGGGGCAGACACTATAAGACACATTCAGTGCACCTGAAGAGACGAAGGAAGCAGCTGTTGGACTCTAAAGGTCCTGAAGAGTTTGGTCAGTAAGACTGCTGAAAGCATGTAGTGAGAGAACCTTTTGTTTTTTAATTTAAAATAGTTTGTTAGGTGCCAGTAAGCATTTTATCTTTATTTTTCTTGTAACCATTTCTGAATTTTAAGCCTCATTACTTGTACTCATTTAAAATCTTTGTAGTTAATAAAATTGTTTTATTGTTTTGTTTAATCTAATGTGTTCAAGCCAAAGTGTCTGGGTAACTCCATTTGGGGTAACAAGTTGTGTACATACTATTCCTTTAAGGGAATAATGGACTCACTATAATTATACTGTCCAGAAGAGGGCTGGGCAGTACAGGACATATGTTTCTGAGGGGAAATCTGGGGCTGGGAATGTGTTTGGGGGTCACTCTATGGTAATCCTTAAGGCTGGTAAAATCCAAGGCTTGGCTGGCTGGCTGCAGCACACACACAGACATAGCTGGAAGTGTCTTGCATGCTGGAGGCTGTTTGTGAACAGTCCAGGCTGGAGGCTAAAGCAGCAAGGCATTGTAACGGGCACTACAAGTTACGGGGTAGGGATGACACAGCTACTCATTGAATTCTGAATTCCCCCATAGAAATCCTGATGTTCAGACTCCCTTCACCCAGCTGGCACAGGGTTCTATGCAAAGTCAATCCCCTAGCACTAGTAGAGCCCACCACAGCTTTATGTTGAGGCCATGGCTCCATAGAAGTCATGCTGGTAAGTGCTGCCCAGGGAATTTACAAAATCAAGATATGGCCAGGCTCTCTGGCTTTGCTCCGTTTAGGCATCACCACCCACTTTTTGGCTTTGAACTGGCCATTTGGGAGCCCTTTACTGTGGTGAAAGTTACACAAACTTTGTGCCACAATATCATCCCACTTGTCCTCAACTAGGAGCTCTCTGGAATCCATCTTAAACCCCTTTTCCATTTAGAAGAAGGGGTGGGAACCCAGAGAGACAAAGAATTCCTGCCTTGGGCCAAAGCTATATAAGGGGGTGGAACAGAACAAAAGAGGGCCAGTCATGAGAAATCCCCTAGCTACCACCTGAGCTGGAACAAGGACTGTGCCAGGGGAAAGGATTGGGTCCAGACTAGGAAGGAGTCCAGTATGTGAAAAAAGCTTATTGGAACATATCTGAGGGTGAGATTTTATCTGTAATCAGTTTCTTAATGTATTAGGTTTAGACTTACGTGTTTTGTTTTATTTTGCTTGGTAACTTACTTTGTTCTGCCTGTTATTTTTTGGAACCACTTAAATCCTACTTTTTATACTTAATAAATCACTTATTATTGAACCCAGAGTTAGTGACTAATACCTGGGGGAGCAAACAGCTGTGCATATCTCTCTATCAGTGTTTTAGAGGGTGGACAATTTATGAGTTTACCCTGTAGAAGCTTTATACAGAGAAAAACTGATTTATTTGGAGTTTGGATCCCATTGGGAACTGGGTGTCTGGGGACTGGAGACAGGAGCACTTCTTAAGCTGTTTTCAGTTAAGTCTGCAGCTTTGGGGCGCGTGGTTCAGACCCTGGGTCTGTGATGGAGCAGACTGGCATGTCTGGCTCAACAAGGCAGGGTTCTGAAGGCCCAAACTGGCAGAGAAAATGGGCATCAGGTGACAGTCCCAAGGGAGTCTCTGTGACCAAACCTGTCACATGTACCCATTGCAGTCATACTGTATAAACCTTCATCAGCACAGAAAACTAGTCTGTGTGAGTTAAACAGATTTTATTTCAAATATTCAAAAATTATCATATTGGCTTAAATGTTATTATTTCAAGTTATTATGGTGAAGGAGATCTATAATGTGGGAAGAAAATAATGGAACACTAACTCATAGTACTTAACCTCACTTTATTTTTTAATTTCCATTATGAAATAAAAATATTTAAAGTAAGTAGTTAACTTGCTTCTGCAAATTCATTCTGAAGGCCTAATTCAAGCCAGAATCCCTATCTGCATTACATAGATACAGCAGTAATTTATTTCAGGACTGTGTTCATGAAAATTAAATGTAAAAGTCCATCTTGCAATGTCTTTTTTTACCTTGGAACATATCAAATATAATCCCTCAGTTGATCATAAACCATAAGATTTGTTAGCTGTCGTGATACATAATTTGTCAGACTCCCCAGCAATGCAGTAATTCGTATTCAATAAATTAAAAGAGAAATAAAACAGTTACACAGGAAGATTCCTGCAAGATCAATTAGTAGGGAACTGGAGGCCTTAGTGTCTTGATGCTACTGTCATTGAAGTCCGTGACAAAATTTGCATTGATTCAATCAGGATTGAGTCAATTAAACAACTTTAATTGTTTATAATCCTAGCCAGTCGAACATGGCAAGTAACGGTCCAAAAAACTCTGAACAACAATAGCATTAGTACTTCCATTTTGAATGGATGAAATGATGCAGCAAGCCATGATAAAATTATCAGCCAAGCCATTTTTAAGCAGGTACCAGAATGCTGTGCTATTGACTCTGTCATTGTTGCATTTGGCCATGATGTAACTTTCTTAAAAAAACATGCCAAACAGGAGTGAGGAAGTTAGAAGAAAAATCTGTTAAGCCAACTTTTCGGCTAGCATCAGTGTAAATCTGGAGGCGCTCCACTGAGGATTATGAAGTTCCTTCAGATAGCCTCTTGTATAAAGTTGAGCATGATTTGACCCATACATTTAAGAGTTGTGATGTTTAACAAAAAGCTTGTGGGCTCCAGTGACTGCAAAGTAGTAAGCACCAGGAACAGAGGCAAGATATATTGTGAAGTAGAATATACAAAACAGTCAGAAGTTCTGTTACAAAGCTGTTGGTATTTTTAAATTAATTAAATTCATAGCTGTGGTGGAGAGTGCACCTGTATTACTCTGCATCAAAGATGGGTGACAACCAGGCCTTCAACCCCCTAAACTTCATTATTCAACAATCTGTCCAACATGTTTGAAAATTAACTATTAAGAAAATCTGAATGTGTTAGTAAGAAGAAGATCAACCAAACTCTCTTAAACAGGCTTGAATAAAAATTTGCTCATCAATGACCTTGTTCAAAGTGGCCTGGGAGAGTCCCGACTGTGATTTGTGCTTTATTCTTCCCCTGATAAAATGGTTAAAGGTTATAGCAAGGTCTGCTGGGAAGTGGGGGAAGCAGAATAAAAAGGAAAGCCACTGAGTATGGAGGGATCAGGGAAAAAGGTTAGACTTGTGGTGGGCTCTCTCCAGGGCAGAAGTGACCAAGTTCAGTAAGGGTCTGTGGGGAACAGCCCAAGCAGGCCTGCAGGAGGACATTTGGAAAGGGTCCAAAGACAAAATATGGGGCAGGGGTTCATTTACTATAGAAACCAATAAAGTGGCCAGGAACAGGACCTAGGGAGGCTGATGAAATGGGTGAAGGTAGTGACTGAGTCATGAAGCAGAGCTTGCAGAAAACCTAGGGTGAGCTGCTTCCCTTGCCTTGGGCCCCTAGGACGGGGACAGGGACGTCGACCTTGACCAAATCCATAGTGCTCTCAGGTGGGGAGCTGGTTATGATGCTGACAAGGAGCCTGGGACCAAAATGGCTGAAGAGTAGATTCAGTGCTGACTAGCTTGCACTCCTGCTATTAAAGGAAGGAGGAGTTGTGGGAACTTGGTTACCAAGGAGAAGATCATGCAACCCTACGAGAAGGAGCTGAGGATGACGATGGTGTAGCTCTCTCTGTTTTGGATCCTTGGTTCCCGCAGAAAGGGATGACTGTTGTTTTGGCCTGAGAGCCAGATCACCCAAGAGGGCAAATGGAGGCACCGACCGAGCGAAAACTGTGATATGAGCAGTCTTGTGCTTGATGGGGTAACCTCTTCAAGGACAGGAACTGGCTTATTCTCTCTGAGTGCCTAGCACAGCATGGCTCCAACTTCAGGTGGGGCCACCAGGCCCTACTGTAGTACAAATAAATAAAATACCAGTAGACTTAGGCAGGACACAGAGAGTGGCTAGGGAGAACAAAGGATTCACAGGTGCAGAACTATACAATGTGCAGTGTGACAAACTGTCACAGATACATTAATGCATGTTTGTTAGTTATTTTACTTTTGCTGCCTGATACTATTACAGCAGAGTGTGGGTAAAGGTTATTCAGGTGTGTAGCCCCATTGAATTTTGTTTTTGACCATGAACGAACTAGATGAGTAAGTCCCAGGCTTGAGTCCTTTGGGATTGGGAAATCCCCTGCTAAATAAAACCCTGCTCCTGCTCCTGCTCCCTTTGAAGTGGAATGGGGAGCTATACTTAAAATGGAAAGGCAGTGTGGTACCATTGCACTGAATGACTAGTTTCCTCTGAAAGGGGTTCCATATTAAATGGGAATGGGAGGAGAACTTGATTACTGCTGTGGATATAGGAACTTCAACTTGCTGTTTCAGAAAGGAATTTTATGAAATCAAATGTAATGGAAATGATGGAAGATCACACCATGGTAGTAATTGTGACGGGTTCCCCCTGGGGTGCCACCTGGACCTGGGCTACCACTGAGCCCCCCCCAACCCACCAGCCTGGGCTCCCACTCACCCGGTAATGCTGTGACAAGCTGCAGATACACTCCCGGTCTCACACATTCACCAGCACACAGGGACACACCCAGCTGTAATAACATGCAGACAGGCTTTCTGACCAGCCCCTGCGTGGGAAGGCTATCCAGCTAGGGCACTTACCAACGTCTCAGGTGCACACTCCCTCAGGAGGGTAAATCCAAAATTATACCATCTTGCCCTGAACAGGGAACAGTACAGCGTAAGCTCATGAAATTTGCCCCCTCCCTCAATGTGGAGAGGAATATACAAAGCTTTCTGCCCCAAGTTATGATTTCCACATACAGGTTTTGGACCAAAAAAACCCAAAAGTTTATTAGCTACAAAAGATAGATTTTAAGTGATTATGAGCGATAGCAAACAGATCAAAGCAGATTACCTAGCAAATAAACAAAACGCAATCTAAGTATATACTAATATACTAAAGAGATAGGATATGGGTAGCAAATTCTCACCCTAACTGATGATTTAAACTGGTTGCAGAGATTCTTAAACTTGCTTGCAGCTTAAAACCACACGTATTCCTTTCACAGGCTATTAGAGGGGTAGCTGTGTTAGTCTGAATCTGTAAAAAGCAACAGAGGGTCCTGTGGCACCTTTAAGACTAACAGAAGTATTGGGAGCATAAGCTTTCGTGGGTAAGAATCTCACTTCTTCAGATGCAAGTAATGGAAATTTCCAGAGGCAGGTATAAATCAGTATGGAGATAACGAGATTAGTTCAATCACGGAGGGTGAGGTGCTTTGCTAGCAGTTGAGGTGTGAACACCAAGGGAGGAGAAACTGCTTCTGCAGTGGGATAGCCATTCACAGTCTTTGTTTAATCCTGATGTGATGGTGTCAAATTTGCAAATGAACTGGAGCTCAGCAGTTTCTCTTTGGAGTCTGGTCCTGAAGTTTTTTTGCTGTAAGATGGCTACCTTTACATCTGTTATTGTGTGGCCAGGGAGGTTGAAGTGTTCTCCTACAGGTTTTTGTATATTGCCATTCCTGATATCTGACTTGTGTCAGGTTAGGTCCTGTGATGGTGTTGCTGGTGTAGATATGTGGGCAGAGTTGGCATCGAGGTTTGTTGCATGGGTTGGTTCCTGAGTTAGAGTTCTTATGGTGCGGTGCGTGGTTGCTGGTGAGAATATGCTTAAGGTTGGCGGGTTGTCTGTGGGCGAGGACTGGCCTGCCTCCCAAGGTCTGTGAAAGTGAGGGATCATTGTCCAGGGTGGGTTGTAGATCACTGATGATGCTTTGGAGAGGTTTAAGCTGAGGACTGTAGGTGATGACCAGTGGAGAACAGAACTCTGTTCTTAAACCTCTCCAACGCATCATCAGTGATCTACAACCCATCCTGGACAATGATCCCTCACTTTCACAGACCTTGGGAGGCAGGCCAGTCCTCGCCCACAGACAACCCACCAACCTTTTCTGGCATATTCTCACCAGCAACCACGCACCGCACCATAACAACTCTAACTCAGAAACCAACCCATGCAACAAACCTCGATGCCAGCTCTGCCCACATATCTACACCAGCAACACCATCACAGGACCTAACCAGATCAGCTACAACATCACCGGCTCATTCACCTGCATGTCCACCAATTTTATATATGCCATCATGTGCCAGCAATGCCCCTCTGCTATGTACATTGGCCAAACTGGACAGTCACTACGCAAGAGGATAAATGGACACAAGTCAGATATCAGGAATGGCAATATACAAAAACCTGTAGGAGAACACTGATTTATTTCTGAGGCTAGAAATTCCTCTAGCCTGGGTTCAGCCCTTCTCCCCAAGTTCAGTCCTTGTTCTGCAGATGTTTCCAGGAGTCTCTTTGGGCGGGGAGTCAGTGAAGAACCACAATGATGTCACTCCCCTGCCTTGAATAGCTTTTGCCTATGGCAGGAACCATTTGTCTCCACGTTTAGTTCCCACACCTTTCAGTGGAAAAACACTGGTATTCCAAGATGGAATCCAGCATCAGGTGACTTGGTCACATGTCCCCTGTAGAGCGACAGCAGCAATGACTCGGAGACTGTAGCATCCTCAGGAAGGCTCCCTGGTGGGAGATTAGCTTCTTCTCTAAAACCTATTGTTCCCTCTAATGGCCCTTCCCAGGCAGCCATCTAGACTGAGTGCATTCTGTCTAGTGGGGATTCCCCAGGTTTAAACCCATTTGTAATACAGATTTATAGTCAATATTTCTAACTTCAGATACAAAAATGATACATGCATATAAATAGGATAATCATATTCAGTAAACTCTAACCTTTTCAATGGTATCTCACATGACCTCTCGTATAAAATACATCATAGTTATGCCATAATCATATCATAATATCTCTGTGAAGAATATGTGATGCAGTGTTACACTAATCTTAATGCTATCATTAAAATCTGTTTGAGGTGTGAGTTGGAGTTGAAGTCTACTGCACTTCAAAGATCAGAGTACTCTAAGTGTGTTTTATAAAGAAAAACCCCACTGAGTTTTAGTACTCTGTGAAGATACTCAAGTATCAGTATATCAGAATGGGGGAGGGGAGAACCCTGAACAAAACTCTAAGCCTATTTTAATTGATGACTTGGAGGATGGGGGGCAAGAAGAGGGGAGATGGAATATCAAATTCTTATGGATTTGGATGCAGAAAAATTACCCTTAAATCTTCTCATAGGCTCAGTGCCAGGTGGATGTTACTTATTTACTATATTGTAGGTATAGATAATTTGATCACCTAGAAGTTGTAACATTTTTTTTCTTGATTACTATGTTTATTGGTAGTATATCAGACCATGACTCTGGTGAGTGGTGCTGGAAAAAACCTAGTAAACAAAGATGTAAACAAAGGAGGATAGAAAACAGTTCACTCCTATGTGAATGAATAACTTGATTAAAATCAACAATAAAGAAGATCTATTCAAGTCTGTGCTGTTATATACATTTTGATGTCTTGGAAAATGTTACAAGTTGTAAAACAATATGCTTTTTTTGTTTTTTAAGTCTCCTTTTGTTTTAATGTAATATGAAGATGGACTGAAGCCTAAATTGATAGAGGTGCATCCTCACCTTCATGGTGTTGGTACCAGCAGAATATAGAGAAACTTATAGTAATATGCCTCAGTAAATTAGCTTCCAGATCTTTAGGTATGGGTTGCAAAAGAGATAAGTAATTGCTATAGTGGGTTCATAATACTGTATTTCTTCTATGTGCACTCTTTAGCAATCAAAAAGTTAAATCCAAATGGTTTTGCTGAGGAAAATGCTGATGAGTTGTAGATAGTAGCCAGTAAAATCAAATTTTATTGAAATTGAGCACAGTTCTCCCCCTCCCTACTCTCTAGCACTATCTGATTGCTGTGAAATTTCAGGGCTGTTTACACAGTGCATTTAGAGTTTCTAGCTGGAATGGTTGGGATTGGTGTCAGGGTTAAAGTCACATGCTATGTCTACTGATTGGTTGAGTTTGTGTTCATGAGCCTCTGTAAATAATTTGGACTCTCTGAGGAAAAATTTGCAGTAAAACCTGTGCTGCTGTGTTTACCAAGATCTTCAGTCTCCCTAAGCTACAATCTTTTGGAATTTCCTTGCTTATATTGCCTTGGTTATGGGTCTGTTTCCCCCCCCCTCCCAGTAATTGGGAGTCTAAATAAGCATCATTCTTCTAGCCAGCATACTCTTGGAAACTAATGTGATCTTCTATACTTTATTTTTCATGGGTGATTTAAATAAGAAACTATCAAAGGCTAGTAGTTCCTTGAATTCTTTATTCCCATAGACTGAGACATTGGCCTTTCATACCACAAAGATGAATTTTCCTTGTAAAACTATTTTAATTGTATTAATACTTTCTTGCAGAATCTGTTTGTGACACCTAATACTTTCTTACGAAAGATTTCAGTGCAAACAACAATGTGAAAACAAGTGGTTTTGCACTCTTCAGTAGAACAGCAAAATTTCAAGAATGCAAAATTGCCTGAAACTAAATCATACTATGAAACTTCACTAAACAGTGTTCACTGACTTTGAACCATTTGAGTTATAAAGGGTATTTGGCTGTTGTATGGGTGTCTGGCTAGCTTTGGTACACAGGAAAAGAACTTTGGGTAAGAGGGTTACCATTTATAGGTCACATGTCTGACCATAGCCACACATAACTCTAATAAAAACAGTCAGCAAAAGTAAAATAACTAAGGTACATTAATATGATTGTGACACTTTTTTTGTCATGCTGCACATTGTATCATTCTGCAGCAGTGAATTCTGTGTTCTCCCTAGCCTTTCTGTCCTTCCTGCCTCCATCTGTTGTGTGTATTTGTATTCAGTAGTGCCTGGAAGCCCCAATCAAAGTCAGGACCATACTGTGCTAGGCATTTGACAGAGTGAATAAGACAATTCCTGCCTTGAAGAGGTTGTGCTCTAAATAGGGAGTTGACCTACATCAGTATAGTAGAGAATGAGGGATAGGTCTTGCTCATTGCATTATTCTGAGCATCTATTTTCCCATTTCCATTACGTTTCCATCTGCCACACACCTTACAGCTGTTGAGAAATACCCAAGTTATGCCCATCTGTGGGTAAGGAGCCTTCCTTTATCTAGACTACAACAATCTAGAGTTTGTTGGCTTTATTGCTGTAAGTTCATTGGTGGCAGTTCAATTATATGTTGCTGGTAAATTATTCTGAGCTTGTGTAATGATTCTGTTGCATGGGTCATGTACAGGGATCTCAAGAAGTAAAAAAAAAACCAAGAGCCTTGAATGGTTGAGCTAAAGGACTCTTTATTAGCTTACTGGCAGTAGCAGATGAGTAAATGTCTATACATGGTCTAGCCACTAGATGGGGACATAGAACTACACTGTTTTAGAGTGGGTTATAGTAGGATTTACACAGCTAATTTTTTCCTGCTGTTTTATGAAGCTACAAATCTAAAATGAAGAAGATACTCTTATTTATGCATAGTAGTTTCACTCTTCACTAAAGCCACTATTTTTACTTTTTAGGAATGAAAATAAATGTTACCCCTTGGCCAAGCAGAAGCAGATGTCAAGGCCTTGGAAGCTGGCTTCCTATTGCAGTAGAAAAAAGTAACATCAGGGTTTGGGTATATTGTAATTGACTATATAAGTAAAACCAGTCCTGGAACAGAGGTGGCTGCCAACAGCACACAGGCTATCCCATATTTCAGGGATCTCCATCAGACATGAATCACTAGTTCTGTCTTAAGAATTGACTATAATCAGAGTTATGATCAAAAACTACCTGACACAAAGAAACAACATCAGAAAGTGACCAGCAATTCTTTTCTCCAATACTAAAAACTTGGTTGCATTAAGAGAAACTGTAAGATTATATCTAAAAATCCCATCTTGTGATGGTTACCATAACAAGCCGTAAATCAATATTCATGTAGTTCAGTGAATATGTAGCAAAGTGCTCACTGTTCCTAAACACTTAATTTCAAAAGGTCACTTGAGAACTCTTAGAAATATGGTATGTGCTTGTACATTTGACTTACAGAGTACTTAAATCTATTTGTAGTTCACATACCTCATCATAACAAATATTACTTACTTAATTCAATGAAGGTTTGGAAAATGTATTTACCGTTTTCCTTTTAAAAAGTGAATTAGTGCTTGGGTAGAAGATGCTAGATGGAAAACTCTAGAGCCTTAAAATCTATGTTCATCAATAAAACACAGCAGTAATGGCTGAATCCTTCTTTGCTTGCTAGGGCTGAGATTAAAAGCACTTCACCTAAGGAAAGGAGGGTAAAAATATACAAACAAGATTGCTCTTGCCCTGTTCTTAAGTGTAGGAGATCAATGAGCTATACTTAGTGGCAATCTGAAACAAACAAACAAAAAAGAAATGTTGGAAAATAATCTGTATGTCCTGCTATTCCTCTTACCCACTGGAGGTCTTTAGTCATTTACTGTTGCTCCAGTTCTTGGCCTTAGGTAAGTTTAGCACTTCAGTGTAGACGGAAGCAGCGTGAACTCTTCCACACCATGATATGGAGACAAGACCTCCTCTAAGAGCAAGATGTTACAGTAGTCATGTCCCCATATCCCTTTCACTCAATACTGGTAAGGTGCCCATAGTGGAGATGCTTTTTGTATTGGACTACCTGCTTACTCAGAACTATATTAATATCCCATATTCTTGCTTGAGCCACCAAACAGCTATCAGGATAGTGACTACTTCAAGTCTCTGGACCAGATTTGAACTGGTGACCAGTCACTATAAGGCTTCATGTTAAATGATCAATTGCTCCAAGACCTTTACATACCTCCCATTTAATTTTTTTCTTAACAGTAGCTGATGCTGTTCACTATCCCAAAATGCAGTTGAATAGCTGATTTCCCCAACTCTAAACCACATACCAAAATGAAACCTTGTAAAAGACCTCATCCATGAAGAACAATCACACTTTTTTCACTTGAGGGGGGAAAACAGCTTCAGTGATGGGCATGGAGCGATCACTAAATAGGAACTTCATGAAAAATTGCTGTGCAGAATGATGCTTAATTTATTGATACTTAAATTGTATTAATTCCACTTATACAGAAATAGTTTAACAATTTCTCTCAGACTTCACCAGATGGCAATCATCACTTATGTAGTTATCTAAGTACTTGCACACATTGCTAGCAGTCTTGTGGCAGAAATGGGGGGTGTGTGTGTGTGTGTGTGTGTGTGTGTCTCTCTCTCTCTCTCTCTCTCTGTTCTGCAAAACAGCTAATTCTGAGACTGGGTAGCTCCCGAGGTTGGTTTCAGGTGCTCAACTCCTGACATAAAGCACATCACACTTTTTGTGGGGACGTACTCTTTGTGTGTCTCTGGAAACATTTCTATTGTGTAGAAACCCATGTAACCATCGTCTTCTGTGTGGGACAGATGTTGCTCTCACTTGAAGTTGTCCCATACATGAATTCTTACTTCACCATCTAAGGAAAAGGCAGGACAGCAGCAAAGGAAGTGGAGAGAGAACTCTCAACCCTCTTTAAACACAGGAGAGAAGGCTGCAGTGGATGGATGTACTAGGAGATGAGGAATGTGTTGGAAAGGGCAAGGATTCTTGAATAGTCACACAAATTGTCTTCAGACCACAACTAACTAAACCTCAAATGAGCAAAAACAAGAACATCACTATTTACTGGCTCAGTATGCAATTAAAGAAGCAAAATATTTTGAATTATTTGCCCAGGCCTGTATCTTATTTGACTCCAGAGAATTCACCTGCCTTACTGCTCTGTGCTGCATGGCCCTCAATAGTTCTCTGCATGTCTCTGGCTGTTAGAACCTGGTGTTTCCAGTGTAGTGTTTCTGTGGTTCTTCACTATGCTTCTAGATACCCAATTTCAACAAGTTTTTTTTTCATAGCCATTGCAGGGGGATGAGGGAGAGGGAAAAGCATCCTGAGTAGATCTGTAGCAAAAGGATAGTTTTTTGTTCTGTTTTTAAAACAGGGATTTATGGTCCCTTTTAGCCATTACTAGGCATATGTGAAATCTTAAGTGCTTGTGCACAAACCTGACTGGGGCTGGCTGCATGCAGCTTTTATTGTCAAACTAAAATTTCTGTCAGGGGGTTCCATTTTATTCTATGCCGGAGAAGGCTTTTGTGTGCAGTTTCTGATAGATAGCCTTCTCCTCAGGGCCGGCTCCAGGCACCAGGCACCCAAGCACATGCTTGGGGCGGCACCTGGTAAGGGGCAGCGGGGGGAGCGCGGCGCGGCATTCTCCGGGGAGGGGGGTGCTCCGGCGGCGCGGCAATCGGCGGGGGGCGGGCTCTGGTGGCGCGGGGGGGCGTTCCGGCGGGGGGCGGAGGCAGGCTCCGGCGGCGCGGCGGGCAGCGCGGGGCTCGGCGCTCGGGGGGGGTTCTGGCGGGGCTCGGTGCTTGGGTCTGGCATGCGGCGCTCGGCGGGGGGGCGGCGCGGGCGCGGTGCTGGAGGGGGGTACATAAGTTGTCCTCCACCCACAGGCATGCAATTTTCCATTGCCACCTTTCCCATACACTAGACCTTGATCTTTTTAAATTACCCTTCTGCAGATAGCCACTTCTCAAATGTCCTTCTCCCAGCACAACCAACTACTCTACACCAAACATCCACAGTTAATAGTGTTGTGAACGGGCACTTGTGATGTATAGGAATTAATAGTATTCCTTTAAAAACTTTGAGCCTTCTAGTGGTCCGCACTGCCAAGATTTCAGAAGTAACCAGAACAGCAGTGTGTATATATAGGTAGGCCTGGCATGTTGTGTACAGTGGTTCCTTCATATTACATGTATTGTAATGAGCAAAGGACAACAGGGGGCTAATCTGGAAAGGGGATGTGTGCTGAGGGAGGCAGAATTCTGGTTGTGTTGCATGGTATGATGGTAATGGTTAGGTGCCTGCAGGTGGAAGTAGGGTGACCAGATAGCAAGTGTAAAAAATCGGGACTGGGGTGGGGGGTAATAGGTACCTATATAAGAAAAAGCCCCCCAAATCAGGACTGTCCCTATAAAATCGGGACATCTGGTCACCCTAGGTGGAAGACTGGAGGTTATATACTGATAAGTCGCCTATCTTTTTTATTTCTTTGCTGTCATAGGTTGGTGTAGCAACCTTTACTTTATCACAATGAACTTCTATGTACTTTGGGTATTTATAGAACATCCATCACTGTAAGTGCTAATAAATAACTCCTCTCACAGGTACTGGGGTATTCAGTGCTATTTTGGCAGGAATCTTCAAAGCTTCAGTGTAACATGAAAAGTGGTCCGTTTTCTTATGCACTAATTTGATAATTTTTAATAGTGCTTCCATATGAACATCTTTATCCATTTAGACTGATCTAAGGGGCAGCCTTCATCTACCAAGGCTAGGTCTACACTACCCGCCTGAATCAGCGGGCAGAAATCAATCTCTTGGGGATCGAATTATCGCGTCTCGTTGGGACGCGACAATCGATCCCTGAATCGATGTGCTTACTCCACCAGTGGAGGTAGGAGTAAGCGCCGTCGACGGGGAGCCACGGAGGTCGATTTTGCCGCCGTCCTCACAGTGGGGTAAGTCGACTCTGATACGTCAAATTCAGCTACGCTATTCACGTAGCTGAATTTGCATATCTTAAATCGACTCCCCCCGGTAGTGAAGATCTGCTCCAAACTGGGGAAGAGTGGCATAAGTGGCAGTAGCTAATGGAATATTAGAAGTGGCACTCTCTGAATTAGCAGATCATACTGAGGCAGTTTTCTGATGCTCTGCCATGAATTCATATTTTTCTTGGTTCTTATGCAATGCTGGAGGCAGTTTGTATACTGTTAGCTTAAGAGGTGGCATGTTTAAGTTTAGATTACTGAGTCAGGTTTGTGCTCTTAACCTTGGACTGGTGTGTGTGTGTGTGTAACGGAGCGAAGAGCTGTAGTCTGTCTAGTATGTCTACTGGCAACACATAGATGCATATTAAAATTTCTTGATAGTTCTGCAGACTATGCAGTTTATCCACCCAGACCTTCAACAGTTGATGCAATACTTGTTACAACTGTACACTGATATTGAGGAAACAATATATTTCATATCACATACACACTCCTTTGAGTTTTCCTAAGCAGCTTCCCTGAATTGGTAGGACTGGTAAACAAATCTGCATGGAAGAGAGTCCATGTAGTCTCTTCTGCTCATCATTCCTTATGTACTCTAGGAGTAGTGTGGCGTATGCTTGCTGCCAAATGCTTAAACAGGGTAAAGCACTTTACCTGATCTTCATTTTCTCCTTCTACTGTGGTGGTCTGACAAAACTAGTGTATGGATCTTTTGTGTCATAGACCATTGCACATGGAAAATGTGTCTTTGCCATGTGACGCAGGCATGAGATATATGGGAATATATGTTGTGCATAGTGGAAAGAAGATCATGGTCAATTGCATAGGCAGTGTTAGCAATTTAGTTTAAAATATTGATGTGCCAACTTTCCAGGGATACTTGAGCATCATAACTCCTGCTGGGAGCCCCTTCATTACCATTTGGTACCATCTACTTCCAAAATGTCACTGCATTGTCTGACTGCTACCATCACTTTGATTCTGTACAGTATCACTCTATAAAAGGTCGAGGTTACCATTTTACAGTAGAAAGGGTCTGAATGATCTGGAAGATCAAAACTAAAATCTTAAAAGGAAAGAACTCCAATACGTCATAGGACGCCATAAAACATAAAAGTATAAAACTTAATCAAAGACCGTTTCCCCCTGCTCCCTCACTTCCCTACCTCCCCCGCTCACCCGGGGCCAGGCAAAAACAGAGGGAACAACAAAGGGAAGCCAACTGGTATTTTACTTCTGCATCAGGCAGATAACACTAAAAACGCTGTGAAGAGAATATGAAGACCTCTCACAGTAAGATATTATCACTTCCTGGAATAACATCACCAACACTTAAAATAATCTCGAATATCATCTTTGTGGAGATTGCTAACATTTTCTTGGCATTCACAGATCCAGTGATTCATTTGAATTTGACATGGATCCTGCTTCAAGAGTGCTGGCTCTTTTTTGTGCTCCACTTCCTGTGAATATTTGTGCAGACCAGTTTTACTTGCATTAATGCTCTTGGAAAGCAAATGTTTAACTCTTATGCACCAGTAAATAGGAAGTGGTATGTTTCATGATACTGGACACATTTTGACACAGCAGGGTAGCAGTTTCCCCAAACCCCTCAACATAGCCAGGACACATAAGCAATTAAACGAGACACACAAGAATCTGAGAATTCCCTGCACAGCTACATGTTATAACAGCCTTTTTTTTTTTTTTTTAGCAGTGATGCCTTGAGCAAGGGCTACGTGCCCTGGAAAGGATATTAAACTTACATTTCCTTTTCTGCTACCTCACCCTAAGTGATCTTCTCTCCCTCAGATAATTGGGAGGTAGAGCTTAAAGCAGCTACTGGGGCTCTGAAACCAAGTTACTGTGTGTTCAGGGAAGAGAGAGAGATTATATTATTACATGTGAAGTGTAACCAGTTGCAAGTAACAAATTTCAATATCCAATAAATAAAGAACAGTTTCTTTCCTTCCCAAAGTCAGCCAACTTCAGGAGTAGTCAAGCAGTTAATAACTTACACCGAGCTTCATGTGTGTGTTTGCTTCATTCCATGCCCTTGCAGCTATGTAGGAGTACTGAAGTCTAATATAATCCTCTCAAATCTTTGATATAGGTCTAACCTCCAAAGATCCCATGGAAGAAGGACAATGTAATACAATTCCTCCTCATCTTGAATAGCACATCACTACATCAGCTATGCTAGGGAAGTCAATATGATGTCTGTGTCTTATGGAGTACCTAGTTGAGGGTATTACTCAACAAGGTTAGGGAGTTCAGAATCTGATCCTCAAATATTAACTGGAAACCACTAGGAAATCTACCACCTTCCCAGAAGATCATTCCTTAGGGAACAGTGGCTCTGTATTTTGGCCTTCACTGTCCCATCCCCATCTTTCTCCAGACATGGAGCCTGGACTCTGCCATATGCCAGCAATAATATTTTCATGAGCTGCTAGGGATATGGGAAGTGTACAGAGTTGCTCCTGTGCCTCTCCTTCCAGGTCCTCTGTCACACTTTTCCACTGAGGTTTATTCCCTTATCCTGTGTTGTAAATATATTATTGGGCTCAAGTCTCTTACTGAAATTAATTTAGTTCTATTACTGAAATTATTTTGGGTCTAAGAACACATGCCAGTTGAGATCCTGACAACAACTTAATCATAAAAGCTAAGTGAAAAAGTGGCAAATACACAACCATACCAACCTTCTGCAAAAATGAAAACCTTGTTTCTCAGCACAGTATCTGTTTCTGGTTGAGTTTCTCACACACTTTATTAGACTAAGAACCCAGCTAAAGCCATAAGAACAGTAGGAGATCAAGAAGTTGAAAAAAGTCATGTTTTTGTTGGTGAACATTCTGTTGCAATATAAAGTGCATTGTCAGCCACTCAGTAAATTCCTACACAAGGCCTCCGTCACTATTATGTGATAAATACATTGTTTAGATTGTACAACAGCCAGAGGAAAATATAGGTAAAAATGAACTGAGCAATTTAACCTTCAGCTTCAGACAGGTAAAATGTCATAACTCAGAAGACAGTTGGTCTTTTTTAATGGTTCTAATGATGTACACTGATGTGCTATATTGTCTCTGAAAATACTACATCTGTTATACTCTGCAACAGCTAACATGCTTACATCTCATTGGCCTGCAGACCACTGATGCAGGAAGTTACTGTAGATAAATGACATAATTTGGTTAAGTTCTAGCATTATATCGAAACTAGGTCCTTGGCTATGAGTGACATTTTATTTGGGATATTGCACAACAAAGAGTAACTGTTTGTCGTGCCAAATTCCCTTACAGGACGCTCCCTTTTGGGACTAACGGCAAATCACCCAGCATGTGAAAATGTAAATGTGCTGAAGTAATCCGTACAAACCAGCCCATGGGTTCTCTGCCTTTCCTCGTTCACAATTGTTTTTCAGTTGATAACACAAACCTCCCCTACTGCTGCAGCTTAAATACCGCCAGTCACTTTAATGATCTAATGTTAGAGTGCAGCAGACATCAAGGATGAATGTCCTCTGCCAAAATGATCTTAGGGACACCATGCTTAGATCAGAACAAAGGCTGACTTTATTTCTCAGCATATTTTATCAGCACTGCTGGTGCCTGCTACAGCGTGAACATGACCTACCTTTTGTAAGCCAAGTTTGTGAGAATTGAAGTGATGTGCAAGTCTGTTATCCTAGTTAATATGCAGCTGTTAGCATTCATCTCTTATTTGCTTGATTATCTCATTTTCCTTTTCTTGTCTTTTGAACTGCTTCCAACTAATGTCTTTGCAATAACAACAATGGCACGCTCCAGGGCTGACAGCTAGAAATGTGATATGTTTTTTGACTTTATGAAATAGCTATGTTTCTATGCAAATACCAATAGTACCCTTGTGCCTATTTCACCTCATTTCAGAATATGTTCTCCTTTTAAACATAATGCAATCTAATATCAGAAAATATAAATCTCGCTGTGATGGCTTCCCCTGGGGTGCCACCTGGAACTGGAGTACCACTGAGCTCCCTGACTCACCAGTCTGGGTTCCTTCTCACACTGTACTGCTGTGACAAGATGCAAAGCCCTCCAGCCTGCACTTTCATCAGCATTCATACAGGTAGGGACATACCCGGCTGCAGTTACATGCAAGATCTCTAACCATCAGCTTCCCAGCCTGGGACTCCAGAGCAGTACCGTCCTGCCCTGGTCAAATCTGGCCAGTGTATGGGTTTAATACCTGATCCACCTTTCCCTCAATGTGAAGAGAACAATGCACACCTGTGGTAACTAAGAGAGATTTTCCCAAATCACTCCAGTCAAAGCTCACTGTTTTAGATTAAAACAAAAACAAGTTTATTAACAACAAAAGATAGATTTTAAGTGATTAGAAGGGATAGCAAACAGATCAAAGCAGATTACCTAGCAAATAAACAAAAAAAACCCCCACAAACTAAGCTTAATATACTAAATAGATTGGATATGAATAGCAGATTCTCATCCTGAGAAATGATACAAACAGATTGGAGATCCTTAAGGGGCATCCTGCACTTGCTTTACAGCTTGGAATCCCCAGGTGTTTCATACACAGGTTAGAAATCCCTTTAGCCTGGGTCCAGCACTTCCCCCAGTTCAGTCCTTGTTCCTCAGGTGTTTACAGGAGTCGTCTTGTGGGCAGTGAAGAACCACAGATGATGTCACTCCCTGCCTTATATAGCTTTTGCATATGGTGGGAACCCTTTGTTCCAAAGCTTGGTTCCCAGACTAGTCTGTGGAAAAATACTGACATCCCAAGATAGAGTCCAGCATCATGTGGCCTGGTCACATGTCCTTGTAGAGCAGGGGTCGGCACCACCATATTGTGGGACGGACTCTTGACAAAATTACCGTACTTAGTGACAGACATTGGGGGGGACAGTTATGTCATTCAGTCATTCAATGTTTTGAAAAAATTACCACAGACATGTTGCTGACTCCTGTTATAGAGTCATAGAAGCCATTACTTACAGGCTGTTCGGAGTGTCCTGGGGAAGGCTCCCCAGGTGGGCGATAAGCTTCTCCTAAGGTCTATTGTTTTCTATAATAGGCCTTCCCAACCAGCTATCTAGACTGAAAACATCTTGCCTAATGATGGGCTTTTCCTATTGACTCCTATTAAACATCAGCTGTGATCCATATGCTCAGCTGAAAGAACAAAGTGACTTTTACCACTGAAAGCAGTGTGGAAATCAATTGGAGTTCTATACAAAGCTTTTATCTGAATGTTCGTTATCATTAAAAAAAACGATGAGGAAGACATTGACATCTATCCCCATAGCTATTTGCAATACTGTGATTTATTCTGTGTAATCTGCCTTTGGAGATCACAAGGGTAAAATGTTAATCTCGGAATGTTGTGACATAAATCCTGGGTGATGGCTTGGTGTCAACACCTTTATGTTCAACACCTACTTGCTCACAAACAGCTTTATTGTGGTATATGGCTGTTTAATGTTAACTGTTGTCCACGGACCACATAATTAACTTTTAACAGTCCATAAATATCCATATGCCTCATGTAGGCTGAACAATAGTGAATGCCACTGCCCTAGATCGCAAACCTATGTTTCCCATGACCTCACAACAGTTACTTAAAACTAGAATTGTGCAACCATCCAACTTGGCTTGAGGGTTTATAAAACCTCCCTTTAAGCATTTAATTGGATTGACACTGTTTTTTGTTTGTTTGTTTTTGTTTTTTGTGCATACCTTTCCTCTTAACCAGGGCTGGCCTCTATTTTCCTTTGGAGTTTTGGTCTCTATCAAGATTAATATACTCTTCTCCCCTCTCCACCATAGCGTCGGGGCACCTCACGTATTTGCTCCTCACAACACAGTAAGTCACAACAGAGCCAGGAATTAAACTTAGATTTCTTAATTTAAAGTCAAGACCATCCCCAACAAACCTCAGACAATTGCAATGTTTTACCTTGCCTTAGTATTGATACTATGTTGTATCACAAACTTGATATTAGTCTTATGCCAAATCTTGAAACTGTGCATACGCTCAAAATCCTGTGAGATTCTTGAACTGTAGCAAACTTGTTTTGTCAAAAACTGTTTGCATAAAGTTTGGGCAGGTGTTGTGAAGATATTTATACTCCATCAGAATCTGAGCACTAAAGGCTCTGGGGGAGAATAGTGGACATTGAAAAATATTTCTTTTTCTCTTTGACCTGAATCATCAGATTTTTGGAGAAGAGAAATGGTTCAATTGGAGATGGGAACTCAAAATCAAAGATGAATATATATGATGAGACAATCAGATACACTTATGTAATTGTCTCTTTGAAGCAGGGATGTAACGATGCAACCCCCAATCTGGGTCTCCCCAGTTGGGAACCCCAACCCCCATCCCCACCTCGCCTCAGTGGCTACTGCCAGTCACCATCTAGTCCCCGCTCACTGGGGCAGAGAGAAGCCTGTAAAGGCCACTCATCATTGGCAAGGGGGATTTGGACCTGCTGCCTTGGCTTACCCTGGGCTGCCCGCTGCAACCCCAGTACCCTTCCTGGCCTTTCATCAAAGGCCTGCAGCTTGGGGGTTTGCCAGGCTGGAGCTCCCCAGCTCCTCTAGCCTTCCCCCAGCCCTGCTCCACTTTCGCTACCCTGCTCAGCTTCCAGGCAGCCAGGTCCTTCTCTCTCTATGGCCAGAGAGAGACTCTGCCAGCTCCTGGCTCACTGGCCTTTTATAGGGCCAGCTGCGGCCCGATTGGGGCGTGGCCCAGCTACAGCTGCTTCCCCAGTCAGTGAGCCTTTAGCTCATAGCCCCAGCCCTCTCCCAGGGATGGCTTTAACCCTGTCCGAGCTGGAGCTGGTGACACCCTGCTACAAGGGAATATGTTAAAAACATAAAAACTGTTATCCTGGATCATACCAAATGGCCTGTCTCCAACAGTGGCTGAGCGGGAATGTAGAGAGCAAGGCAATATTGGAGAGATCCAACCCAGTCTTCCCTCCCTGATTCCTGGCAGTCACAAGTTTCGGATCACCTTGATCATGGGGTTACATCCTTGACCATCTTGACTAATAGCCATTGAAACTATCCTGCATGAACTTAGATAGTTCTTAAACTTTTGGCCTTCAGAACATCCCATGACAATGAGATCTACAAGTTGACTGTGTATTATGTGAAAGTATTTGCTCTTGTTTGTATTACACCTGCTGCCTATTAATTTCATTGGGTGACAACTTTTTGTGTGTGTTGTGGGAAAGGGTACATAACACTTCTCTATTAACTTTTTCCACACCATTCATTGTTTTATAGATGCCTATCCTATTCCCCCTTAATCGTCTCTTCTAAGATGATCAGCCCTAATCTTTAGTCTCTCTACATATGGAAGCCATTCCATATCATTGATCATCTTTGTCCTTCTCTGAACTTTTTCCAGATCTGCTATTTCCTTTTTGCAATGGGGCAACCAGCACTGGAAACAGTATTTAAAGGTGTGGGCTTACCATGGATTTATATAGTGGCATTATGATATTTTCTGTTTGTTTTTTTCTATCACTTTCCTAGTAGTTTCTTATATTCCGTTAGCCTTTTTGACAGCTGCTGTGCATTGAGCTGAAATTTTCTGACAACCACCCTCGGTGACTCCAAGATCATTCTTGTGTGGTAATAGTTAATTTAGACCCCATCATTTTGAATGTATAGATGGGATTATTTTTTCTCGTGTTCATTACTTTGCACTTATCAACATTAAATTTCATCTGCCATTTTGTTTTCCCAGTTTTGTGATATCCCCCTATAATTCTTTGCAGTCTGCTTTGCACTTAACTATCTTGAGTAATTTTGTATCATCTGCAAACTTTGCCACTAAACTGTTCACTCCTTTTTCCAGATCATTTATGAATATGTTGATCAGCACAGGCCCCAGTACAGATCCCTGTCCGACCCTGCTATTTATCTCTCTCCTCTGTGAAACCTGACAATTTATTCCTACCCTTTGTTTCCTATATTTTAATCAGTTACTGATTCAGGAGAGGACATTCCCTATTATCCTATGGCTGCTTAGCTAAGAACCTTTGATGAGGGACCTTTTCAAAAGCTTTCTGAAAGTCCAAGTACACTATATTAACTGAGTTACCCTTATCCAAATACTTGTTGACACCCTCAAAGAAATTCTAATAGATTGGTGAGGCAAGACTTACCTTTACAAAAGCTATGTTGTTCCCCAGCAAACCACGTTTGTCTGATAATTCTGCTCTTTACTATAGTTTCTACCAATTTACCTGGTGCTGAATTTAGGAAGCTCACCAGCATGTAATTGCTGGGCTTGACTCTGGAACTCTCTTTAAAAATCAGTGTTAGATTAGCTACCTTCCAGTCATCTGGGACAGAACCAGAGCTAAGTGATAGGTTACATACCACAGTTAGTAGTTCTGCAATGTTATTAATGCCCATTTGTAAGGCACTGTGTACATTCATGGAACTAATAATAATGGATCAAAACCTGTAGCTATGAGAGTGTTGTCTGAGTAAGGAATGAGTTGTTTGGTGGGGGAATTAGGGGGTCCTAAGGATTTGCTGCAATATTAATAACTGAGAGACTACAGCTATATTAAAAGCTAAGGCAGCAAACTGCACATAAGCATTACCCTTCTGGTAACTGTGCCTCACTTTGTCATTCACTAAGTCATGACGCATACTGTTCCTGCACAGAATTAAAATTCTGGGTAATTCACAGTTGGATGTGTCTCTGTCCAGAGAGCTACTAATGTATTATTATTATTGTTGTTTGTACTACTGTAATGCTTAGCAGCTTTGGTTAGGGACCAAGACATTATTGTGCTATGTGCAGGAAAACAAGTCCGTGCTCCAAAAAGCTTGCACTGTAAATATAATGCAAAAGAGAACTGACTGAGACAGACAGGATAATGCAAGGAAACAATGAGACTGTATTGGTCAGCATGATATGCAGTGGGCTCTGCACACAGCAGGATAAACACAGTCAAATCTTTTCTGTAGGCATCATGGCAAAGGAGAGTTTTTTTTAAGGAGGGGTTTGAAGGTGGATAATGAGGTGGCTTTGCAGACGTTTTTGGGGATCTCCTCCCAAGTGTGAGGAGCAGCCTAGGAGAAAGCATGAAGGTGCTTGTTTGAAAATGTAACAATGGAGTAATGGAGGCTGGCATCATGGCCTGATTAGAAGCAGGAGTCGACATCTTGATAGTGAATGAGAGATAAGTAGGATTGGGATAGAAATTGAAGACAAGCCTCTTATGTTTGATGTGAAAAAGAGAGCCAGTGAAGGGAGTCAAAGAAATAGTCTAGGGAAATGATTTAGCAACAGCTTTCTGAAAGGACATGAGTGGGGCAAGACTACATTTGTCAAGGCCAGAGAAGAGTGTAGCCATGATCAAGACATGAGATGATGATAGCTTCTGTCCAATACTTTGGAAAAATAAGAGTGAAGCTACTGGAAGTATTACCACCACAGTGGTTGCCAACAGTGCTCAGTGGGAAGGGTCTGCAACAACCAGTTATTAGAAATGTCATGATGTTAAATGTATTCCCCATTGTTTTAAGAGACTTTTTCCCATCAATACTGTTGCAGAGTTTGGGATGTGCTGGCCGCCACTTCCCGCAGCTCCATTAGCCGAGAACGACAAACCGCGGCCACTGGGAGCTGTGGGGGGGCCGTGCCTGTGGATGGTCAATATCAGCAAAATGTCTCGCAGCACGCAATCAGATTACCCTGATGGGCCACATGTGGGCCACAGATTGACTACCACTGCCCTATATGCTCTATCTGGGTCAGATTATTGGCTTGACATCTGGACTGCATGAACAACAGCCTCCTCCACAAAGTGGGGAAAGATCCTAAGGCTATGTCTATAATAGACAGCTTACAGCTGCACAGCTGTAGTAATG
Organism: Trachemys scripta elegans; assembly: GCF_013100865.1. Classification (NCBI taxonomy): domain Eukaryota; kingdom Metazoa; phylum Chordata; order Testudines; family Emydidae; genus Trachemys; species Trachemys scripta. Next base: position 129,354,148 of record NC_048299.1, on the reverse strand, counting down.
GAGCTGCGCTGCTGTAAGGTCTCCCATATAGCATCTCCCCAAATGTGAAATAGTTGTGGGTGAGGGACGAGTACCCAGAAGTCACTTCCTACAAGACAGACCCAACAAAGAAAATAACAGAACACCACTAGCTGTCACCTTCAGCCCCCAACTAAAACCTCTCCAGCGCATCATCAGAGATCTACAACCTATCCTGAAAGATGATCCTTTACTCTCACAGATCTTGGGAGACAGACCTGTCCTCGCTTACAGACAACCCCCCAACCTAAAGCAAATACTCACCAGCAACCACACATCACTGAACAAAACCACTAACCCAGGAACCTATCCTTGTAACAAACCCCGATGCCAACTCTGTCCACATATCTATTCAAGTGACATCATCATAGGACCTAATCACATCAGCCATACCATCAGGGGCTCGTTCACCTGCACATCTACCAATGTGATATATGCCATCATGTGCCAGCAATGCCCCTCTGCCATGTACATTGGCCAAACCGGACAGTCTCTACGCAAAAGAATTAATGGACACAAATCTGACATCAGGAATCAAAATACTCAAAAACCAGTGGGAGAACACTTTAACCTGTCTGGTCATTCAGTGACAGACCTGCGGGTGGCTATATTACAACAGAAAAACTTCAAAAACAGACTCCAAAGAGAGACTGCTGAGCTAGAATTGATATGCAAACTAGACACAATCAACTCCGGTTTGAATAAGGACTGGAAATGGCTGAGCCATTACAAACATTGACTCTATCTCCCCTTGTAAATATTCTCACACTTATTATCAAACTGTCTGTACTGGGCTAGCTTGATTATCACTTCAAAAGTTTTTTTTCTCTTAATTAATTGGCCTCTCAGAGTTGGTAAGACAACTCCCACCTGTTTATGCTCTCTGTATGTGTGTATATATATCTCCTCAATATATGTTCCATTCTATATGCATCCGAAGAAGTGGGCTGTAGTCCACGAAAGCTTATGCTCTAATAAATTTGTTAGTCTCTAAGGTGCCACAAGTACTCCTGTTCTTCTTTTTGCGGATACAGACTAACACGGCTGTTACTCTGAAACCTTTTAAAGCTATAGCTGTCTTTCTTTGGAGTGCTTAGAAACCAATTGTAAAAGTACTGTCCTTAAGTAACACAGTGGAGCTGCTTCAGCTGTCCTAAAACCATTCTCTGACCCCTTGTGATTTGTCACATGTTGGCTCATGTTTGTTGTTGAACTCAAAGGCACAGTAACATGTACTGCTTGTTAATGAGATTCTGCTGCAAAATATGTAGACAGTATGAACACTATCCTTTTCCCAGTGGTCACTGCACAGGCAGCTAGTTTCAATTTTTCCTATCACAAAATTGTAATGTCTCTAATATTTCTGCATGCATGTGTCAGTCATCTTTTGTCCCCAGAGAGGGTACTTAGCTTGCATCAGTTCTGTTGAACAGACAAGTGAGTTTGATGCTATAGGAATTATGAAAGCTATTTGAAAAACTGCCTTTTTTTGCTTTGCTTTTTTCCCCCTTCTCAAACTTATCAACTTTCAGGATGATTTAACATACTCATTTGACATAAAGAGCTCCTGCCACAGTTACAGCAGTGTTAAAAACGTTGTATGTTCCCGAAACCACAAAGCTGTCATCTTACTCTCTATTTAAATTTCTGATCATTGCTATTGCACTGCCTAATAGAAAGGAAAGCTAGACATATGCAGGTACAGACTTCATATGGCTTAATAAACAGAGCTCTAGCAACTACAATGTGTTAGTTTAGTGCAAAAAACTACTGAGTTCTACAGCAGTGCTGGTATTCTTTGGTTACCACAGTACGGTGCCTTTTTAAAGACACACAACCTTGTACCTTTTACCCAATACCTTGTAAACCCACCAAGGACTAACTAACTTACACTACTCTAACTTGGTCCTTATTAAGCATTAACTGAGTTACAATCCTGTGGACAGTCTTCAGTAGCCATTATTAAAATCTGGCCCAGTAACTCCCTGTTTGGTCACAAGTCTAAGTGGACCTAATTGCTGGGTCCCATGTGTTTCCAAACCAACTGGGGAGGGGGGAGCCAGTCACTTCTTCTAGCCCTGGGACTTCTTGTCTGACCACCTGAGCCCACCCCAATTGCTTATACCTGCTCCCTTGGAGCTGCACATAAGCTGCAGGCATCTGATCTTCTAGTTCAGTGGTTCTCAACCCGGGGGTATGCAGAAGTCTTCCAGCCGGTACATCAATTCACCTAGACATTTGCTTAGTTTTACAACAGCTACATAAAAAGCACCAGCGAAGTCAGTACAAACTAAAATTTCATACAGACAATAACTTGTTTATATTGCTCTATATACAATACACTGAAATGTAAGGACAATATTTACATTCCAATTGCTTTATTTTATAATTATATGGCAAAAATGAGAAAGTAAGCAATTTTTCAGTAACAGTGTGCTGTGACACTTCTGTATTTTTATGTCTGATTTTTTTTTTAAGCAAGTAGTTTTTAAATGAGGTGAAACGTGAGGGTACCCAAGACAAATCAGACTCCTGAGAGAGGTACACTAGTCTGGAAAGGTTGAGAGCCACTGTTCTAGTTCAACCTCTTCAGGGACAACGTGGCAGGAAAGCAAGGAACTCAGGCTTAGCAGGTGTTTCCAGCTTCCTTCCTGTCAATATTGGTATCCTCTGTAGCAACGGCCTAATTTGATATTCTTGTACGTTTTTGTTGTATGCTGGCCTTCTCCAGAATAGGGAATACTCTTTTCCTGTTGTAAATTGTAGAATTCCTGGCAGAAAAGCATGTTCCATAAAGTGGCTTTCCTGCACAAATTCACTAAACTTCTTTCCAACTGCTGGGCCTGAAGAATATTTTCCTAGACAGGAGTGTGATCCGTTGGCCTTTCGTCAATTGTTTTGAGATGTAATTTTACTTGGGCTGCTAAAACTATAGGCTGATCTGATTGCAGTTTGTTCTTAGCTTCTATGCAAAGGGACTTTGTCATTGCTACCACCTGTTCAGCATCCAAAAGCTTGGGCAACACAAACCCCCTCGCTGAGTGCCTTTCTCTGAAGCTTAGTTGACTAGCTAATAACGTATTGCAATTCTGAATCTTGTTCCTGCCAATTTGTATTGGCAAACCAGTATTTGAGCACTTGTACACATGGTCTGATGTGAAATTAGTCAGTGTCTTGCCTAGTTCTTTTGACGTTAGCTTTGAAAGCGATGTTTCATATGCCACAGTCTCACCCAGCCTCCACCTCACAGTGGTCTGACTGATCACATCTGTGTTTCTTTCAAAGAGGTATTGTGATGGATGTTAAATACATGTCACTTGCTTCCCAAATCATGTATCATAGCACAGTGCAACTTGTCCATTTGGACTTAAGACTGTGAATCTGTGTCCACTCCTGCTATTGCTGAGCTCTCTTCTCCTAAACCAGGGATCGGCAACCTTTGGCACGTGGCGGGCCGGGACGGTTTGTTTACCTGCTGCGTCCTCAGGTTCGGCCGATCATGGCTCCCACTGGCCGCGGTTCGCTGTCCCAGGCCACTGGGGGCTGCGGGAAGTGGCGCGGGCCGAGGGATGTGCTGGCTGCTGCTTCCCGCCGCCACCATTGGCTTGGAGCAGCAAACTGCAGCCAGTGGGAGCTGCAATTGGCCAAACCTGTGGACCTGGCAGGTAAACAAACCTGCCCAGCCCACCGGGATGCTTACCCTGGTGGGCCGCATGCCAAAGGTTGCCGATCCCTGTCCTAGATGTTAAGTGTTGGGAGTTCAGGCAAAGTAAACACACTTTTTTTTTTTAGTTCTATTGGTTTTTTCATATGATTTTTAAAGCAATGTAGCCTGCTCACTGCTGCTTACTTTGAGTTTGGTTCCATATTCTTCATGAAAAAGCTTCTATGAGATGTTCCTTTCACTTCTGTCTCTGCACTGCTCGCAAAGATGACTGCCTCAAGCTTTCTGCTAAACCTTCTTGTCCTTGGCAAAGATGGCCACCACACCATCTGGAGCTTTCACCCATTTAGTAAACATTTTTGGTTCGGTTTCATAATTATAAAAAAGCAGTTTGGCAATTCTCAAAAGCCAAAGCAGCTTGTTCTGTGATATTGTGTTGTCAGAGCAGTTTGGCTTTGAGCTGCTAATGCCTTCAGGCCCCTTAGGGAATGTCTACACTGCAGCTAGGAGAACTTCCCAGTCCAGGTAGTCAGCCTTGTGACTCAGGTGGCAGCTCAGGCCCCCTCAGTCTGAGCACAGATGCATAGCCCAAGTTTTTGCTGGAGCCACATGTCCACACTGCTATTTTTAGCACACTAGGTTGATCTGAGGTAATGAGTCTGTCTGCCTGGTTTTGGGAGGGTCATTCTTAGCTGCAATATCCTTAGAAAATCCCAGCCCTTATTAGCACATCTTCAGTAGCCTTTTGCATGCAGTAAAAGTTGCACTTAACTAGCTTCCAGCAGTTCACAACAGGATTTGATTTTCATTATTATGCTTATTGTGGTTGTGTGTATACATAGGTGAGCATGAATAAGTATAGAAAATCACTTTCTAACGAGCTTTCTTTTCCTGCTTAAATTATAATAGTGATGTCATTATCCAGAATCTGCAATGTCATAACTCCTCCAAGGAGATGAATTGGAATGTCACATACACTAAACGACTCTGATTTCATTGAATGACTCTGGTAGATAGAGCTAGCTATATAGCGATACAGGCTGCATTTTAGAGAGCAAACCAGTATAGGGTAGATTTACTCCCCATCTTGCCATGAAATATATATTTGTATAGAGAAGCTCGGACGATTTCCAACAAAATATTATCGATTGCTATAATGTTTTTGAGGCCATATAATGTTTTTCTTGTTTTGGGTTTAACCAGTAGGCAGCTTCTCTACCTAAAGAGATTATTCCAGTGTTGAACATTGTAGAGAAGTTCCTTTCAGCAGGTGATCAGATTGCCGGTAAAACTGGTTCTAGCTAGCATTTGTCCAAGATCTGAGTGCTTACACATCCAGTTAAAAGAAATTTTAAGACTATCCATAATAGCACCTTTTGGTGTTTGTCAGTGATATTACAGTCACTTCATCTAGCTGAATTTCAAGCACCTGAACTAATAGGGTTCCTTCTCTTCCTGAGAGGCTATTCCACAGTAAGATACTATACATGAATAAAACTAAATAAATAAAATTGAAAATAACATGAAGTCCCATGCAAGTACCTCACCTCCAGCAAACATCTGAAAGAAAGTGGTAGCGAGAATACCGACTTTGGTTGCCGCTCCGTATGTATTAAATGACACTTGCCACAAGCAAAGAACTTTTTTTTAAAGGATTTGACTGTTTGCTTTCTGTGAACTGTCATTATATCGAGTTTTACTAACCCAAATGTTCATGGAAACAATTTTTAAGCAGTGTGCCCACCTACTAGCACCTCACCTGCGAGGGATTTTCTACACGAATGGTAAGAGCCAAGTGGATCCCCAGAATGCTTGTAAAGGACACTGCACCCAGACACAATGTTCCACATAACTTACATGTATGACCATGAACAGTTTGGAGTAGAGTTGGGTAGTTTCCATATTAGGGATACTAACATCCAAATTTTCCATCTTTTCAGTTTAACTGGGGCCTATAATGTCTCTCTAACCAGTTTTAAACAGGACTCCCTGGCCAGAAATGTTTGCCACTGTTATAACTGAACCTGCCGAAAAGACACTTAGTTGAGGATAGTATTCTGCCATCACACTACACCCAAGTTCTACCACAACTAATTGGTGGATTAACAATCAACCTGGTGGATTAAGGAGGTAAACTGTATAATTCTTCCGGAAGGTGCTTTTGCACATAATTGAGAGGGAGAAGAGTTGTGCTGCCATACAACACAGTGCAGCAGAGCATGTGGCTCATCCATATTCTCTTGTGATTTCAGTGGGAGGTCTGACTAAAGAAGAACCGAGTAAGAATTTCAGGAGTTGCCCTATTAACATTACCTGCACGTGTGTTCTTTGGCATCTTAACACACTGAATAGATTGAAGAAAATTTTCCGGTGTGAAGCCTCTTTTGCAGCCTCTTACATTTATTTTTGGGTGTAGAAATAAACAACCTAGGTACAGAAAGGAAGCACAAACTTTGAGTAACATCTAATCTAAGGCAATTCAGCCCAACTCCAGCAAAGGTAATTCTTCAAATTGCCTCCCTTACTTTATTTAAAGAACATAGCTACAGCATACACACTTAAAGGCAGTGGACTGTTTCCAGTTCAATATTGTATATAGGATCCCTGAAGTTATTCCACCCACTCTAGTTTCCTTTAACCCTCTTTGGTATAAAAGGTGTACTTTTGACCTGAAATCAATTGGATGATTCTATTATCACTTGCAGTCACTCAACCCCCATGCTTTCAATTTCAGGGTTAGTTCTATTAAGCAATTTGGGAATGTGTTCTATTCACCTATTCATTCACCCACTATAGCATGACTTGTTAGGCTACATGACTCTTTGTCCATATCTGAAATAAGAATGGATTTTTGAAGTCATTTTTCACTTGCTGTGCCATGCTTACTAATCATTCGTTTTGCTGCTCTTCAACATTTCTCTTCTCTTCCTAGTCACTTTATTTTTTCCTTTCTGATATCCATTGCCTTATTTTTTGCTGTTTCCACTTTTCTTGCAACTTTCACAGCATAAACCTAAATCTTTAATATCCCCAATTCCTTCTGTGCATATGTACTTTGCCATTTGTCTTTGTTGTCTCTGTAACTCAGCACCTTTCCTTATTTTAAGCCCATCCATCCTTTTCCACAGGAAAAATAGGCCTTCTTTAAAAGCCAGTGACTAAATTGTTTGTTTGTAAACAGCATCTGTATACCTTCTCTTTTTGCAGCTTAGTACTTCAGCTTGTTACCTGCACAGTGGTAAACTTGAATTGAATTCTTGCCTCTGAGCAACTCCAGCTGATGTGAATAGGAATTAGTGTCACTACTAAGTGGTGGAACAAAGGCCTGGTTGTGCAATGGTAAATGTGATGACTTCCACAGGGGCAAGTTTTATTGGCATAAACACTTGGGGCTTGAATCTGCAGTTGTTTGTGGTCAGTGTTCCATACCTCAATCAAAGGAAACTCCATATTTGGAGTGACCAGAGAATAACTCCTGGGGGAATTTTGCACCAAAAAATTAGAAGTTCTGCACACAATATTTTAAAATTCTGCACATTTTATTTGTCAAAACAACACTACATAATCACATCAGTTTCAGTTTGGTAATTTATTTCAGAATACCTGTCAGCAAGTATGTCTGTGACAATAAAGACACACACAAAAATTCCCCCAGAAGTAGAGGGTTAAAGAAACCCCTATGGCAACCCAGTTCCTGTTTCTCTGCTCCCTTCTCACCCCTCCCCCATGCCCAACCTGGGGACCAGACACCCACAACCCTTCCCCCCAGAACTCAGCCGCAGGGCCCCCCAGCCAATACACCCAACCCCCCCCTTCAAAACCCAGCCACAGGGTCCCCCAGCCCAGATACCCACCCTCTCCTATCCAAAGTCCAGCTGTGGCTTCCCAGCCCAGACACCTGCCCCTCTTGCCCCTAGAGCCCAGCCACAGGCTTCCCCTTGCCCAGATACACACATGCCTCCCCAGCTGTAGCCCCCATAGCCCAGCAACCCGCCACCCGACCCCTCAGAGCCCAGGGATCCGGAGGGAGAAACAGCCTGCTGCTGGGTCTCGGGCTTGTGTGACGTTTCCTGCATGCCACTGTTTCCTTTCCTCACAGTGTGCGGGTAACTGCAGCTGCCAGGAACCCTCTAGCTCAGTGGTCCCCAACCTTTCTGTTGCAATAGCATATCCATGTTCCCAGAAGAGTGTAGCGGGTGCCAGATGACCAGCTGCCAAAATGCCGCCGAGAAGTGGCATCATCGAGACGCGTCGCCGCTGAAATGCTGCCGAGAACCAGCGTCATCAAGAAGCGTTGCTGCCGAAATGCCGCCAAGAAGCAGCGGCATTTCGGCGGCAATGCTTCTTGGCGTTGCCACTTCTCGGCGGCATTTCGGCAGCTGGTTGTCCGGCGGCTGCGCTCCTCGGCGTTGGGTTGTCCAGCGGAAGCGCTCCCTTGTTAGTAGGCGGGCGCACCACTGCTCTAGTTCCTTCCCTTACCCACAGCAGTGTCTTCTATGTGTGAGCTGGGCTCTGCTGGGTCCAGTGGCCCCTCGTGGCAGCCAGCAGCACTGCAGCCCATTTCTGTGGGGGAAAATGAAATTCTGCATGCACAACATTAATTTCTGCAAAATTCTGCATTGCACAATGGCGCAGAATTCCTCCAGGTGTAGCGAATCAAGATCCTGATCTTCTAGTGTTTTTTGCTACTTATCTTCATTGCCTTCTCACTTAAGAACATATGTCAGATTGCAATATACTTCATTCATAACAACTTAATATTCAATTCTTTTACAACATAAGTTACCCGGAACTTCATTCTGTTCATAATTTTATTTCTAGGTCTTGCACAGAAGAGGGAAAGCAAATGATTATTTTTATCTCTTACTATAGTACTGCAAAATTTGCTTAGGGTACATCTACACTACAGCGGGGAGTCGATTTAAGATACGCAAATTCAGCTACGTGAATAGCGTAGCTGAATTCGACGTATTGCAGCCGACTTACCCCGTTGTGAGGACGGCGGCAAAATCGACTTCTGCCGCTTTTTGTCGGCGGCGCTTACTACCACCTCCGCTGGTGGAGTTAGAGCGCCGATTTGGGGATCGATTGTCGCGTCCCGATGGGACGCGATAAATCAATCCCCGAGAGGTCGATTTTTACCCGCCGATTCAGGCGGGTAGTATAGACCAGACCTTAGTCTAATGTTTTAAAGTGAACTTCAGCATAATGGCATGAATGATGCTAGCCTCCCTTTCCCCCATAAATGTCTCTGTGCCATATGGTGGATAAACATTAAGACTTCTTTAATGATATGAGATTCTTTAGCAATTTAAGACTAAAAATGGGAAATAAATGACCATCAATATGTAAATAAACTGGATTTTTACTGGTTTCTTTAGTTAGCAAATACATGGGTAGAACTGAAAACTTTTTTTCTTCTATTGAGTTTCGCACTTAAAATGCTTACCTATACTAAAGAGACAAGTCCAGGACTCCATGGATATTCATATGGTATGTCTACATGGGGTGTTAACCAGGAGCTTTTTGATGAGCCCCAGATAAATTGCACCCATAGTTGCGCACATTATGCCTGCTTCATTTTCAATTTGCATTGTATGAACACAAGTAGCAGTTTATTATGAACTGAGGGCAGAGTGTTCTCTGGGGGTATCCCCATCGTCCTTGGCTTAGCTGCTGAGCAGCAGGCATCCTGGGGTTGTTTTTGCTGTGAACTGTGGGATACCAGCCAGGTTCAATTTTTTTTTAGAAAAAGCCCATGTTTCTGCAGTCTCTCCCCCATACTTCCTTCCTGGGCTGGCTCGTGCTGCTTTTGAATTGCTGTCAGCTAGTGTGGACAGACTGGTTCTCCATGTCATTTTGGTGATAAGCATGAATATCCACAGGTAGCGTGGGCTGTACTATGGCACTCAGAGCTAGACAAATTTGGCATTGGACTTTGTTGGTTGCACCACCGAGCAGGAGAATATTGTATGGCAGTGGCAGCAGGTGCTATAGCAGCAGAAGGCTACTCTGCAGCGGTGGCAGAACTGGAGGATACTGGGCAGCTGGAACAAGAGGACCAGTTCCTGGATCACGGACACAATGCTAGCAGTTTCTGGGCCCAGGAAACAGTGTGGATTGGTGGGAGAGGATCATTCTGCAGTCCTGAGAGGACAGCAATGATGAGAGAATTTCAGGATAGAGAGGGTTATCTTTTTGAGAATTGAGCCTGGAGCTTCAGTGACAGCATACCAGCCTGTGGTGCTCCATAGAGAGTGAGAATGAAGAAATGAGTCACCATTGCCATCTAGAAGCTGGCCACTCCAGACTGTTATCCATCTGTAGCCAACCAAGTCAGCATGGGGAAAACAACTCTGGGCGGCCACTGTCATCAGGTCTGCTGTGCCATTGATAAGGTTCTATCTAATCAGGTTATGAAGCTGGGTAATGCTCAGGGGGTTATTGATGGTTTTCAATGTATGGACTTTCCAAACTGTGTGGGGGAAATTGACGGAACTAATGTGCCAATTCTTTGCCTCCCTGCTCTCAGGCACAGAATTTATAAATAGAGAGGATTATTTTTCCAAGGTGCTCCAAGGGCTGTTTGACCACCATGGCAGGTTTTCAGATGTTATGCAAGGTGGTCTGAGAGACTGTATTGACATTTCATGGAGAAGGGATGGTTTACCCCCAGGGGCACTGTGGATATTAATGGTGTGGAGGTTGATCTGGTTATTCTGGGAGCTTATCCCCTGATGCCTTGCTTATTGAAGCCATACACAGACTACTTGGACAGAATGAATGTTTTAATTATCACTGAGAAGCTGCATAGTGGTAGTGGAGTGTGCCTTTAGCCTACTGAAAGGCAGATGGTGTTTTTTATGGAATATGTTGGAAGCAGACGAAAAAAGTTCTGATCATTATAACTGTATGTTTTGTACAATATTTGTGAGAGCAAGGGGGAGAGCCTTACTAATGGGTGGGAGGCTGAAGTGTGGAGACTTGCACAGAGATTTGAGCAGCCAGCAAGGTGTCCCATAGAGAACTCCAGCATCTGGGGGAATACTGTCAGGGATGCCTACTGTTCATATTTTGAATCTCATGACTTAACATGTTAGCTTATGGGAAGGGTGTTCAGATGCTAACATTGTGAGCACTGGGGTATTGTATGTGGGTGGTTGAACTTCAAAGTTCCCTATGTGCTTTTGTAAAACCCTATGAATTATTTCAGCTTAATTGTTAAGGAATTCCTGTTAGAGGCAATGATTACAAATAATGGAGGTGTTAAACCATTTATTAAATCACAATAAAAACAACAAATTTTAATAAAATTTTAATAAAATCAATGGGAAAATGTTTGTATTTGGTTAGTTTAATGTATTTCCAGGCTTGAGTAACCAACTATACAACCAACACAAACCTTTAATTAGATGTGAACAAAACTCGTAATCAATAAGAACATTTCAAAAACATTTTTTTGGTGTGTGCGCATAAACATAAAGGTGAGTACATGCCTTGTCTCTGGCACTCCTTGTCCATGTGGATTCTGGGTCAAGTGCCTTGGCTCAAAATTCCCAGGGGAATTGCAGAGCTCTTGGTGCCTGGAGCTTGGATCTGAGATGAGAACGGGAGCAGCTGGGAGCATTGTTGTGGAAATGTGGAGGTTGAAGCAATTTCTCAGCATTGTGTTGTTCTTCCTCTCCCTTGGAGACATGGAGAAAGTGAAAAGAAAAATAAGTAAGGCCTTACACTGGTTATCAACTACAGTGCATGATGTTGGGCATTTGTACCTTAGTGGGGAGCAGTATTGTTTGTGCCTTGACTGGGTATGCAAGGTGCACTCATATCCCATGTAAACTATGAAAACTAACCACATTCCTTTTCCTATAAGCACTGCCTCAATTAACTGCTGATTTTTTCACAAATGAATGTTTCTCTTATTTGAATCTGCTGCAGAAGGGGGCAGGTGGGAATGGGGGTCTGGGGGCCAACTGTGACTCTGCCATGCTCGTGGGTACCATTTTGAAGCAGCGCAGAGGTGGAATAGGGGAAGGCAAATGCTCCTAGCTCACATCTGCCACCAATAATAAATTGTGAGGATAGGTACTTACGTGGTGAAGTTCGCTCCAGGACATTGGACTCTTAAATCTGTCTTGGTTTTCTGACTGGTACTTGGGCTCAGCCAAGGCAGGGCAGGAATCTGGGTTCATTGTAGTGGGGCAGGGCTGGAGCTGGCTTTCCAGCTGGCTGTCATAAAAATCCTGAGTCACAAAAGTATCTTCATTCTCACCGTGAACCATAACTTTTTTGTTTTGAAGTGACAAAGGTTCTATGCCACCGATTTTAAAAAATAAACAACCGCATTTAGCCACGGAGGCTGCAAATACTTGAATATTTATTTGACTCACATGGATAGTCAGTGGGACTACTCATGCTGATAGGTAATTTATCTGCTTAGGTGTTTGCAGGATCAAATCCTTAATTTTCATGTTTGTTCACCTATAGCAGTTTTGTAAAATTAATCAAAGAAGACAGCCTACCAGTTTGGGGAAAACTTTCCTTGAGCACAAGTTGGGGATGTCTCCTGTGCAGGGTTTGAGGTTGCAGATACTTGCTGGTGTTCAGGGATTCCTGTAGGCTCATCATTCCCCTCCTGGATGCTTGGGATGGGGGGTGTCAGTCCCCCTCTGAGGAGTTTTGGGGGCTGGTGGATGGTGTGGTGCAGGAGTCCAGAAGGCTCCGCCTGATCACTGCAGGGGGTGGGAGAAGGACACAAGTTCTCTGCATCTGGAGCACCTTGGAGGGCAGCTGGAGAAAGAGGATGTTGACAGTACATGGAGAGGCACTGTGGCCATAGCAGCAGGCAGATCCTGAACTCATTTGGCCACCAGTGTTATCAGCCTCTCCATTGGGGAATGCTCCTAGTCACTATGGGAATGCTCCCATTCCCCAAGGCCTCCTTCCTGCTCCCTGAGCAGGAAGGCCTTGAGCAGCAGTTTTGTTCCTTATCTTCAAGCCTAGCTGAATCGTCGAGTTAACCTGTTCCTTTATCCCTTCATCCCCCTCGGCCTCTTGCAACCTTCAAAGGAATCTTTCACTCCACACTCACACCTTCAACCCTTCCCAAGATCCTTTCCCACGCATATATAAGCGTTAGCAATATACAGCGTGGGTGCTTACCCAGGGGACCCCATGAGGAGGCAATTTTTATTGTGACTGTGACATTCCCCCCCTTGACCCCGAATCAACATGCCTTTGTGAGGGGTCACCACTTAGGTTCCCACCCTCCCTCCGACACTGTGGCCAGTGTCACCATTGGCCTCCTACACAAGCAGCAATATAACACAAACAAAATTATTAGGGCAGCAACAATTGCATACACAAGCCAGTAGTGGCTTCTGGCTTCATTAGTAACATAGCATAACATATCCCCTTGTTGACATAGATGCCCCATCCGAATGGCGGTGACAAAGGCAGCTTTCTCCAGGTTAAATGTGTGCTGCAACACTGTAAAGGAGGAGGCATCTGTCTGGAAGACGATAAGTTGCTCCCAGGCATGTGTCAATGGGAGAAAAACATTGGGCATAATCCATGAAAAATTAAACACAATATAGTTAGAAATATTAACCATACTTTACATAACCATGGGCCAATGCACCGAAAAATTTTGCGCCTTAGAGTGTAACAGCAAATCAAGGGGCACCCTGGGGTAGATGGTCCTCCAAACACAGGCAGAGGTATTGGTAAACACATGAGTCTTAATGGGGGTGTATCCCAATGCCTCCCCTTCCCAGCAGATGTGTTGACCCACCTCATAAAAGCGGCCTGACATTGCTTTTTCTTTACACATCATTTGAGGGGGCTTCATAGGCCATAGCTGCCAGGTGTTGCCCTGTGCCGTCCATATGTACTGATAGTCAGAAGATGTTGTCAGCACATATCACTTAGCCATGTCATTGGGGGGCACCACCTCCCACACGTTGTGATGGACCACCCAGTCCCAGAGGCAGCCTTCCCAAAGGGCTGGTTGGATTTTTATAGCGGGGGCCCACACTCCTTTCATAGAGCCAAAGGTCGTGAAGGAGCAGGCTATGCTTGTGCACTTCCAGTTAGTGAGTCTCCAGGAATAGCGAAAAGGCCATTGGTCCTGGGGAATCCTTGAGTGGGAATAGATTTCCCCAGGCCAGGCTCCATGGAGCACATCCTCCTGGATGCTACGGACTTGTTGGGTCAAATATTGTTGGAGCTGGGAGCACACCGAATCCCATATTGTGACTGTGACATTTGTGCAGCATGGCTTGGTGAGGGGAGAGGCCATACGCCAGGGACTGGGATAGTAAAAATTTTGTTGTGATCTACCAAGGGAGAAAGGACTGCTATGACTAACTCCTTTCCTAAAACAACCATACATTCCCTTCCTGGACCTCGCCCCTTGTCCACTACAGCTCCCCCATTCCCTTGCCCACAATTCTATATGGCTCCCATTTGTAACAGGCAGTAAGGTTGGCGTGGGGGTTGCGGGGTAGAAGCACCAAGACTGTGTAACCTTCCAAGGGACAAAAGACAATTATTACTAACTTCAGATGAGCAACTATAAATTTTCTACAAATGTTCCATTCCCAACAGTGACTTTTCTAAACTCACCCTATCTGGTCCATGTAGCCCCAGAGAACACCCTCCCTGTGTGCTGGCTGAGAAATTTACAGACAGAGGGGTATAATGATTGTTGATTATCTGTTTTCTAGCTTCTGCCACATGTATAGTAGGGGTTCATCAGAAATCAATAAAATCATTGATTTATAGCTGTGTCTTGCTCAGGGACCATGTAAGGGTTGAAACGGAGTGGGGAGCTTAAAATCAGGAATTGACAGGGAGTGTGGGGGTCCATTGTTGTGGTTTATTCATGACCTGGGGGTCCCCCTTGTGTTCATTGGGGGAGCTTTGTGAACCAGCTTCTTCGGGTAGAGGGGCAGAATCACATGTTCCTCATCTTCTGAGTCTTCCTGGGCACCCTCCATAGTCCCTGCTGCCTGGGCAAGAAGGCCCTTTTCCTCCCATCAGACAATGAATCTGGCAGAGTTGAGGAGAGGATCATGAGCCACTTCAGGTCCTATACTGCAGCCCTTGATAGCGCTTGGTCCAGCTCCCCGTAGAAGGAGTTTACAACAATACTGGAGTGATTGTTGATTTTCGGCACTGGGCTGGAGATGGTAAATGCCCATGTGATACTGTATGATTGAAACATGACCATTTATATCATTAATATTTTCACTGTTAGGTAATTGCAACAAATCTTGTACAGCATATATCATGTAAGGTGTCAATGGAAAAGTTACAATCTATCAAATATGATCATCCTGTTTGTATCTAAAGTTATGACTATTGACTATGTACCAGTATTTCAAATGTGTTTGCTCCTGGGGTAACACCACAAGGGAGGATACTCCCAGTCTAGCCAGCACATTGTGAATGGACCTTTCAAGCTGATGGCCCATTAAAGAACACTTAACTCTCACAAACACTTAACTGCTACAAACCTGATCCGAGAACTTGGCAATGATTATATGTATGATTTTTTTGACCATTTTAACTCTCTCCTCTTTTTCTCTTCTAAATAAACCTTTAGATAGTAGATACCCAATAATTATGCTGATGCCAGTAATTTAGTAAGATCTGAGTTATATATTGACCTGGCTATGTGGCTGATCTCTTGGGATTAGAAGACACTATATGTGATGAAATTGGTTTTCAGTGACCACTCGTTATAGAGTGCAGTGTCTGGGTGATGAAGCAAGGACTGGAAATGCCTAAGGACTACACTTTGGACTTCTTGTGATGAGATAGAAGTTAACTTTTGTTACGGGCTTCGTATATCTTATGATGGAATAACCACCTGTTTGGGGATAAGTCTACCCTATTTCTCAGCAGTTTGTCCTGAAGCTGGTATTCTCAGCTGTGATCCACTGAGGCACCGTGATAGTCCACTTGCCCCAGCCTTCGTGACATTTCCCAGTACAGGTGAATGTTCCTGCTGCTCTGGGAGAAGGCATGGAGGAGATTGTACTCTGAGCACACATTGATCAGCATCTGCATGTGGTTGGCAGGCCAAACGGCTGCTCTCAGACCTTGAACCATTGACACCTGTACTGATCGGTAAAGAATGCAGTGGAAAACTGCTCTGATAGTAGCAAGCTGTGCTGATCATATCTGTGAAAACTGGGGGACAGGGACCTTTATAGGTTGAGTAAGGCTCAGGCAGAAAGGGTTCATTGCCTTGTGGCAATGAGGTGGATGACTACCGCAATGCGAGATCTGGTACATACCCTTTACCCTTATCCACACTGCACTTTGGCATGGGTATGGGGCCGTGTACAGCCTGAAGCATGTACTTACCCATACAGGTATGCTACAGGTATTCCTCACTCCTCTACTTGACTTTCAGACATATGGTTCTGGGGTTAAGATGTGGACAATACGGGGCTCAATCAGGCTCATGGACAGATGTATATTCACTAGTATAAATGTACCCATAGTTATTTTACTAATCACATCTTTTTACTAAAACAAATATCCGTGTTGCAGCTCTTGTCTCTTTACATGCCCTCTAAACCCTTATTCTTGTAGTGTTCATATTTTCGGTTGCAGATGTCAACACAATATTTGAAATGTGAAGGTTGATTTTGGAGCTTTGACCATATTAATTTCTTTAATGCCTTTTTAGTGAAGCTGTGTCCTGAAATAGCAGATGTAAGTGACTTGTTTCTTGAAATGGCTGCTCACCAAGAAAATGTTCATCTTTATTTATACGTTCCTCACAATTCTCCTACATTAAGGTCGTCCGTCCGAAAGTGTAGGAATTCTCAGGACGGACAGAGAAATAAAATGAAAACACACAATTTATATATTCTATGTTAATCTAGCAAGTCAGTTTCCTGTGCAGCAGCTTTATTTGATGATTATGCTTTTTAAGGACAGACAGGCTATTTATACCAGTACCTATCCTATGTATATTTCTAGAAGTTTTGCACTGAAAAGAAAACAGGTTGTTTAAAAACATGCTCAAAAGTAAAGGGTTTTTAAATGTTAATTTCATGCCAATGTAATAGGTATCACATGGCATGACTGTAAACAATATATATTCAGGCTAATAAGTAAATGAAGAGCTGTTCAAAGAACATACTCACTTTTAACAAAATGAATTCACTTAGATTCTGAAGTGGCTAAAGGCATTTGGAAAATTGAACTTAAGTTCTTAAATCATTTAGATTAAGGATAAAATTTTCAAAATTACCTGCTGTAGCAGGGTGGACACCCGCTCCTGCCAGAAACAGCCCTAGGAGAAAGCTAAGAGGTTTTGAGGGGGAAGGCATGGAACGGGGTGGACACCTGCTCCTGTCCTGAGGGGTTGGAAAAGCCCTGCAGAGGGCTGGGGCTGGGCAAGGTAAATCCTTGGCCGATTGGGGGAAGTGGCTGCAGCTGGGCCACACCCCAATCAGGCCTCAGCTGGCCTGTATAGAAGAGGCTGGGAGCCAGAAGCTCAACAGTTCTTTCTCTATCTTCAGAGAGAGAAGGGCCTGGCTGCAGGGAGCTACACACAGGATATCTGAGTGGAGCAGGGCTGGGGAAAGGCTGAGGAGTACCAGCCTGGAAAGCCCCAGGCTGTGGCCTAGTATTACCCCAAGGGGTACTGGGGGTTGCAGAGGGCAGCCCAGGGCTAGGCCAAGGCAGCAAGTCCAAACCCCCCTTGCCAGTGTTGAGTGGCCTATACTGCAGTCTGCCCCAGGGAGTGGGGGCTAGTTGGTGACTGGCAGTGGCCTAGTGCTGATGCAAGGTGGGGATAGTGGATGGGGGTTCCCCAGGGAGGGGAGACCCAGATCTGTGGGGTACTGCCAGGGGGCAGCAGCCCAGTAATAGGGGCACTGGGGTCCTGGGAGGGACACAGGGGCCAGTGCAGACGACAAGGCAGATCACTGGCCTGCAGAGGGCGCTCCAGAGGCTGGTGAGCTAATTCCCTGGACGACCAGTAGGAGGTGTTGCAGGGGTCAGTCTGGACCTTCCTACACCTGCCCTTCCCCAATGGAGTGTTTGTCACTTTGTTACATCGTTAGTGAAGGTTAAGTGTTTTCAGACCTGAATGGTTTTCTACTTGGCTAGAAAACTGAGCTGAAGAGCATGATGTGAGAAGCATAACATTTATTCTGAACTATGGATTCAAAGGGGAGACATTTTATCCTGTTGAGAGTGCTCATGTATATACTTTTTGGGGGGGGGGGAGAGGGGAGAAGTGTGTGTAAATCAGAATTGGCTGCCTGAAGCCAGATGTTAAAAATCAAGGAACTTCAACATGCCACCTTGTATATGACATGCAGTAGAGGAGAAGCATGTGCTCAATGCATCTTCCATCCAAAATGTAAAAAGCGGTATGAAAGAAAGCCCACCCTCTGCTCCTCTAGGGCAGAAGCATTAACAGTATTAATTTATGGTGCAAATTCAAAATTGGTTCTTGGCCACTGAAAAAGTAGCAGAGAGTGGACTTGAACACAAGATTGGGAGTAGCATATAAGTCAACCATAACATAAATATACCATGGAGCACCAAATGCCACATTTAAAGCTTCCTCTTTCAGCTTTAATTCGTATCTTTTTGCTTAACTTGGTGAGTGCTTCCAATGGAAATGCCAGGCAAACACACAGTGCAGCCTAAAGGACAGATAAATAAAAAGTGTGGGCTCTTAGTTTCAGTCACTGAAAACTGGCTCTTGCTGTGTTATCATTGACTCTTGAGCCCTTCTGTCTCTGGTCTGAACGTTAATGGCATCTAGCCACTTTCATTATTTTACGCCCACTTGATATTTTGATATTCATCCTCCAAGTAGCATTCTGACAACTTTGTTTTCATAAAAACTCTGTTATACTGAACTACTTACCAGAAGCTGCCCCAGTTATCACACCTTTCCCTCACTCTTTCACTCTCAGGTGTGTTGGTGCTTTCTGTGATGGCTACGGGACTTTTTCGCTGACTTATAAGCACAAGATACTGGTCTATAAAGCCTGTTGGATATTGCTTGTGCATAACACTTACTGTGCTATTTACAGGGGATGATGGTACACAATACAAGGCTGTTTTTTGTGGATCTTTCACTGCAGGTAATACTTGCACACTTCTCTGTTTCTGCGAAAGATTGGGACCCAAAGTCTTCTAGCAAAATTACAATACATGCAGCTGGATGCTTGCAGACAGACTACTGGTAAAACTTTCTAATGTGGATGTGGTTTTAGATAAAGAGTAATTGAGTTACAGCAGAGTTTTGTCTCTTAAACTCTAAGGTGGGACCAAAGCTAGAAATTAAAAAAACAAACACCTGTGAAAGGAGGATGATTAGGGAGATCTATCATTCAGCTGAAAAAAGAGGAAAAACTGTTGAGCATTTCAAATCATCCCTTATTAAAGAGTTGGAGAAAGTGAAACAGCAGGCTCTAAGCCCAAATGTCAGTCAGAGAACTGCTAAATTCTATTGAGGTATTAATTGCCCTGCTATAGTGTTTATAACATTAGTACTGATACCACCTACTGGGCCCATAATTGGGGTGAGGAATATCTCAAATTATTTTATTGTCTAATAAGAGGAAGAAGAGTCAAAAGTTTAATGTTCCTGTGACACTGATTAGGCTTGAACTAGTGGTGGTAGCAGATTTTGCAGAAATGCAGCTCTTGTGACAAGACAAACAGCAGCAGTGTGTTCCCTCGCTCCTGATCAGTTCTGCTGGATGATAGGGAAGAGCAGAAGAAAGGCTAGCACTAGCAGTATCTCTTCATGGAATGATGGCTCTGATTCTTAGCTCCATTGTGACTGGTCCATGGGCAGTGGTACAAGAAAGGAAAGCTCTTTAATACAGTACTCTTTTTTTGCCTTCCTCTTCCCCTGTAACCACACAGGACTAGCCACTCATGATCACAAGGCCTGTCAAGTCCACCATAGTAATTTCTAATGCTCCCATTGACCACAGTGTTCCACATAGTCCCGACGTGTTCTGTTGAATTTAGCACTTGCACCTTTGTGTTCAGCTGTATTCTTTAGCTGGCTAGACTAGAAAGTGCATTGAGCAAGTTTGTGGGATCTAGTGATGTGACTGGGCCTCCCTGAGAAGATAGTGTCATTGACAGGAGAACAAAAACCTGTTTGAATTAGTGTCAGATACTGGCATGTTTTCCTATCGCCATGAGAGTTCGGTAAGGCTGTGTCTGTCACCATTGTTTAGAATACATATATTTAATTGGTTGATAAGCTTGAGGATGCAGCTGTCAGCAGGGCTGAACAGAATAAAATTCTATTCAGGGTCTCTAATACGTCTATGACTATTGTTGGCTCGGTTTGGTAAATTGGTGCAGCCAATGGCAGATCTGGTCAGGCAAGAAGCAGCACACATTGGTCTGGTTATTAATTTTGATAAAACTAAGTCCTTGGCCATTCACATCAAGCAACCTCCAACTCCAGATTACAACCAACTCAATATTAACCTGTCCAGATGGGACATCAAGCAGGTGGTAGCTAACAAATACTTGTCAAGTGCCAGACAGTACTGGAGACACTCGAAAGCTGTGGACGCTTGTATGAAACATGGCAGCATAATGTGGTAAATCCTTCAGCCGTCTCTGTGGGGATGTCATGACATTAAACTTGATATAAAGCTGCTGATCCATACCTACACCAACTCTGTAGGATGGAGGTAAAACATGACTGTTGAGAAACATGAAGTTTGACATTTTTGATTCTCAGTCTCCGTCAGATGGTCATATTAAATGGCAGGACAAGATCACAAATGAGAATATTCAAAGCCAAACCCAGCAACAAACTCCATCGCTACTGCTTTGGTTTCAGAATCTTTTTTGGTATGGACACATAAGAATGGAAAACCAGTGAATTATGACATGTGTACCAAAGGTCCAAGGAGTGCTGCTATACGGCTGGTGATCATGTGGGTACCAAAAGCTTTGGTGGCATGACAAGTTTTTTGCCAGTGATGGCATTTATTGAATATACTATCAGACCACCGTAAGCACTTTTCCAGAGATTGATCTGGGTAGCACTCTCATTGCAAAGAAGCCCTTTGGGATTTTCCATGATAGTGATGAAACATACTGTGATGCACTGTATCTCAAAATAGCACCCCAAAACCCTCATATTCCCCACTTATATATGGTTATGATATATTTTATACAAAGCATGTTTCAGGAGGTATCATTTGAAAAATTATCTGAGCATCACTATCCTGCTAAAATGTGTGTCATCATTGTATGTGAGATTATGAAATTTTGCCATATGTATGTTAAAACTTGTTGAGAGTTTGGGAAAAGGCCACAGACTAGCTTTTCAGTGGCAACAATAGAATGACCAACACCCAGCCAAGTGTTCAGTGACCATCTCCAGCAGGGGAGTTGTAAATCTCTTGTTTACAAGTCACATGAAAGACAGTTGCTTGAGCACATACACCATGGGCTGCCTAACTCCTATGGCACAGCAAGGATCTTTTCAGTATCTCGGAGAGTATAAATGAGGGCCAATGACTGCACCACTTCACCTTTCCTCCCCCGCCTGCACTGTAGGCAACAAGATTGTTTGTTTGAAAGACAAGGAAACATTTGAAATGGGGAAAGTGGTCCCAACTGGAAAAGCTTTCCGGTTAGCACAGACTACAGTAGGTTTCTGGGGTAAGAGAAATCTTATTACTTTACATTTGACTTAGCCTGATAAAGTTTAGGAATGAGACTGCAATTTTATATTTTATTTCTTTTTGTAACAAATTCTGAAAGTTTATGCTTATATCACTATAAATCACATAAAATCTATCTTTCTGTAGTTAATAAACTTATTTTAACATTCTGTCCAAGCCAGTGTGTTTTTGATTTGAAGTCTGGGGGATCTACTCGGGTACAAAGGTTAATGGCTATTTGATGGTATGATGAACTAATTAATGAGCTTACTCTGATAAAGGCCTTCACATGCTAATGGCTGTTGTGAGAGCAAAGTCTGAAGGTGCTGCTTGTCACTCTCAGGGCAGTGAGAGAGGTACACTGAGCTAGAGACTTAAGGGGGCACAGCAATTCCACAGTCCAGATTGTACCCTGGGGGATATCACACATACTCCAAGACATTATCATTGCTCCAGCAATATTCTACAGGATACTACTGCAAGGTAAAATCAGAGCCAGACTTGAGGCATTTTATATTTGAAGAGATTATATTCTATTATTGAAGCAAAAGCTCACATTTTGTTAAAGCAGATATGAAAGAAAAATAAAATTTTTAAGCAGCAGCTTGGATGCCTTGTTGTCACAGAGGGGATCCAAGATTGTCTTGAACAGGTTGTTTGCAGCCATTTCTGTAGCTTTTTAAAGCTTTCTTTCTCTTTCACACAGCTTTGTGAGCATAGGGACTATTTAGTGCTATAATGTACAAATATGTAGCAGTATTTTAAAGCATTAGCTAGAGTTGACATGCAATGCTGTAATCTGAAAACGAACTATTAAGCATTTTGGTAAAAAATGGAGAGATGCTGCTTTTCTAAGGTGTGTTTGTGTATATCTGAGAGAGAGACAGTAAATTTTCTACTTATCAGTTTACGTACTGTAGCTCCAAATGGTGCTGTAGTTAACAAGCTACTTGAGAAACCATTAGTTGGAGGCAATGGTGACTGGGTAATTTTCTGTAGCTCTGGCTACAGACTTACTAAGATGTTAAAATTGACAGTCTGAATAGAGTTGAACTGACAGGCAAGCTGGAGATGGAACTAATGACCAAGCCAGGCAAACTCAATACAAACTGCCAAGTGTCTAGACCAATTATAGTATGAACCTCATGTTACAGACAACCAAGTGCAGTACAGTTTAGTCTGGAATATTTTTTTGGAGAAGATTTAACCCTTAATTTGGTCCTTTAATCTATTGTGTATCTATATTGAAGTATAGCAGGAATGAACTTGGCTATAAGGTCAAATGCTACTTGTATTATTGACCTAATATATTTTTAATAACAAACCAAAAAAAAAAAAACAAAAAAACCCCAAGGATCAGGGTAAGTTTAATAAACTGTTCTTAATTTATGATAAACTATTATATAATCTCTGTTCCATCCCCTCCAAGACCCCATGGGGGCTAAATGTACCACTACATATACATATAGAAGATCTTATTAACACATTAAGAAATTACAAGGATTACAGAATTCACACCAATGATACTGCCAAGAATGACCTTGAGTGGATCACTGCAGTCTACGTGTCTCTGGGAAGAAGGATAAAGGAGTTTGAGGCGCAAGTGGTGTTCTTGTCCATCCTCCCTGTGGAAGGAAAAGGCCCGGGTAGAGACCGTTGAATTGTGGAAGTCAACGAATAGCTACTCAGGTGGTGTTGGAGAGAAGGCTTTGGATTCTTTGACCATGGGATGGTGTTCCAAGAAGGAGTGCTAGGCAGAAATGGGCTCCGCCTAACAAAGCGGGAAGAGCATCTTCGCAAGCAGGCTGGGGCTAACCTAGTGAGGAGGGCTTTAAACTAGGTTCACCGGGGGGACAATTTCCTGGAGCAAGTGCTGGAGGAACCAACTAGGGGCAGAGCTCTTCTTGACCTGCCGCTCACAAACAGGGAAGAATTAGTAGGGGAAGCAAAAGTGGATGGGAATCTGGGAGGTAGTGACCATGAGATGGTCGAATTCAGGATCCTGACACAAGGAAGAAAGGAGAGCAGCAGAAAACGGACCCTGGACTTCAGAAAAGCAGACTTTGACTCCCTCAGGGAACAGATGGGCAGGATCCCCTGGGAGAATAACATGAAGGGCAAAGGGGTCCAGGAGAGCTGGCTGTATTTTAAAGAATCCTTATTGCGGTTGCAGGAACAAACCATCCCGATGTGTAGAAAGAATAGTAAATATGGCAGACGACTAGCTTGGCTTAACAGTGAAATCCTTGCTGATCTTAAACACAAAAAGGAAGCTTATAAGAAGTGGAAGATTGGACAAATGACCAGGGAGGAGTATAAAAATATTGCTCAGGCATGCAGGAGTGAAATCAGAAAGGCCAAATAACACTTGGAGTTGCAGCTAGTAAGAGATGTTAAGAGTAACAACAAGGGTTTCTTCAGGTATGTTAGCAACAAGAAGAAGGTCAAAGAAAGTGTGGGCCCCTTACTGAATGAGGGAGGCAACCTAGTGACAGAGGATGTGGAAAAAGCTAATGTACTCAATGTTTTTTTGCCTCTGTCTTCACAAACAAGGTCAGCTCCCAGACTGCTGCACTGAGGTGGTGACCAGCCCTCTGTGGAGAAAGAAGTGGTTCCGGACTATTTAGAAAAGCTGGATGAGCACAAGTCCATGGGGCCCTGATGCGCTGCATCCGAGAGTGCTAAAGAAGTTGGCGGATGTGCTTGCAGAGCCATTGGCCATTATCTTTGAAAACTCATGGCAATCGGGGGAGGTCCCAGGTGACTGGAAAAAGGCACTACATTAGCCATCTTTAAAAAAGGAAGGAGGAGGTTCCGGGGAACTACAGGCCAGTCAGCCTCATCACAGTCCCTGGAAAAAATCATGGAGCAGGTCCTCAAGGAATCAATTCTGAAGCACTTAGAGGAGAGGAAAGTGATCAGTGATCATGCCTGACTAACCTAATTGCCTTCTATGATGAGATAACTGGTTCTGTGGATGAGGGGAAAGCAGTGACTTTAGAAAAGCTTTTGATACGGTCTCCGACAGTATTTTTGCCAGCAAGTTAAAGAAGTATGGGCTGGATGAATGGACTATAAAGTGGATAGAAAGCTGGCTAAATCGTCGGGTTCAACAGGTAGTGATCAATGGCTCTGTGTCTAGTTGGCAGCCGGTATCAAGTGGAGTGCCCCAAGGGTCAGTCCTGGGGCTGGTTTTGTTCAATATCTTCATTAATGATCTGGAGGATGGCCTGGACTGCACCCTCAGCAAGTTTGCAGGTGACACTAAACTGGGAGGAGTGGTAGGATACAGAGGGACCTAGACAAATTAGAGGATTGGGCCAAAAGAAACCTGATGAGGTTCAACGAGGACAAGTGCAGAGTCCTG
Source organism: Trachemys scripta elegans (assembly GCF_013100865.1). Classification (NCBI taxonomy): domain Eukaryota; kingdom Metazoa; phylum Chordata; order Testudines; family Emydidae; genus Trachemys; species Trachemys scripta. Next base: position 129,329,406 of record NC_048299.1, on the reverse strand, counting down.
CACTTAGGACAGAAGAATCCCATGCACTGCTACAGACTAAGGACCGAATGGCTAGGCAGCAGTTCTGCAGAAAAGGACCTAAGAGGTTACAGTGGATGAGAAGCTGGATATGAGTCAACAGTGTGCCCTTGTTGCCAAGAAGGCTAATGGTATTTTGGGCTGTATAAGTAGGGGCATTGCTGGCAGATTGAGGGACGTGATCATTCCCCTCTATTCTGCATTGGTGAGGCCTCATCTGGAGTACTGTGTCCAGTTTTGGGCCTCACACTACAAGAAGGATGTGCAAAAATTGGAAAGAGTCCAGCGGAGGGCAACAAAAAGATTAGGGGGCTGGAACGCATGACTTATGAGGAAAGGCTGAGGGAACTGCGATTGTTTAGTCTGCAGAAGAGAAGAATGAGGGGGGATTTGATAGCTGCTTTCAACTACCTGAAAGGGGTTTCCAAAGAGGATGGATCTAGACTGTTCTCAGTGGTAGCAGATGACAGAACAAGGAGTAATGGTCTCAAGTTTCAATGGGGCAGGTTTAGGTTGGATATTAGGAAAAAAAATCATTAGGAGGGTGGTGAAGTACTGGAATGGGTCACCTACGGAGGTGGTGGAATCTCCTTCCTTAGAAATTTTTAAGGTCAGGCTTGACAAAGCCCTGGCTGGGATGATTTAGTTGGGGATTGGTTTTGCTTTGAACAGGAGGGTTGGACTAGATGACCTCCGGAGGTCCCTTCCAACCCTCATATTCTATAAGAACATTTGAAAAACGTTTTCAATCCTTTCAAGAGTGGAGCTTGGTCAGTAAGTCTACAAAGCTGAGATGAAAGTTTTATGCTTGCAATGAAAAGTTTTATGTAGATCTAATTATTTTTTTCAAAGTGAACTCTCATATTGAACTGCCATTGACATTAGTAATATGTATTATTACTGTGTACCTACTGTATCATCTTCCTTCCAGTCAATGTAATACTTTATGAAGTGGTTTTTGATTTTTTTTAATTTTGACTGCAGTTTTCAAAATAATGTGCATATGTCAGTAATTTCTCTCTTCTTTTTAAGAGACAATATTTATTTTATTTCTGCAAAATGATAAGATATAGCAGGTGCGGGTGACATTCTGTTAGATGGTTTAATTTCCAGAGGGTAATCTGTTTTGGTTTCTTTTGTGAAGTCTATAGTATATCCCCCAAGGTTCAACAGTCACTATCATTATTGTATCTTCACTGATAAAGAGAGCTAGTTATTCCAATTGGTGATAGAATTTAATATAACAATTTTTTTAAATGCTTGGTCAGTCTGAGGAACTGTTAATGTAGAAATCTAAAGAAGGAAAACTGAAATGTAATATAAAACTTACCCTAATCACTAGTACTAATTATAAAGACTACATCAGTATCTTAATCAGAGCTGGATGGGAAATCGTTTTCCTGTCCATATAGGGATGAAAGCAAGACTTTTTGAAGCTTTTTTGATGAAAAATGTGAGAAACAGACTCTGTCAGGAACCTTGGGGTTGAGTTACCTTAACTAAGCCAGGGGCTAGTTGGCTCAGCTTTCCAGAAGGTTAATGAGCTCTGTGCTCTGGCAGAATCACCTGATTGGTCAGCCTGCACGATTTGGCTGGAAGAAGCCAACAGGTTTGCATTTAAGCTCAGCAGCAGATTGCTGGTTGCTCAGTGGATATACTTGCAGGTGTGATTGCTCCAGTGCCTGCCTTGTCCCCAGCCTTGCTCCTGCCCTGCTCCAGTCTTGCTTGAGTCTCCCCCTGCCCTGCTCCCTTGCCTGGCTTTTGACTTTGGCTCTGACCGGTAGGCCATATAACCTACATTCAACTCCCTGCTCTGCCTGATTCAGGGCAGGAACTTGAATCTGAGTCTCACTCATCCCTGGGGAAGGTCCTAAGCACCAGGCTACTCTGGTACTTTGGGCTACTCTGGAGTCTCTGTCCTAGTCTGGCTTTGACCAGAAATTTCATCCTGGATCAGAGAAAGGTTTCCCAATGAAAGCTGCCTTGAAACTGAGATATTCCTATGAAAAGTTTTGGTTTTGATGAAACAGCAGTTTCTGACACTAAAGTTGGTCAGGAAACTTTGGATTCAATCTTAATCTTACTGTAGTAAAAAAATAACAAATAGGAAGCTGCTATTTTGAAAGTCTGATCTGGGTTGAAACAAAAAAGCAGTTTGATCTTGCATAAAGGAAAAACCTTGGCTCATGGGCTCTCTATCGGCAAAAGTGTGCACGTGTGCTTAACTTCGCATGCTCCAAATAGTCCTATTGATGTCAAAGGTACTGCTTGTGCATGAAATTAAGTGTATACTTTAATCTTTGCAGGATTGGCACTTTAAGAACTTATCGATGTTTCATTATGGATTAAATAAATGATAAAGAGTAAGGGACTTTTTTTAACAGTCTCAATAAAAATGTGTCTTCTGAAACATTATTACTTTCTGAGTGTAATGTGTTAGCCTAAATATAGCAGTGTTGTTTATAAAGGATTCTTGCAGGGCCGGCTCTGGTTTTTTTGCCGCCCGAGGCAAAAAAGCCGCCCGCCGCCCCACAGCGGGGAGCGTGGTGAGCCCGCCGCGGCTCCGCTCTCCCCGGCGGCTGGAGCGCCTGGGGGAGGTTGGCGAGCCCGGCCGCGGCCCCGCTCTCCCCGGCCGGCCGGAGCGCCGGGTGAGGGGGCCGGCTGCGGCCCCGCTCTCCCCGGGTGAGCGCCGCCCCCTCCAGGTGCTGCCGCAAGCACATGCTTGGAGGGCTGGTGCCTGTAGCCGGCCCAGGATTCTTGGGACCTTTTTTGGATAATTCTCACCCCCATTATTTGCAGCAGACCTATGAAATATAGAAGAAAGAAAAAGCCCTTGAGCTAGAGACATACCTTTTGTCTATTCTGGGGAAATCCTTTCAAGTTTGGCTGAGGTACAGTCTCTGTTTAACTATTTCCTTTCTTTGGCTTGCATTCCTCAGGAAAACTCTAGCAGCATGGCAAAATAATATTTAAATATGAACAGTCTAAGGCTGGACCCATGCTGCTGCCAAATCAGTAGGAACTACTGCATCTAGGATTGCTTGAGACCTTGGCTACACTGGCGGTGTACAGCACTGCAACTTGCTGCGCTCAGGGTGTGAAAAAACACCCCCCTGAGTGCAGTGAGCACAGCGCTGTAAAGCGCCAGTGTAATCAGAGCCTGCAGTACTGCACGCTCGCTCGCAGCGCTGCAAGCTATTCCCCTCCGAGAGGTGGAGTACATACAGCGCTGCAAGAGCTCTCTCACAGCGCTGGTGGCGCGGCTACACTCGCACTTCACAACGCTGCCATGGCAGCGCTGTGAAGTCCCAAGTGCAGCCAAGGCCATAGTGACAAGCAGGGCCGGCTCTAACTTTTTTGCCACCCCAGGCCAAAAAAAAAAAGTGCCGCTCCGCCATAACACCCCCCCCCCGAGCACCGCACCGCCGAACCACCCCCCCCGCCCCAGCGCTGGGCTGGGCCGCCGAACCCNCCCGGAACCCGCCCCCCTGGGGCGGCGGGCCTGGCTGTTGAACCCCCTGCCCCTCCCCCCCCGAGCACCGGGCTGCCCAAACCCCCGCGCCCTCCCCGAGCGCTGCGCCAGCCCCCGCCCCCGCCGTGCAGTGCCGCTGAAACACAAACAAGCAAACAAAAAACCCCAAGCGCCCCCCTGCCACCCCAAGATTGACCGCTCCTTCCAAGGTGCCGCCCCAAGCACGTGCTTGGTGGGCTGGTGCCTGGAGCCAGCCCTGGTGACAAGGAAAGGAGAGAGCTGGGCTGGGCTCTGCCCCTGCATGAGAGAACGCTTCCCCAGATTTAGCACATTGCTCTAGCAGGCCATCCACCTTCTGGTAGTACTACAGATGGCACTGTTAAAAGCCTGCTTATGATGGTTGCTGTTTTGGTTTTTTTCTTTAACCTCCCCAGTAAACGGTATATGGAAAATGGTCAAGTTATTTGTTTCAAAGTTAATCACTTGAAAGTTAAATGACAGATTTACACTGCTCTGTGAAACCTCAAGTATGGTCCCTTGTGTATGTGCGTTACTTTAATTAAATAGTCACATTATTTATCCATAAGAACCATGCCTCACTGAGTGCACAGGTGCAGAACTAAGATCGCAAGGCAGCCATAACGTGGTGCTGTTTAATGCCTGTGAACTTGACTTTGCATCTTAAATGTTCTTTCAGCATAGGTTTTTTGTTATATATGTAAATAGAAACTTGCTAGGCTGCTTCTGAGTTGAACAATATATTAGTCAGTATTATAATGTATTGAACTTTTTCCTCTGAGCCAATCAGATTGCCTATTGAAATGTTTGCTAACTGGCCCTCAGATGAATATCCTTCTCTTTATTTTGAAAAAAAAAAATTGAGAAAACGTGCAGTAACTGATCAAAAAAACAGTAATATAAGGTGCTTATGAAACATAACTGATTCAATGTTACAACAACTTTAAGTATTACACCAGCGTGACACTATTTTGATGGCTCTAAATATTGGACTGAAAGAAAAAAAGTTAGCTTTATCCTTGACATCTTGCCGTGTTTTTTTGTCCACAATATACAAGTTAATTAACAGCTGATCTTTATGTAGTCTGTATGTGTAAGACGTGAACAATGACCAATGCTTCATCAATAATGACTTCATAGTTTTCACTGAGTCAGAACTACTTGACATGCAGTTTTGGAAAGTGTTTAGTCATACAGGTGCTCGGGCATTCAGATATTATAGCAATGGGAGCGGGGGAGGATAAGGGGAAGGGTGTCTTATAAGTAACTACAGTTCATTGGATCATGCAAAAGCAATTATTTCAAATGTAGCCTATTCCAACTGATATTAACCCTATATGCTAGACATTTTGTTCCAAGATGCTAGTGGGAGATTTTTTTACTGTAGTAACTTGCATTCTGAATATAATATAATCTGATTCTTCAAGATGGAACAGAAGATATGAGGTTATGTCAAAGTAACACTGAAATTGGCCAATTGTAGAAACTCATTCCAGAATGTAGGCAACTACTATGTTCCCAAAGCATGTGTGCCAGACCTCTGTGAGAATCTTAATAGAGTCACATTTTCCAAACTCATTTTCAATTCTGAAATTGGAATGGCATTCAAATGGCCATTAAACAATGAGGACATATTTTTGGTACTAGTGTTGGTTTAGTACTGAGATGTTAGTATCCTACATGAATGTTGAAACTTGTTAGATTGAATATTTTGGTAAAAGGGAAAACTAAAATGGGAGCTGTAGTTCTAAGACGGGCTACGGAGAATGCTGTTCACTGTGGCTCCTCTTTGGCAGCTAAGTAGTGCCACTCTGGAGTGCCACTGCAATGACTAAACAGTGTTGGTGCACAATTCTGCCCTTCAGCGTGACTTGGGAACTCGTTCCCTTCATTAATTAATTAAGCTAGAAAGTAAATAAAGTCCAATCCAAATACGATTCAATGAAAATTGGGGTTTGGGAGAGCTCTAGGTATAAATGAGATTTATAGTTTCAGAGCACCCAGGAGAAGTTAAGTGACTACAGCTTTTTTAGCAATTAAGTTGCTTCAACTTAATTGCATTTCTTTGCCAGTACACTTGTCTGTCATTCATTGTGAACATATTTATACTCACGAGTGATTTATAACAGGATAACTCTAGTCTACAGAGCTCTAGATCTCTAAGTGCATAGCCCTTAAATTTAGTTTTAAAGGAAAATGGAAGCCCAATAGCTAAAAGAGTTTTCATCTGAAAATTGAAGTGTATTTACTTTATGTATGGATTTTAATATAAAGATGTATGGACAGGTGCAGGAGGTTAGCATCTTAAGCCTTCTGTTGAGGTGAACATATTTGAGTATCTTTAATTAAAACTTCTGTTGGGTTTCTTTTTAAATAAATAAAATGTTTGATTGGGTTCTCCGCCCCCCCCCCCCCCCCCCCAAAAAAAAAAAAAAAAAAAAGCCATACTTAGCCAAAAAATGTAAGGGAAACTAAAATCAAGAAGCTCTGTTTACCTCTGATAAAATTTTTCTTCCCCTTTTGCAAGCAGATCATGGTATCATGGGAACATAACCAATTTTATTTGGGTAAACAAACTAAATGCTGCCTGCTGCATGCACACCTCCTCCCCTTTTATTTTTGATCACCCTAAACCTCGGCTCCCAGCAGAAGCTGCATATCTGCCTCATCCCAAAGTTCAATCCCACTTCAATCTCAAGTGGCTACAGGGCTCCCCCTCCGTTATGAGTTTTCTCTGGAAGCTGACAAACTCAGTCCATCTGCCGCTGCCCAGCCAGTTCTTCTTAGACCTCTGCTAAGTTCCAACCTGATTTCTGAAGCTGCTTCTGAAGGTGAGGTTGGCTCTCTGTTTTGGCTATTACTCCTCCATCAGGCTGGATCAAGTCCAATGTTGCTATCCCAATTCTAGCTTTTTGATAAAGATCTTCATAGAGTTCAAGGCCAGAAGGGACTATTAGGTTATCTACTTTGATCTGCTGTGTATCACAGGCCTTTACATTTCACCCAGTTACCTCTGTATTGTTCCCCAAAAACTTATTGGGCTAAGGCACACCTTTCAGAGAGGCATCCAGTCTTCATCTGAAGATATCAAGAGGCCATGAATAACACTAGCTTTGGTAGGTTGGTCTAATTGTTAATCACCATAGCTGTTAAAAATTTTGTACCTGATTTCTAATTTGAATTTGTCTGGCTTAATCTTCCAGTGATTGGTTCTTGGTATGCCTCTTTCTGCTAGGTTAAGGAGTCCCCAGTATTTTTTCTCCATGTGAAGGTACTTAGATACTGTAATCAAGTAACCGCTCAATCTTTTTTGATAAAGCTAAACAGTTTGAGCTTTGTAAGCCTCTCATTCTCCAGCCCTCAAATCATTTTTGTGGGTCTTTCCTGTACCCTTTCTGTCTTCAACGTTCTTTTTAAAATGGGGACACCAGATTTGTACACAGCATTCCAGCATCTGTCTCACCAGTGCTGTAAAAAAGGTATAATCAGCTCCCTACTCCTCTTCACATCTCCCTTATTTCTATAGCTAAGGATTGCATTAGCCCTTTTGCCACAACATTGCACTAGCAGCTCTTGTTCAGTTGTATGTCCACTATAACCCTAAATGCTTTTCTGAGTTACTGCTTTCTGGATAGTCTCACATTCTGTAGATATGGCCTGCATTCCTTGTTCCTAGATGTATAACTTTGTATTTGGCTGTATTAACCTGGACATTCAAACAAAATGTGTTTTATCCATTGATCAGATTGTTCTGTATGACTGCCCTTTCTTCAGCATTATTTACCATTCCAACTAGCTTTGTGTCATCCATAAACTTTACCATCAGTGATTTCTGTATTTAGTTCCAGATCATTGATCAAAATACTGAATAGCTGTGGGCTTAGCACCAAACTTTGCAGAGTCCAATACAGACACCCCATTCACTTATGATTTCCTATTGAAAATCACTTTTTGACATCTGCCAGTTCTCAATCCATTCAATATGTACTTTGATACAAGAGTGCTCATTTTTTTTAATTGGAATGTCATGTGGTACTAAGTAAAACCTTATAAAAGCGTAAGCCTATTACATCTATATAGTTACGTTCATCAACCAAACTTGTAATCTCATCAGAGAGTGAAATCCATTTTCTACAAAAACCTGTTTTCCATAAAATCATCTTTGACTGGCATTAATTGTATTCCTATCCTTTCATTTTTCATTAATTGAATCCCATATCAGCCTTTCCATGATTTTACCTGGGATTTGATGTCAGGGTAATTGGCCTAATACTTACCCAGGTCATCCTATTTGCTCTTTTTGAATATTGGCACAACATTAGCATTCTTCCAGTCTTCTGAAGTTTCCCTGATGGTCCAAAATTTATTAAAAATGGACATCTGCAGGCCAGAGATGTCGTCAGCTGGTTCTTTTAGGACCCCTGCGTGCAAATTATCCGGATCTGCTGATTTAAAAAAAAAATATCCTTAGCAGATGTTGTTTAACATCCTCCCTGGATACGAATAGACTGGAAAGTATTTCATCATCTTTGTGTGAGACAAACACATTATCTTGGGATCCTCTTTCCCCCCAAAATAAGATGACACTGCAGAAAGAATCCCCGCTTTCTCCCATCCAGGTTAGCCCTGACTGTCCAGCTTGGCAGCACTTACTTTTGGATCAATGTGGCTTACTTTCCCCATTGAGTAACACCCATGAATTCTAACATGTGTGCTCCCTTTCACATATCTGCAGTTACATAACACAGTTAACATATTACATGAGTGTGGCACAAGGGGAAACTCTAGTTGGTATATCTCTGGACACTCTATGGACCTCATTTCAAGTAAATGCAAAATATACCAGGCAAGTGGTCAGAAGCCCCATAGTTCTTCCCTTTGACCCTTATGGGGAACTAGAGAGCAGCATCCTCAAATTAGGCTGGCAGGAGGTGGAAACAAATTCTAAATTATCTCTTTTCACCTCCTGAGGCTGTCAGAGCTTCTGTTCCCCCTGCCAGCCTTAGGCTGGTCTCTTATTTTATTATGCTAATTTAAACAATTTAATCTTTTTTAAAAATAAAACTTACTGGCATTCACCACTGGAAGGCATGAGACACTTTCAAAGTTGTTGCAAACTGCACTTTCTGTTATTAATTTACCCAATGTATTTTTGGACACTATGCTAGACAAATATTAAGTATTTTAATATCTCTAAAGATATGCATGGCTGAACCTAACTAAAAGAAATATGGGTTTAAATTACAAGGAAAAGAAGTTTTATGGACTAGAAGGTAATTTTTAATCTCTGGTACTAATTTAAACTAAATTTGTACCATGGCTGGCAACACAGTTCCCAGATACTTTCTATCTCCTTAAAATCATTTAAATCACACTAGCACCTCTCCTCATTCTCTGTATTCTGCTTTACCCATGAAAAGTCAGTAAAAATCCACTTGAATCCAGGGGTTTTCAACTGATGTGTGATAAGTGTTCCTCTATGCTTTAGAATATTTTAGCATGCACACCAAAAGAATACAGATATTTTTAGTAGGTGTTTCAGTGAGTTTGATTAATATTAATTTTTCAACATGTGTTGCAGTAATGTGCAGCCATAAGATCCCTATGTTTATTATGTTGCTTTGGTGCACTGTTAGGTGGATAATGCTTTTCAAAGAGCTGAATCTATAACATAGTTATATTATTCACACCATTGCTTTTAATGAGCTGGCTCCGAGCCAATGGCTTCCATGTCAGTTTATTCTAGCTTTTTGGTGTATCAAAGGTTTGCAACCACATAATTGTTTGTATAACAAGCTATAATGTGAAGTACATTGGCTGTGCAAATCCTAAGTGGTCAGTCTGACCATTTAGTTTAAGATAAAACTGTAGTTCAACACCTCATACCTACATGTGAGCAATGATGCACTCCAAATCTTAGATGCTTAGAAAGAATGTGAAATTGACTGTGTGAAGAGGAGAAAGGCGTACAGCTTGGCAATACAAAGCTAATATTTTCTGTCTTTAGTGTAGCTGCAGTTTGTCAATGGTTGTCACAAAAATACAGATGTAGTTTTATTATTGTTTGCATGCTGCTCAGTCCAGATGAATAATTCATAACAAGGTAAAGGAAATAGGAGGGATTTTAGAATGTTCAACTTGACAGCCATTTTAAAACTACTACCTGCTTTCATTACCCCACCATTTCCAGGAATTTAAAACCCCAGACTTTAGGCAATTCAAGCCTGTTTATAGGCCCAAGACATTATTTGATTATGTATGAGGATATTTTTACATACTTTTACCTCTACTGCATATTTTATATGCATACATTCTTTTTAATGTATTCCAAGTGTTTCTTAGATGATCCAAGGGTTATTTCCTTTCACCAAGATGATACAAAATAACTACCAGTGGTAACATCCCCTGTTTATAGGTTGCAAAGCCTTTGAAGAATGTGTCTATGGAGCAATATAAACCATTCACCTAGCCTTTACAGCAAGGTTTATAAACCTTTACAGCAAGCTGAGATGACATCCTACTCATTTGTGAATTCACTCAAGCACAGTATTAACTTTTAAAGTGGAAAGCAATATCAAGAGAAATTGGCACTAATATTTCTAAAAGCTGTGCTGATTCCAAAGGTGGTGTGTGCAGATGGAGCAGTGAGTTAACTGGGCTGTCATTTCTTGCAGAACTGGTGAAGTTCTGATTTGTATCAATAATACTGTTCAAACTATTGATAGAGCCATTTGGTTTCTCTAAAAGCCAATATATTTAAAAGCCAATTCCTTTGTTCTTATGTATGTTCCATATGTTTAACACACACATACAAATTCATATTTGCAGACTGGCATGGAGGAGTGCAGAGACTCATCAAGTGGCAGACTGTAGCTAGAACTCATGTCAGTGCACAGAGGGTGGGAAAAGGTGTAAGGAGCCTTACCAACAGGTGTGTGGCCTGCATAAAGTTTCTCCATAATTTCAACCGGTGGGTACCGGATAGGAGATAGCTCCATGGATTGCCCTGGTCCCAGCACAATGGGTCATCTCCACCATAGGTGGACAGCCTACATCCGTGTATCCCTTTCAGGAGTCTGATTTGTCTTGCATACCCCAAATTTCACCTCACTTAAACTACTTGCTTACAAAATCAGACAAAAAATACACAAGTATCACAGCACACTATTATTGAATAATTGCTTACTTTCTCATTTTATAATTATATGGTAAAAATAAGTCAATTGGAGTATAAATATTGTACTTACATTTCAGTGTGTAGTATATAGAACTATATAAACCATCCTACCAGCTATCATCCTAATTACCATCGGAGCAATATTTACAGGTGTCCCTTTTACCAGAGAGCTGAAGTATTGTCTGTTACAAGATGAATTAATTGAGGTATCCAGTGGCACCTTAAAGACTAACAGATTTATGTGGGCATAAGCTTTCATGGGTAAAAAAACCACTTCTTCAGATGCTTCAGACCACTTCAAGATGAAGTGAGGCTTCAGATGCTTACTATGCTTATCTGAAAGTTCTCTATTAATGAACTCATCAACCAAATATGGTAGGAACAAGAAAGCTTTACTTAAAACCCTGAATATTCTTAGCTGGTTGTGTGACAGTAATTTTTGACTCCCGGGCAGAAAATAAATAGGTGATGGTAACTGCAAAATGAAAGGGACAAATATTGTCACCTGTGGTGAACTCTGGTCTTAATGGAACCTGGTTGGCATAAGATGCAGGAGACTGACTCCTGTTTAACAGCAATACTAGAAGTAATGCAAGATCGGTATGAGGAGGCCCAAAAACTGTTGCAGCAATCATCACTTCAACAGGTTGTCAATTTCAGAGATGCTTAAGATTGCACTGCACAATTGCACACTTAAATCAATTTAAAAATTTGTTCAGTGTCTGATTATGATTCTCTGCTGTGTAGCAAGACAACTAGAGTGGGCACCAAAAAAAAAAAATGAACTGGACCTAGTTTGAACATAACATTAATATTCTGAATCACTTTTAATTGCACTGATTTAAGTAAGATCTGAATAGAATCTCTTTTTTGCTTGTAAAAGAACTTTATTATGATTTGTCCAGAGTACTTGTGGGAAATGTCAAAGAAAACCCACTAAAACTCTATGGTGGGGGTTCCTGACTACTTCTATCATTAACAGTGAGGAGACTTTCCTCTCTATTTTGACAAAAGCAGCAATTTTTGTGGAGTAAGTAACTGTGCCCTCTTCTTATAGCAAGACTCTTTGGGCTTGATACGCCACTTAGGGTATGTCTATACTTACCTCCGGGTTCGGCGGTAAGCAATCAATCTTCTGGGATCGATCCCGGAAGTGCTCGCTGTCGACGCCGATACTCCTGCTCCATGAGAGGAGTAGGCGGAGTCGACGGGGGAGCCTGCATGCCGCCTGTGGACCTTTGGTAAGTACCTTTAAGTTCGAACTAAGGTACTTCGACTTCAGCTGAAGTTGCGTATCTTAGTTCGAAATGGGGGGTTAGTGTGGACCAGCCCTCACTTCTACTGATGTAAATCAGGAATAACTTCCCTGAGATCAATGCCATCAATAAGCCCCTGTGTCCCAGACCTCAAGACTTAACTTCAGTTTTATGGATGGGGGAAGATTTGGGGAATTTTTATTTACACTAAACCAGTTTTCCCACCACTAATTCCAACAATGTAATGGAGATCTGGGGATGTGTGGAGACTCAAGACTAGTGTTGATGTGGTGGTACATAAAGATATGTAAATGAGGAATAAGTTTTTGCACTGCAGTTTTCAATATAAGACCTCTCCCTTTGTTCTCCAGTAACAAATGTGCTATTGGTAAGGCATCATGTGTTACTGTGAAGAGCACAGTGTGCTCTGACTTTTGTTTTCCTTTCTGAAGGGAACACTACAAAAATAACAAGTTTCCCTGTTAGTACATGTTTGTCTCAGCATGGAGACAGATGTGAACTGGGTGATCAGATTAACTAGCACAATCCTGTTTGATCAAATTCGACAAAATTTCATCCTTGCTTGGCACCTTTTGGGGGGAGGGAAGGGACAACAGACTATTTAGTGCTCAGGGTGGGCTGAGGAACTGTTAGTGTTTTTTTGTTTTTGTTTTTTTTTGCCTCTGAGAAATATAACTATCTGGAAAAGACTCTGGATATGAGAGTGGATTCAGCTCTTAAATTAGCCTAACTTCAATGGGCCTTTGCCTACAAAGGACAAACCAGCAACATACAAGAAGAATATTTTTTGAGCTGTGTTCAGCTGCAAATAGTTGTAGGTTTTACCCACCCAATATTTATTTCACTCGGAGGGTGGATGGCACAGTATAATGTAGATTAGATTAAAGATGGACAAATTGGATCTTTGAGACAAAACATTTAAGCTTTAGGGGTTTTTTTCTACATCATCAGAGCTAGTTTGAGTTAGGAGTTATAAAAGGGGTTTATTATCGCAACCAAGCCTTTCACTGAAGTCCCTCCTGAACTAAACATAATTGTCAGGACTTCTCATAATTGATATTTTAACAGGAAGAACAATTGTAAAGAGGAAAGTGGACAGTAGCACTAATTTTTCAATTATTTCTCAATTTACTTGGGTATAACATGCAAACATAGAGTCAAATTCTTCTGTTACATCAGTGTGAATTCAAGGTCTGACGTCAATTCAGTTTCTCTGGATTTATTCTGATGTGTGGGCAGAATTTGGTCCCTTGTTTGGATTTTCAGTAAGAGTAACTTTTGGTTGGTTTTAGAGGTCCCCTGGCTGAAGTGTTTAAAGTGCAGTGCATACACAACACAATTATAACGGGAAAAAATCAAAGAAAACCAATCAAGCTTCAAAGGTACTTGTAGAGCTGTTTGGAAAATGTTTGGTGGTTCTTTTCCCCCTTCAGGAAGAGAACAATTTCAGCTTTTCACTGGAAAATGGAAATGGTTTTCGGCCAATATAGTTTTGGCAGAAGTTTTGACCAACCTTTGTCTTTTCATTAGTATAAAAATAAGAGCAGGAATAGTGACTTTAACATTATACTTCTATGGTAATAAAATGTTCAACACAAATGAAGGTGTTCAAATGTTGCTTGTGGGGAACTGGATAAATGTATATGTTATCTCCATGAAACTGAATAAAAGAATATTCAGCAATATGATTTGATCCCCAACAATTTTTTTGGTGTACATTATTTTCAACATTTTTAAAACCATTTTCTAATTTTGTTGTCCCATATTTACATACATAGAGGCATGACCGTTTTTAAAAAAAACCTGAAGGTCTGAGTCGTTGCCATTGACTTATGTGCACTTTTGGTAATGATTCGGCAAGAGACTTCTGCATATGTGTAACTTTTTAAGCAGCATGTTCAGGGGGACTACAAATGCTTAAAGTACCTTGATGATTTGAAACCTTGAATGTCCAAGGTTGGACTAGAAAAAAACAACCACTAATTTGGGGTGTCACACACTAAATTTATATATATATATGATAGTTGTACAAATTATAAAAATAGAATCTTCATTTCATTATAATCTCTGGAAATGGAATAATTAAGTGTACCCACTGTGCATCTCTACACCCAAAGAATTTAGTTTCCAATGTAAACCACTAGGTGCGTGGTAGGTTAGTTTGGTTTATTTCTCAATATTTGTGTATTGAGAATGTATTATGATGCCATTTTCTGGGTGGGTTAGTTTGATATTTTTATGGCATTGATTATATCTGGATTTGAATGCCTAGCATATTCTGTCAGACTTTCCTTGTACTGCTCTGACCTTTTTACACTGCTGCTCTTCCTCCCAGGTTAGTGAAACTGTAAACAAGGGAGAACATGAATGGTCAACCAAATTACAGAATACTGAAAAGGTCAAAGTAGCACTGCAGACTACACTGCTTTTCTCTAAATATCAGGCATTAAGACTGTAACTCTGCACCTTATTCTCATGACTGAACTTCTAATGAGACTAGAAAATGGCCCTGTATAAACCCATGCTTCTGACAGCAGCTGTAATGTGAGAGGTAAATGGTAAAAATGTTACTGTCAGATTGCAGTCCTTAGACTTGTGATCATATAACTGTCTCCCTCTTTGCATGTCAAATAAAGGCTATATGTGATAGCGAGCTGTTGGCCTTTAATTCCACTCTTCTCATAATCACATTCATATGTATTTCTCATAGCTCCATCATGAATTTAGAATTGTTCTTCACTAAACATAAGATTTCTTTGAGGTTTGTTTCATATACTCTGTGGATGCAAGGGGTTGAATAGCAATTGCAAAGGTTGTCCAGGGAATGTTATCCCCTTTTAAATTTCTATACAGTGTTTTAAAATTAGTCGTGTATGCACAAATCTAAAACCAGGTCTCTCCCCAGTAATTCTTTACCTTAGCATTTTGACTTGAGGAAGGCTTACTCCTGAAATATACACCATAGGTACCATATTAAATCATGTTAACTTCTATGCAATGATTCAGTTTTGAGTAAACGCACTTAATGAACAATAAATACACTTACTATGAAGTGATCTGTGTTTTAAGATGCATTGAGACACTGTTTTTTGAGTGTCAATGACTCAGGCGGATGGATTGCTTCAATGTTACTTTCTAATGTGTAAATTTATTAAAATAGTTTTTGGTATTTCAGAAATAAATGTCACATGCTGCAATTCTGGTAGCTTGTTGGCTGTTGCAAACTCAGTTGTCCATGGTCCATCCGAACACTTGGTGCTCATCAGGAAAAATACAGATCAGTGTTAATTAGCAACCAAACACAGAATGAGCCAGCAGATGGATGTCCCACAGGGGTTTGTCAGTTACTATGGGACCAAGGGGGAAGAGAAACCACATTTGGAGTTGTAATGTAGCTTTTTCCTGTTACTACCAGAGACTCAGCTGTGGTTAACCCCACTGCTAGAGTGCTTCAGGAAGAATGTCCGTTGGATATACATTCCTTATTGTCTGCCTTGACCCCTGAATTCTCTACACTCTCTGGCTTTTTCTCTCAGTCCCAACAGAGCAGAGCTCTGAAGTGCTCAAAGGGTATAGTCCCTGTCATAACTATAAAGGGAAGAGTAACAGCCCTCCTGTGTACCATACTATAATCCCTCCTGGCCAGAGACACCAAAATCCTTTTACCTGTAAAGGGTCAAGAAGCTCAGGTAACCTGGCTGACACCTGGCCCAAAGGACCAATAAGGGGACAAGATACTTTCAAATCTTGGTGGGGGGAAGGTGTTTGTTTGTGCTCTTTGTTTTGGTTGTTGTTCGCTCTTGGGACTGAAAGGGACCAGACATCAATCCATGCTCTCCAAATCTTTCTGAACAAGTCTCTCATATTTCAAACTTGTAAGTAAACAGCTAGGCAAGGCGTGTTAGTTTTATCTTTGTTTTCTCAACTTGTAAATGTACCTTTTACTAGGGTGTTTACCTCTGTTTGCTGTAACTTTGAACCTAAGGCTAGAGGGGCTCTTTAAGTTTGATTACACTGTAAAGTTATTTTCCATCCTGATTTTACAAAGATGATTTTTACCTTTTTCTTTAATTAAAAGCCTTCTTTTTAAGAACCTGATTGATTTTTCCCTTGTTTTTAGATTTAAGGGGGTTGGATCTTGATCCACCAGGAGTTGGTGGGAGTAAGGAGGGGGGATGGTTAATTTCTCTTTGTTTTAAGATCCAAGGGGTTTGGATCTGTATTCACCAGGGAATTGGTGAAGAGTCTCTCAAGGCTACCCAGGGAAGGGAATTAGCACATTGGGAGTAGTGGCAGCGGACCAGATCTAAGATGATAGTTAAGCTTAGAAGTTTTTATGCAGGCCCCCACATCTGTACCCTAAAGTTCAGAGTGGGGAAGGAGCCTTGACAGACCCCCTAAATTGTGTCTCCCAATCCTGTTTTATGTACTGCTTCTGATGAGTTAGAGCAGGCACACTGTCTAAAATGCCTCACAACTGAAAGTGCCTTCCTCAAGACAGACTGTCAGAAAACAAGAGCAGATGCCCCAAACTGGTGGTATGTTCTACAAGCATGTGAACAAAGGGGATCCAGTGGATATAGTGTATTTAGATTTTCAGAAAACCTTTGACAAGGTCCATCACCAAAGGCTCTTAAGCCAAGTAAGTTGTCATGGGATAAGAGGGAAGGTCCTCTCATGGAAGGTAGGAATAAATGATCAGTTTTCAGAATGGAGAAAGGTAAATAGTGGTGTCTGCAAGGGGTATGTACTAGGACCAGTACTATTCAACATATTCATAAATGATCTGGAAAAAGGGGGGAAACGGTGAGGTGGAAAAATTTGCAGATGATACAAAACTACTCAAGATAGTTAAGTCCCAAGTAGACTGTGAAGAGCTACAAAAGAATATTTCAAAAGTGGGTGACTGGGCGACAAAATGGCAGATGAAATTCAATATTGATAAATGCCAAGTAATGCACATTGGAGAACATATTCCCAACTATACATATAAAATGACAGAGTCTAAATTAACTGTTACCACTCAAGAAAGAGATTTTGGGGTCATTGTGGATAGTTCTCTGAAAACATCTACTCGATGTGCAGCAGCAGTCAAAAAAGTAAACAGAATGTTGGGAACCACTAAAAGGGATAGATAAGAAGACAGAAAATATCATATTGCCTCTATATAAATCTGTGTTACACCCACATCTTGAATACTGTGTGCAGATGTGATAGCCCCATCTCAAAAAAGCTATATTGGAATTGGAAAAGGTTCAGAAAAGGGCAGCAAAAATTATTAGGAGTATGGAATGGCTTCCATATGAGGAGAGATTAATAAGATTGGGATTTTTCATCTTGGAAAAGAGACGACTAATGGGGGATATGTTTGAGGTCTATAAAATCATGATTGTTGTGGAGAAAGTAAATAAGGAAGTGCTATTTACTCTTTCTCATAAACAAAAGAACTAGGGGTCACCAAATCAAATGACTAGGCAGCAGGTTTAAAACAAAAGGAAGTATTTCTTCACACAATGCACAGTCAACTTGTGGAACTTTTTGCTAAGACTATAACAGGGTTCAAAAAAGGACTAGATACATTCATGGAGGATAGGTCCAGCAATGGCTATTAGCCAGGGTGGGAAGGGATGGTGTCCCTACCCTCTGTCTGTCAGAAGCTGGGAATGAGTGACAGGGGATGGATCACTTGATGGTTACCTGTTCATTCCCTCTGGGTCACCCGGCTTTGGCCACTGTCGGAAGACAGGAGGATACTGGGCTAGATGGATCTTCGGTCTGACCCAGAATAGCTGTTCTTATATTCAAAGCCCTGGCTGGGATGATTTAGTTGGGGATTGGTCCTGCTTTGAGCAGGGGGTTGGACTAGATGGCCTCCTGAGGTCCTTTCCAACCCTGATACTCTATGATGCTTATGTTCTTAATTAGATTTCACCAAGTCAGTAAAAAATGTGAACTACTGGATCATTATACCAGTCTTACTATGGAGACACAGACAGTCCCTTTACACTCCCAGTCCATCTTACCACCCAGACAAATTGAACTTTGTGATAAAAGGTCACTAAAACCAAAAATCACACCACATCAGGTTGCTCCCAGCCTCAAGGGACCAATCACTTAGTCCAGATCAATTGATACTCCAGATCTTACACGAAAGACAATGCTGGCAGCCAAATCTATAGTAAACTAACTCTAGGTTTATTAGCTAAGAAAAAGAATGAGTTATTGAGAGGTTAAAGCAGATAAAATATAACAGGTAAATCACCATTTGTAACTCCAAATGGTGGCAGTGATGTAATAAGCTGCCAGTTTCCCAAAAGTCTTTCAGGGCTATCCAGAATAATTCTGGATCTCAATCTTCTCATTCAGTTATTCTACCATGTTAGAATCCAAAGAGTCCAGAGACAAAAGGACCTTCATTGAATCCATATTTATAGTATCTTCACACAGAAAGCAAGCTGACTGAGGGCTCTCCCATGTGGGCTTTTCCTTTGAAGGTGAGTGAGAAATGCTCTTAAGACTTTTGACCTCTGACCATATAAATAATGGCTACTTGCTTTGAAATTAGCATTTTCTGTTAAAGTCCTTAAGTCCTTCATCAGCATTTCACAAGATTTCTTTGATAGGTGATTTAGTTACAAGGGTATTTTCCATGTAAATGTTTGCTATTACATTATAACAGGAACCGATAAGCAAAAACAATACAGTCAACTTATTGCCCAAGCATCAAGCAGTAACAGCTGGACAGAATTCTGCCTGGCCCTTAAGTGAGTGAGCACAGTCTTTTCAATGAGTCTTCCCCTTGTACTTGGAGTTGGTTGAGCCACTTTAGATGAAATGAAGAACAGGAGTACTTGTGGCATCTTAGAGACTAACAAATTTATTAGAGCATAAGCTTTCGTGGACTACAGCCCACTTCTTCGGATGCATATAGAATGGAACATTAGATGAAATGTGATTTTAAAAAAAAATCTGCCTCAGGCAGACACCCAGTGTGGAAAACTTCATCTCAAATGGTTAAAGTTTGGCAAAGATATAAGCAACTTAAGAGAGTCCTGTAATGGGCAGAATTGTCTTAACCTGGGCTGCCTATAAAGTCCATCCTATTATATAAGGAGGCTATTGTTTCCAGTAGAGGATGTATTAGATAGTAATATGATACCTATGCTTAAGTAAAGAGTAAAACATAAATAAATAAATACAGGCACCAGAGGAAGCCATGTGCCAAGGACAAGACATTTCTTGTTGCTGCTTTTTACATGTAGACAGATATGGAGCACCCCTGCAACAACCACTCTTACTTTATTTTAATGCAAATCCTATCAGAAAATTCTAATGGTTTTTTAAGGAGGTCAAGTTTATTTGCCTATTAATGGGACTTTGTTATTTGGGGATTTTGCATGTTTTTGCTATGGAAGCTCTCTTAATTAAATCAGTGGCACATAAATAATTAAATGTACTAATCCCCAAAATATTAGCATGACTTTGATACTATTTGAAATCAAGCTGAGGAATAGAATATGGAGTTTACTGCAGGAGACTGGTTTGTTTGTTTAAGGGAGAAATTGAAGTAGTCACACATTTTAAAGTTTTTAAATATTTCTGTTTTCTGTATGTAATATCTTTGGAGTTGAGACAGCACGCAAATTAATAATTAGACATGTATAGTGAAATATTGGACTAATATAGGTGGTATGAAAACCTATTTGATACATATTGGATTAATATGCTAAGACATTTAATGAACTATAATACTAGCTATCAGGATCTAATCTAGCTATATCTATTTATATGTACTTCTCAGTGTCCTAAAAAGAGACCAGTTAATGTTTTGTTTTTGTACATTAATATGTTTTACGCATGTTGGAAATGGCTGCTGTATTTTGACGACACACAAAGTGACTTGATGTTCTAATGATGCTTGGGTCCTTATAGTTCCCCCTGCCCTGAAGGTGGTTTCTGGTCTTTACTGTAATTCAAATAATACAACATGAAGTCCCTGTTGCTTTTCTTGGGGACAAGTGGGATTTTGTATAGGCCCGGCTTCAGCAACATATGTGCTTAACTTCCCATTGATGTGAAGGGGACTTCAGCATACACTTAAAAGCTTTGCTGAGTTCAAGCCCTAGTTTGTAAAGCACTTGGGGATTTTGGGGGGATAAAGGCACTTGTGTGGGGGTGGGAAGAGGGAAGTCAGGGGAGTGAGTATAGAATCCTTTCAGTAGTGTGTACTTTAAATGTAGAGTGGTATTTTGAAAAAGCATAGACGAGCATAGTGGAAAAAACCCTCTATTGGCCACCCTTAGCACCATTGTTACGCTAACATAACTCTACAGTGGTGTAGCACCAAACCTGTGAATATAAAGTAAAGCTCAACAATGAAGTAATGAATTGCTGAAGAGTTAGCTTCAAAACTGGAAGGAATCTAGAGATAGGTGAAACATCATCTTATCTAAGACAACTGCAGTAAGCCAGCATTTTACATTAAAGTTTTTTTTTTTTTTTAAAGATACTTGAATGTTGAAGATCAGACTGAGGAATTACATCTATAAGGTAAATTTATGTCTGGGAAACAAATCAATGACTATTCATAATTAAGGGTACAATTTTGTCATGGACATTTTTAGTAGAAGTCACTGACAGGTCACAGGCAATTAACAAAAATTCACGGAAGCCGTGACCTGTCCCTGACTTTTATTAAAAATAGCCATGACAAAATGGGGAGGGAGGAGGATCGAGCACCCTGCCCTGCTGTGACTGGGAACTATGGCCCCTGCCCCGTGGCTGAGAGCTGGGAGGGATCCCCACCTGTGGTGGCTGGGGAGCTGTGGGGGATCCCCTGGGGACTGGGATGCTCTGGGGGAATTTCCCCCCCAGGTGGGGAGCTGTGGGGATTCTCCTGACGCTTGCGATGCCTGGGGAACTGCAGAGGATCCCCCCACCCGCGGTGGCTGGGGAGCTGTGGGGGACTGCCACCACTCCAGGCGACAAGGGGCCCCTCCAGCTCCCAGCCACCATGGGAGGTGGGGGTTCCCTGCGGCTCCCAGCCACTGTGGGCTGAAGTCATGGAGGTCTGTGGAAGTCACAGATTCTGTGACCTCCGTGACCAAATCATAGCCTTATTCATAATATAATGGGTACTTTTCTCCAAAAAATGAGAAGAAAAGGGGGTGAGATATGAATTAATGAAAAATTGAATATTGTCAATAGGCTCCTTCCTTTGAACTAATCTAATCCAGCAACAACCTTGATCATTGTATAACATTTATTCAGAGATTTTTTGGGTGTGGTTTCAGTTGAAAATGTGTTGTACTCAGGTCATAGATAGTCTACATTGCTTTTATTTAAAAAGTTAAGCAAAAATGAATAATGGAATTGGCCGATGGAGTGCTTGTTGACTTTTTTATGCTTTTAATATTCAGGAAGGATTATCTTCATGAGACTGTGCGATAGAATCTTAACTCTAGACTGACAGGGAGGACTTTTTAAAAAGGTAAAAAGCAAAGCAACCCAGTAAATAAACACTTTCTTGTCAATCAATTGTCAGTTCTCTTATACAAAAAAAAAACCAAAAACAAAAAACAAAAAACGAAAAATGGAAAACAAAAATAAAGCTCAACTCCCCAAGTTTTAAGTAAAATGGAAATAAAACTTAAAAGCCAACAGTTCAAGTTGTAGGCTAATGTAGCCCGAACTCCACAAGCCTGAGTCAGAATGACATGTAATTTAGTTTCGCAACTAGAAAAAAAATAAAAGTATAGTCTGTAAACTAGGCACTAATAGACAACTTTTGGAAAACAAAATGCAAGCACTTTCAGGTATGTTCTAATAGATAACTATGCTGCATAACAATAGGCAGACTTGGCAGTTGCTTGTCTCTTTCTGAACTGGAACCCACAGAAGAAAAAGTTACTCCTTAATTTGGATGAAATTTACCTCTGGTGTGCAAGGGTTGAATGAGGTCTATGCACCACTCAAGTCTTAGGGTATGTCTATACTATGGGATTAATCCGAATTTACAGAATTAGAATTTTGGAAACAGATTGTATAAAGTTGAATGTATGCGGCCACACTAAGCACATTAATTCGGCGGTGTGCGTCCATGTACCGGGGCTAGCGTCGATTTCCAGAGCATTGCACTGTGGGTAGCTAGCCCATAGCTATCCCATAGTTCCCGCAGTTTCCTCCGCCCATTGGAATTCTGGGTTGAGATCCCAATGCCTGATGGGGCCAAAAACATTGTTGCGGCTGGTTCTGGGTACATCCTCCCCCTCTCTCCAGAGAAGCAATGCAGACAACCGTTTCGTGCCTTTTTCCTGGGTGAACTGTGCAGACGCCATACCACGGCAAGCATGGAGCCCGCTCAGCTCAAGATAGCAGTCATGAACATTGTAAACACCTCACGCGTTATCGTGCAGTTTATGCTGAACCAGAACCTGCAAAACCAGGTGGCGAGGAGTAGGCTACGGCAGTGCGGCGGCGAGAGTGATGAGGACATGAACATGGAATTCTCTCAAACCACGGGCCCCGGTGCTTTGGAGATCATGCTGTTAATGGGGCAGGTTATAGTCGTGGAACGCCGATTCTGGGCCCGGGAAACAAGCACAGATTGGTGGAACCGCATAGTGTTGCAGGTGTGGGACGATTCCCAGTGGCTGCGAAACTTTCGCATGTGTAAGGGCACTTCCATGGAACTTTGACTTGCTTTCCCCTGCCCTGAAGCGCCAGAATACCAAGATGAGAGCAGCCCTCACAGTTGAGAAGTGAGTGGTGATAGCCCTGTGGAAGCTTGAAATGCCAGACAGCTACCAGTCAGTCAGGAATCAATTTGGAGAGGGCAAATCTACTGTGGGGGCTGCTGTGATGCAAGTAGCCAAAGCAATCACTGAACTTCTGCTACCAAAGGTAGTGACTCTGGGAAATGTGCAGGTGATAGTGGATGGCTTTGCTGCAATGGGATTCCCTAACTGTGGTGGGGCAATAGATGGAACCCATATCCCTATCTTGACACCGGAGCACCAGGGCAGCCAGTACATAAACCGCAAGGGGTACTTTTCAGTGGTGCTGCAAGCACTGGTGGATCACAAGGGACGTTTCACCAACATCAACGTGGGATGGTCAGGAAGTGTTCATGACGCTCGCGTCTTAAGGAACACTACTCTGTTTAAACGACAGCATCAAGGGATTTACTTTCCAGACCAGAAAATAACCATTGGGGATGTTGAAATGTCTATAGCTATCTTTGGGGACCCAGCCTACCTCTTAATGCCATGGCTCATGAAGCCATACATAGGCAGCCTGGACAGTAGTCAGGAGCTGTTCAACTACAGGCTGAGCAAGTGCAGAATGGTGGTAGAATGTGCATTTGGACATTTAAAGGGTTGCTGGCGCACGTTACTGACTCGCTCAGACCTCAGCCAAACCAATAGTCCCATTGTTATTGCTGCTTGCTGTGTGCTCCACAATCTCTATGAGAGTAAGGGGGAGACCTTTATGGCAGGGTCGGAGGCTGAGGCAAATTGTCTGGCTGCTATTACGCGCAGCCAGACACCAGGGCGATTAGAAGAGCACACCAGGAAGCGCTGCGCATCAGAGAAGCTTTGAAAACCAGTTTCATGACTGGCCAGGCTACGGTGTGAAAGTTCTGTTTGTTTCTCCTTGATGAAAACCCGCCCCCTTGATTAACTCATTCCCTGTAAGCAACTCACCCTCCCCCTTCGATCACAGCTTGCTTTCTAAGGAAATAAAGTCACTATCATTTAAAAATCATGTATTCTTTATTAATAGATTATAAAAAGAGGGAGAGAACTGACAAGGTAGCCCGGGTGGGGTTTGGGAGGAGGATAGAAGGGAAGGAAAAGGCCACTTCAAAATAATGACAGCCTTTTTGCTTGGGCTGTCCACTGGGGTGGAGTGGGTGGGTGCATGGAGCCTCCCCCGCCCCTCCCCCCCCGCGTTCTTACATGTCTGGGTGAGGAGGCTATGGAACATGGTGAGGGGGGAGGGCGGTTATACAGGGGCTGCAGCAGAACTCTGTGATCCTGCTGCCATTCTGAAGCTCCACCAGATGCCGGTGCATGTCCATTTGATCACGCAGCAGCCCCAGCGTTGCAGCCTGCCACCTCTCATCTCAAGCGTTGGACACCCCTCATGACCTCACGTTCACTGGCATCTTTCCTGTACTTGGATACCGTGTCCTTCCATTCATTCAAATGAGCTCTTTCATTGCAGGCGCATTCCATTATTTCCGAGAACATCTTGTCTCGCGTCCTCTTTCTCCGCCACCTTATCTGAGATAGCCTTCGGGACGGAGGAGGGAGGCTTGAAAAATTTGCAGCTGCTGGAGGGATGGAAAAAAGGAGAGACTTTTTAAAAAGATACATTTTACAGAACAATGCTTATACTCTTTCATGGTGAACAACACTATTCACATTACATAGCACATGTGATTTCAGTACAACGTAGCATTTTGCATCTTAATATTGAGTGCCTGTGGCTTTGGTGTTAGAGATCACAGACGCAGGTCCGGGCAACAGAATTCGGCTTGCATGCGGCCATGGTAAGCCATTGTCTTTCGGCTTCTGCGCTCTCCTTTCCCACATACCAAGCAAAGCCCGTTGGGTGCTGTGGTTTTCCTGTTAACCTTCAGCAGCAGAAAACAAACTACCCCCCCAACCGCGTCCAATTCTCTGGGATGATCGCTGTACCCCTCCCCCCACCGTGTGGCTGGTATCATGGAAGATCCCTGCTAGCCAAACGTGAAAAGCTCAGCACCAATTTCGCCCCTCCCCCCGCACTTGGCTAACTGCAGGGAAGCATTTCTTTTCAGCCGCAGGCAAACAGCCCAGTAGGAACGGCCACCTCTGTCCCCTTAATTAAATTCCCATATTTCAACCAGGTTACCATGAGCGATATCACTCTCCTAAAAATTACACAGCAAGATAAAGAACGGATGTTGCTTGAATGCCAGCAAACACCGGGACCATACGCTGCCAGGCTTTGTCATGCAATGATACCAGATTACTTGCTACTAGCATGGCGTGGTCAAGTGTCCTACCATGGAGGACGGAATAAGGTTGCACTGCCCAGAAACCTTCTGCAAAGGCTTTTGGAGTACCTCCAGGAGAGCTTCATGGAGATGTCCCTGAAGGATTTCCGCTCCATCCCCAGACACGTTAACAGGCTTTTCCAGTAGCTGTACTGGCTGCGAAAGCATCCCAAGTCCGCAGGGCAAATTAATCATTAAACACTTGCTTTTAAACTATGTTTTATATTTTAAAAGGTAAACTTACCTGAGGTCCCTTCCATGGAGTCATGGTCTGGGATACCATCTTGGGAGGGTACTTCAGTCAGGCTGAGAAAAAGATCCTGGCTGTTGGGGAGAACGGAGTGCTGTGTGCTCTCCGCAAGCTCCTCCTCCTCCTCTTCCCCATCCGCAGAATCCTTAGGTGTGGCTGATGAGATTACCCCCGCCTCGGAATCCACAGTCAGAGGTGGGATAGTGGTGCCGGGCCCCCTAGAACTGCATGCAGCTCAGCGTAGAAGCGGCATGTCTGCGGCTCTGATCTGGAGCGACCATTTGCCTCCTTTGTTTTCTGATAGGCTTGTCTGAGCTCCTTGACTTTCACACGGCACTGCTGAGTTCCTATTGTGGCCTCTCTCCATCATGCCCTTGGAGATTTTTTCAAAAATTTTGGCATTTCGTCTTTTCGAACGAAGTTTGGCTAGCACTGAATCCTCTCCCCATATAGTGATCAGATCCAGTACCTCCCGTACGGTCCATGCAGGCCGATAATCGAAAAAGAGCACCAGCATGGACCGTACG